>NC_067402.1:41235483-41537150 GCF_016432865.1 Antechinus flavipes | reverse complement strand
GAGGCGGCCGGGAAGTTCTGGTCTCCCTGCCTGAGGGAGGCAGAGGGCCTGGCCCGGAATTCTGGCCCAGCTTCTCGAAGCCTTGGGATCTTGGCAAAGATCAAGCCTCCCTCAATCTGTATTTTTTTTTAACCTGTGAAATGAGGGGTTTGGGGCTCTGAGATCTTTCCATTTCTAAGTCCTGCCAGGCCTCCTGTGGACCACAAGCACACACCCTCCGCAAGGGCATCCATTTGTTTTGTTTGCCCCCCCACCCCCCAGGCAGAATCGGGAGCTGGTTTAGACTCCATGTCCCTAAAACCTTCCCAGTTAGGGGCAGGTTGTTACGGTGTTAGAGCGCTGACGGGAGGCAGGAAGCCCAGCCTCGGATCTGGGCAACTCATTTAACTGCTACCTGCCTCGGTTTCCCCTCCTGTAAAAGAGGGATGGCAATGGCATCTGCCCTCCAGGAGCAAATGAGAATATTTGTAAAGTGCTCAGTAAACCTTAAAGTGCTTTATGAATTGCTAGCTAGGTAAGGAGTGGTACGTACACTCTAGAGAAGGAAATGGCAAAACACTCCAGTATCTTTGCCAAGAAAACCCCAAATGCTATCATGAAAATTATAATACAATAATATATAAAAACTACAAATAAGGCATCCTTGTAGGGCTAAAGACACAGATTTTTACAAGGGCTGGCCTTCAAGGCGTTTACAATCTAATGGAGAAGATACGACAGCTTCCTAATTAAGGAAAGCCCAATAAGGTATTCTAGGGGAAATTTAAGGAAGGCAAGATCCCTGGTTGGGGGAATTGGTAGAGGGAATGTAATCAGAGAAGACTTCATGGAAGTAGCACATCAGCAAGGCTTTGAAGGTCATACGTTCAAAAAAAGTGTCCCAAGCACTGGTCAGACTAGTCCAAACATATAAATTGCATGCAGGGTGACCTGGGAGAGCGAAGAGTTCAGTTTGATTGGAACCTAAGAATACACGAAGGGGAACAGTGTGAAATATAGCTGGAAATGTACTTTTGAGTCAAACTGTGGATGATCTTTAAGGCGTTTATAGTGTGTCCTATTCATGATACGAGTTTTTCACCAAGGTAATGATGTGGTCAAACATGTTAGAATACGAAGCTGACAGTTGTACAGATGGATTGAAGAGAGAATGAGAGCAAAAGCAGGGAGACCAGTTAAAAGCTGATGGCAGTGGTCCAGGAGAGAGGGCAGGAGGGACTAAATGAGGTGCCGTGTGAGTGGAAGGGAATGGACGGATGTGAGAAATGGTGTGAAGGAGAATCCAGACTGATTAGACATGAAGGGTGATGGGAGAGAAAAGTCAAAGACGATTTTGAGCTTTATAATCGGTGAAATGGAAGGCGGGTAATGACATCAGCAGACTTAAGGAAGCTTGAAGGAAGGGCAAGTATTGCCAGGTAGGTAATGACTTCCAATTGTATGTGCTGAGATGTCTAACAGTCAATAGAAAAGCAGAAACCAGAGCTTAGGGTAGAAGTCCAGGCAGGAGATGAAAATTGGGAATAATCTATATAAGCATTAATGTTATTTTACTTATATTATATGTATATATAAAATGAGTGTTCTACCTAACTTATATGTTCACATATATTATGTATTTCTGTATAGCATGTAGTTACATATATTTATATATGAATGTATATATAATTAAGATTAAAGGAAGAGATTCAATTCCAAGAGGGTAGACAGAAAAAGAAACACAAGAAAGATTGAGCTTTGAGCAACATCCCCACTTAGGGGAGGGAAGGAAGAACTAGCATTTATGAACCACCTACTATGTCAGGAACTCTAATATAAATATCTCATTCAATCATTACAATAATCCTGTAAAATTAGCATTAATATTATCTTCATCATAGCAAAGAACTCATCTTCCTGATTCCAGGCCCCGGGATTCTATTCATTTGTACATCCTAGCTTCCACAAATTTAGGAAAAGGAGTTGTGTGTGAAACAGCCCCTAAATTAACCTTACAAAATGGAATCTTTTCCATTCATGCATCATAGGAGAGTTTAAACTTCTCAAAAACAACAAAAAAAGGGACACCATTGTAGGCTTGTTAATGGGATCCCCAAGTAGCGTCCCTATGCTCTTCTCAATTAAGGTCAGAAAATGACAGCATGATGACTGTGAGCATCAACCTTGAAGCAACAGAGATAAGAGTATGGACTGTGGCTTCCATTTGGGTTTGGGCTTTTAATATTTTTGTGGCTTTGTCTCTTTTAGTTCCTGCCCAATTTCTTTTTCAGAGATTCTTAGAGCTAAAAGGAATCTTAAGGGGCTAGTTTCCCAATCAAGATAGGCATCATTTTTATAACGTACTTGACAGCTGATGTCTCTGCTTCTCTGTCTGAACCCAAATCACAAGAAACCTATTCCAGGGTTTTAACAGTTAGAAACTGTTAAAACAGTTAGAAAGCTGTTATTTGTAATGAGCTAAAATCTGCATCCCTTTAACATCTTACTCACTGTTGCTACTTTTGCTCTTGGGGACAACAAAGAGCAAGTCTTCTTCCAACTGATTTCCTTTTAAATTTTTGAAGATAAAGTTCTTCCCCCCATGCTTTTCTCCTTCTTGGCTAAGAAACCTCAGTTTAGAAACCTAATCATTCTGATCATCCTTCTCTGAATGTCTTTTGTCAAAGCCCCTCTTAAATTATATCCCCAGAAAGGTATCCCAAAACATGGTCTATGATTTCAGTGGAACCATCATTGCTTATGATATGGATATTATATTTTATTAGCACTTGTCAAAGTCCCATGTCTATGTTTTTGTTCTCATTTACATGACTATTACAAGATGAAATACCATATCATGGGATAATATTGAGAGCAGGAAGAGACTTTTCAACCTCTTTATTTAAAAGAGGAAGAAGTCTGGAGAATAAGAACTGATGTTCTTGTTATTTCTGTTTTCCAAGAGGTCATTGGGCCTCATTTGCAAATCATGGGAATGTCTTCAAATGTCATATTAGATTTTCCTAATCTAAGAGTTAAGATCACTTAAATTTCAGATTCTGGTCTTTACCTCTTTTGTTAGAGACAGTATTGAAATCTGCAAGGATATGAAGTCTCACCCCAACTATTTAATATGGTGAAGCTATGAAGAAGCCTCTTTCAGGAGCAGACAGGGATGAATCAACAAGTAGGCTTCTGTTCCTGGCAGACTTCACTGGGGCTCAAATTTTCCAGAGGGTGAATAATGCTTCCCTAGCTCTTCCATCTAAGTGTCCAGCCTAGCAAAATCCTTTAACTCGGATTTGGGGGATAGTCTTTCATAGAACAGTCTGCCCTGCACTTTGGCCCCCTCTCAAAGGCTTTGCTTGGAGACCCTTGTACTTCACAGAAGACAGAATCTCAGAGGGGGAAGGAATCTCCATTGTTTTTCAGATAAACTAGAGTCCTTATCCATTTCCCTCACTTGCCAGTGTTTTCCTTCTGAAATTACCTTTCCTATACACCGAATACACACACACACACACACACACATATATATATAAAATCACCTGTTCCACTAGAATGTGACCTCTTCTGGTTGCTGTCACTGTAAATAAATAAAAATGCCTTTGAAAAGCTATGGCTTTTTAACTTTTCCCTTTCCCCTCCAATAGGATATAAGACCCTTAAGGGCAGCACAGATTGTCTTTATATTTCTAGCTATTTGCACATATAGGTGCTTCATAAACATTCAAACTTTTAAATATCATGACAAGTATTTTCACTTTAATTGGTATCCTCAGAGTTTAGCACAGTAACATCTAGTCTTTATAAGATTTTATACTGCAGGTAGGTTCTGTTATTATCCCCTATTCCCTTTTTGTTTTTTTAAACAATTGAGCAAACCAGGAACAGAGGGAAATTAAGGGATTTGCCTAGATCACACTAGTAAGTGACTGAGGTAGGACTGAAACACAGCTCACTGATTTCTAATCTCTTTGAACTACCCCAAGCACTTAATCAATGCCTATCGACGGCTTGTTGTTTATTGAACCTATCAAGAATCCCTTTCAAGCTACCTTTGTAGCTAAGGTCCAAATTTCTTTAACTGCTTTCTTTTCTGTCACATTGTAAACCCACAGTGGGCTTGCAGCCCCCTAATGCCCCCTAAATCTTATTTACACAAATGGTTGCATACTCCAATCTTATGCATGTGATCTGTTTTTCCTTTAAAACCCAAATCTAGAAATTTATCCCTATTACATTTTATCTTTTTAAATTAGTGCCCGTTCTCTTTCTGGACTATCAAAGCCTTTGTCATCCTGTGTATCAGAAGGTCCCTCTGTCTTCTGGAAATTGGATTATGTGGCCCCTGTGCCTAATTCGAGTGAAGGGAATTCCAAAAAAGTACGGTGAGCCCTAAAAACAAGTTTACTCCCAATTATTCTTTAACGCCCTCCCTTCCTTCCTCTTGCACCCACTTCCCGTTTTGCCATCAGCAGTTTCTGCACCCTCACGTTCCCCTCCCTTGGCCACCCAAGGCCTGCCCTGCACACCAAAGGCTGAGACAATCTCAACAATAAGGTTCCCTCCCAATTCAAGATCCGTGCAACTGAGAGAGAAGCCCCGGGTTCACGAGGAAGAAGACAATAGAGTCTGCTGATTGGACAAGAGTGTAGGGGGAGGAGTCAGAAGGTGATTGGAGGGGCCCAGGAAGCTTTCCTCTGCTTCCCCCTTCCTTTTCTGAGAGGCGGTGGTGGGAGAATAGTCACATGACACTCATCCACCAATGGAAGACCGTGGTCATAGAGAGCGTCATTATAATATGATAATAAGCTCTGAGCTTATAAATAAAGGGCAGCGCAGAAAAGCTACCTCAGTTCTCTTGCTCATTTTAGTCCCAATTTCTGTTGCATTTTTCATCTCTGTTTCTGGCTGAGGAGAACAGTTTGGCCCCTTCACAGGCCTAGGAGACTTTGTGGTGTTCTCTTTTTCGTTAGAACCGATCTTTCGGTTTTTTTTTTTTTAATGATTTATCAAGTAACCTGAGGAGAAATATAAGCCATGGTTCTTGCCAGGCAAATAGTTAGGAAAGGACCCTGGGCTCTCCGTCTGAAGGAGCTGACTCACGGGACGAGGGGGGCCTATACACGGTGCTCATCCAGGGGCTGGGAGTGCGTGGGTGACGCCGGGGAAAGCGCGAGAGCTTGGGCCAGCCGGGGAGGAGTTAGGGCGTTCCTTCTGGGCTTTAAAGGGGGACAGGCTTCTATTCACGCTTCCTTCTGTTAAAAGATAAAAATATGACCGTTCTGAGCCTTCCCTTAGTGCAAAAACTTAACAAAGAGGCTTAGAAGTGAGAACTGAACTAGAAACCTAGAGTTTTCATGGCCGCCCCTGCCTGGAGGCCTAATTTGGTTTCTAAGTGGGACTCTAACGTTCCTTCCATGGGTTGGCCTCCAGAAACAGTTGATGGTAGAAACTTTGAGAAAAAAATGTGGAAAAATCATCTCGCAGTCTTTTAAGATTTAACCACTTACCTGGTACCCCCTGGTACAGGGCAAAATAGACTTGGATCTAGTAAAGTCCAGCTGAACGAAAAGAGACTTTAAAATGCTTGAAAAACAAACAAAAAAAATAAGCTATTGTGGGGAGATAAATTCTTGGATTAAACTTCAGGAAAAAGTTACTGAGTCGACGTGAAAAGGTGAAAAAAAGATGTAAAAAGATCCATCAACACCATTTTTAAAAAATTTAAAATGAGGGGAAGCCAATAAGATAAAAAAGTTGTTGGTTTTTTTTTTTTTTTTTTTTTTTTAAGTATATGAATTGTTTAAAAAATGTCAATAGCTAGTGGTCCACGATGGACCAGTTTCAAAAGTGGAAAACTTTGCAAAAGAAAACCTTAACTGTTATATTGAAAAACGCTCAACTTTATTAAAACAAATAACGTAATGTTGTATGCCATTAATATTTAACGTTAATAATTAGTGTGTAACAAGTCATAAACTGATAAAGCTGTACACATAAAATTGGCAAAAATTAAAATTAAAACCTATTGGGGTGATAGGCAGGAGTAAAAACTTGCTTTAGCGGAACTAAAAAACTTGACAATCATTTTAGCATTCTGGTAGTATACTAGTTTTTTTTTTTGTTTGTTTTGGTTTGGTTTTTAATCAGACTTTTTGGCCCAATATTCATTCAGGATATCTTCTGGTGTGTAACAAAAATCAGCTTAAAAGCTCACAGCAGCACTGGATGTAACTGAGAAAAGAAATTCACATATCTACAATGGGAAAAAATAAAAATTTGTGTGGGGATGGAGTGCTATAGCCCAAATGAGTCTAAATATGAAAAGTACAAAAATACCCAGAAAAACTTGGGAAACAAAACTAGAAAGTGAGCTAGAATAATAGAATCCACATAAACTGCATAAGACAAAAAGTTGTGTAAGAATAAATATAAGTATTAATAGGCTAATTCTGTAGCTGGGGAAAATTAAGTTGTATGTGGTACAATTTCCTTTTAAATTAAATCCCTCATTTTCATACTCAGGGCTTGTTTGAGACATTCTGATGAGAGTAAATCTGAATTTTATATAAGAAGAATCTTCCTTTCAGAACATAGTAATTTTTTTTTTTTTTTAACAATTCAGGGATAATTGTGGATGAATTTCAACCTAACTGCAAACAGCAGTAAAGATTTTGTCAAATCGATATAAAGTTGTCTTTGAAGAAAAGAGGAAGGGAAAAATAGGATCTCTAGAATATAATAGCTAGAACACACAGGAATCTATCACTGAAATTTCTTTAATATGAGTGTTAAATCCCCTGTAAGCATTTCACATTTAAAATAATGGAAGCTCTTTTAAAAGTTTGGAAAAGTCCCTGATAATAACTACCTATGAGATAAAAAAAAAAAAAAAAGGAAAAATTAGAAATGAAACTTGTCACAAAAGTTGTTCAAGACATTAATACATAACTTTTTTAGTTGTGTATTAAAAATAGTGTGGGGAGAGGAAAATCAGAGCAAAAAGAAAAACTATGGGAGAAAGAAAAAAAAAAAAAGAAATGAATATAGCATGAGTTGATTTACATTATCTCCTAAGTTCTTTTTCTGTGTGCAGATGGCATTTTTTGTCCAAAGTTTATTGGGATTGCTTTGGATCATTGAACTGAGAAGAATCAAGCCTTTCATAGTTGATCATCATACATTATTATTCTTTGTATAATGTACTCCTGGTTCACTCAATCTTTCCAGGCCTTTCTAAAATTAACTTGTTTCTCATTTTTATAGAAAAATAATATTTCATTACCTTTGTATCAGTTTGGTTCAGCCAATTACCAATTGAGGAGTTTCCACTCTTTTTCCAATTCTTTGCTATCACAAAAAGCTGCTACAAACATTTGTGAACATATGGGTTCTTTCCCCTACTATATATGATTTCCTTGGGATAATATAGACTGATGGCACTGCTGGGTCAAAGGACTATGCAATATGCCCTTTGGGCATAGTTCCATACTAGTCTCCAGAATAGTTGGATCATTTCCTAATTCCACCAATAATGCATTAGTGTCCCAGTTTTCCTACATCCCCTTGAACATTTGTCATTATTCTTTACTGTCATCTTGGCCAGAGAGGTGATGGGATATCTGAATTTTATAATTTTCAATTTTTTAATCAATAGTGATTTAGGACATTTTTCATATAAGGATAAATAGCTTTAATTTCATCATCTGAAAATTGTTTGCTCTTTGACCATTTATCAATTGGGGAATGACTTGTATTATAAGTATAACTGTTCATTATATATTTTAGAAATGAAACAATTCTCAGAAATACTGGCTGTAAAGATTTTTCCCCAGCTTTATCCTTTAATTTTAATCTTGGTTCTGTTGGTTAGTTTGTGCATACCCTTTTAAATTTAATGTAATTGAGTTTGTCTATTTTGCCTTTCATAATGTTCTCTGGTTCTTCTTTGGTCATAAATTCCTCCCTTCTCCAAAGATCTGATAGGTAAATTATTCCTTGTTCTCCTAATTTAAGGTATCAAAAATTATATACTCATTTTGACCTTATTTAAGTATGGTGTTTAAGATGTAGGTCTATGCTCAGGTCCTGGTGTATTATTTTCTAGTTTTCCCAGAAATTTTTGTCAAATGACTTATTCCAGAAGTTGGAGTTTGGAATTTATCAAATACTAGATTGCTAATAGGCCTTGCTTATTGTGTTGTTTGTATCCAATCTATTCCACTGATCCACCACTTGTTCTTTACCTAGTACTAAATGGGTTTGATGACTGCTACTTTATAATATAGTTTTAGGTCCGGTACTGTTAAGCCACCATCCTTTGTATTTTTTTTTTTCATTAAGATTCATTGATATTCTTGATTTTTTTTGTTCTTGAATTTTGTTATTTTTTCTAGCTCTGTTAAATAATTTTTGGCAGTTTTATTGATATGGCACTGAACCAATTTAGTAGACCAATTTAGGAAGAAAAGTCATTTTCATATTAGCTTGGCCTAGCCATGAACAATTTATATTTTTCCAATTGTTTAGATTCTGATTTTATTATATGAGAAGTATTTTGTAATTGTGTTCATAAGGGTCTTGGGTTTGTCTTGGTGGGTAGACCTTCAAGTGTTTTGTCTACAGTAATTTTAAATGGAATTTCCCTATCTACTGCTGATGGCATTTGTCAGTAATATATAGAAATGCTGATGATTTGTGTGGGTTTATTTCATATCTTGCAAATTTGCAAAACCTATGAATTATTTCTAGTAGATTTTTGGATAATTTTCTAGGATTCTCTATGGCTATCATCTGCAAAGAACAAGTTTTATTTCTTCATTGCTTATTCTTTTTTTTTTTTTATTGCTAAAGTCAACATTACTAATAGAACGTTGAATAATAGTGGTGATAATGAGCATCCTTATTAAACTCCTGATCTTAATGGAAATATGTCTAGCTTTTTTCCATTATAAATAATGCTTGCTGTAGGTTTTAGATACTGCTGATTATTTTAAGGAAAGCTTTTATCTCAATGCTGTCTAGGGTCTTTAATAGGAATGGATGCTGCATTTTGTCAAAAGCTTTTTCTGCATCTGTTGAGATTACCAGATGATTTCTGTTGGTTTTGTTATTGGTATGGTCAATTTTGGTAATGATCTGCTGATATTAAACCAGCCCTGTATTTCTTTGCTAATATCTTAATTAAAAGTTTTTTTAATCAATAGGAAATCAATAATTTCCTCTTCTGTTAGCTTGGACAGTTTATATTTTTGTGAATATTATTTTGTTCTTTTTATAAAACCAACTTTTAGTTTTGTTTATTAGTTCAATAGTTTTGTTATATCAATCTTTCTTTTTGAGTTTTCAGAATTTCTAATTTGCTATTTAATTCAGGCTTTTTAATTTGTCATTTTTCTAACTTTTAGTTGAATTCATTGATTTTTCTTTTATTTTGTTTATGTAGTTAGAGAAAGACCTGCTTTGGCTGTGTCCTATAGGTTTTGATATGTTCTAATTATTGTCATTTTCTTGGCTGAAATTATGGATTGTTTCAGTGATTTGATGTTTGACCCACTTATTCTTTAAAATTATTTAACAATTGGTTTAGTTTATCTTTTCTTGACCCTTGATTGAATATAATTTTTATTGCATTGTAGTCTGAAAAGGAAGCATTTATTATTTCTGCCTTTTTTGCATTTGAGTTTTTTATGCCCCAATACATCTTCGATTTTTGCATTTGATCTTTGTCATGTACTGCCAAGAAAAAAGTATTCCTGTCTGTTACTCTTTAATTTTCTCCAGAGGTTTATCATATCTAAGTTTTCCAAGATCCTATTAAGCTCCCTAATTTGTTTCTTGTTTATTTTGTGGTTAGATTTGTCTGATTCTGAGAGGGGAAAGCTGAAGTTCCCAGCTAGAGGTTTTGTTTCTTCCTGTAACTAGTTTAAAATATTCTCTAGGAATTTTTCTGCTCTATTACTTGGTGCATACACATTTAATATTATTACTACATTGTTTACTGCACCTTTTATCAAGATGTACTTTGCTTCCTTATCACTTTTAACAAGATCTATATTTTTGCTTTATCTGAGATCAGAATTCCTATCCTGGTTTTTTTTTTTTATCCCAGCTGACACATAATCAATTCTGTTCTAGCCTTAAGCTTTATTCTATGTGTGTCTCCTTGTCAAATGTGTTTTTTGTAAACAATTTGGTTTTGTAAACAGTATAATAGGACTTTGTTTTTTAATCCACTCTTATTTGCTTTCCTTTTACATGACAGTTTATGCCATTCCCATTCACAGCTCTGCATTTGCATCCTAATTTCTCTCCCTATATACATTTCTTTTCTTTCCACCCTGTCTTTAGATCTTCTGCCCCATCCACTAATGATTTCCCTGGTGTTTATGCCCTCCCTTCCACCCTGTCCCTCCATTTTCTTTCTTTTTTCTCCTCCTTTATAGGGTTAGATAAATTTCTATTCCCAACTGAGTGATTGTTATTCACCCTCTAAAAGCCAACACTGAGATCAAATTCTACCCCTTTGTGTCTTTTTCGTTGTCATTGCATCAGGGATCATTCACACCCACATAGTCCATGTGATGTCCCTCTCTCAGTCCCAGGGACATACAGTTCTCAAGTTACAGATAGTTTTCGTATCTAGGGATTTAAACAGTTTAAACTTGAAATATATATATTTTCCCCTGTTTACCCTTTCCAAGTTCTCTTGAGTCTTGTGTTTTTAAAAAGTTGGGTCTTTTTTTCAATAGGAATGATTGAAATTATCTTACTTCATTGAAGCTCCCATCCCACCTCCCCCCCCCAAAAAAAAAAAAAAAAAGATGATGAGTCTGACTGGGTAGCTGACCCCAGGCCCTTTGCCTTCCTAAATTTGGTATTCCAGGCCCTCTGATCCTTTGTTGTCAAAGCTGCCATATCCTGGATAATCCTGTCTGTTGGAGCCTTGATATTTTGTCTGGCAGCTTGCAGTATATTTTCTTTGAGATTATAGTTTTGGAGTTTTGCAACAAAGTTCCTTGGGGTTTTTTTTCCTTGTGGGAACTCACTTCTGATCATGGATTTGTTCAATGAGTATTTCCCCTTCTGTTTCTAGAATATTGGGGCAGTTTTCCTTGATGATCTCTTGAATGCTATCCAGGTTCTTTTTGTGGTCATGGCCTTTGAGGTAGGCCAGTAATTTTTAAGTTGTCTCTGATGAATCTATTTTCCATGTTGGCTATTTTGCCAATGAGGTATTAAATATTTTCTTAAATTTTTTCATTCTTTTTAGTTTGATTGAGTCATTACACCCTACTCTATTTAAGGTGACTTACTCTTTTAAGTATCTCCATTTGGTTTATTCTAGTTTTTAAAGTTATTTTCAGACAATTTTTTTCCTTCCTTTTCCAAACTGTTGACTCATTCATGCATACCTCTCATTTCTTTTCTCACTTTTTCTTCTACCTCTCTTATTTGCCTTTTGAAGTCTTTTATGAGCATTTCCAAGAAGCCTCTTTGGGCTTGAGACCAATTTATCTCACTCTTTGAGATTTCTTCTGTGGACATTCTGTCCTCATTTTGGGTTTGTGTTTTGGTCTGCCCTGTTACCATAGTAGCTTTTTATGGTCAAGGTTCTTTCTTGTTTCTTGCTCATTTTCTTAATTTTCTTTCGGTATTCCCTTTTTTTTACTTTTATGGTCGGGTTCTCTCTGAAGCTTCCTGTGCAGCTCTGAGCCTTGACTTTGAGCACAGGGATCCCTTGTGTTTACAGGGGCAGCTTTGCCTGCTCTTTCCAGGAAACAGCCTGGTTTCCCAGACTTTGCCTTGTGAGCCGGGACTGGAGGCTACCCCCCTGCTGTGTTCCTCTGCTGAGCCAGGACTGAGGTTCTTAGTTGCTGATCTGCTGTGATTAAGACCCGTAGTCTTTCCTGTAGTCTACCTGACCTGGGCTGAACACCCCTTTCATCTCAGTGAGACTGGCCTTTCTTGAAGGTTTTCCAGTCTATCTTGAGCTGGAGTGGGGTTTCATTCCATCAGACTGTTCAGAGGCTCGGTTTCATGTGGTTTTTGAGGGAAACTGGGAGAGCTCAAGCAGCTTCCTTAAGGATCTCCATAAATAACCTTCCTATTTCATGGATCTTGAGTTAGATGGGAATCTGGGGATGTTCTGATCTAACTTGCTTGTTTGTAGTCAAGGAAAAAAGATTTGGTGACTGGCCCAATGTCAAAGGTCATGCGCGACAACATAGAATTCCAGGTTAACTCGACTCTAAAATGAATAAAAGCTCCCTTTCTTCCTTTCCTTCCTTCCTTGAAGGAAACTTTTCTAAAGACATATCTTAGTAGTTTTATAAATTAATGATATGGGGAGGAGTTAACAATTCTAAATAAATAAAAGGAGCTAACCACATAAATGGTCCAAATGGTTTTCTAAAGCCTGTGTTTTCTAGAATTGGCTGTAAGGTTGTTTTACCTATATTAGATCTCTTGTTGTCTAGAGGAAAATGGGGAGGAGGAGAAAATTTTGTAACAGTTTTGCAAAGACGAATATTGAAAACTATCTTTGCGTGTTTTTGAAAAAATAAATTACTATTAAAAAGTGAGGTTGTTTTAGTGCCATAGCCATATAAACAGCATTTTACTCTTGTTAAAAAATTTCTGTTTAAGTATTTTTCCCGATTCACTATCCAATACATTTTACCTAGGGCAGGCAAAGTATTTGGTCCCAGTACTGTCCCCTTTAACATATATGCATGCCTTGCCATGAGGCAGCTAGGTGGGTAGCACAGTGAAGAGAATGCTGGGCCTGAAGTCAAAAAGACTGCTGAATTCAAAACTGGCCCCAGACTCTTAGTAGCTGTGTGACCCTGGGCAAATCATTTAACCCTGGTTAGAGCTTTTCATCTGTAAAGTGAACTGGAGAATGAAATGATGAATTACTCTAGTATCTTTACCAAGAAAACTCAAATAGGATCATGAAGAGTTGGGACCAACTGGACCACAAATGTCTTGCCTTGGAACAATGGATGTTCCTAAAGAGCTATATATAAAATGCTTTTTAATCAAAAATGTCTCTAAGGAAGGTCAATGTTTAAAAGAATATTATGGTTAGTCCATTTGCAAAATGTTACCATCCTCAGGTTCTAGAATTCTAAAAAACAAGATGTCCCCTGGGTCTGAGATAGGCTCACTTTTAAAATTAAAAGCTGAATTTATAAAAATGTCAGGTAGTTTGAGCAGTCTGATCTATAACTGCAAAACAAACGTGTTTTGCATTTTATTTTGGACTTTCTATAATAAAGAACTTAAGTCTCTTCCCTATATCTATATGTTGGTTAAGCTTTCTGGCAAGGTGATCATGGCGTCCAGTCCATCCAAGAAGAACAAACCCAGTTTTTAGCCAGAAGCTCAATACAGACTTCAGGCTCTTAACGTAGAAGGGCAGTCCTATGTACTCTGGTCTGCCAGTCTGTTCTTTAAAAGCGGTTTGCTACTTGGCCACGCTTGGTGTCCACCTAGGAAATGGCGTGGTAATCCAAGCGTTTCTGGGCTTTTCATAAGATCATAGATTTAGAGCTGAAAGTCTGATGTCCCTGTTTTCTTCTCTTCTTCCTTTCCCCCTCATTTTATAGGTGAGGAAATGGAGCTCAGAAAGCTTGTGACGTCCTTCAGGGGACAGGCGTGGAGTGGGGAAGCCGGGTGGGAAGCCTTGGACTTGGAATCCTGACCCTGGCACTGCTCACTCTGCTCGGGGCTGGCAGCCGCTCCTTATTTGGGGGCCTACTTCTCTCCTTCGTTGTGTGATAGCTTGGGGGGCAGTGAACGGGCACGAGGTGGGGCGGTTCTGTTCCTTCACGGCTGAACTACCACTGCAAGAGGCGGTTTCCCTGACTTGGCTCTGCGGCTCCAGGCGGGCCTCCTCCCCTGGGCCATCAAAGTTATCTTCCTAAAGTGCAGGTCTGACCCTACGCCGCCTCCCCCAATTCAGTAACTCCGGCGGCTCCCTATTACTTCCAGGATCAAGGACAAGATCCTCAGCGGGGCTTCCGACTTCTTCCTTACTTTCCAAACTTGGTAAAAACTTGCTTCTCCTTTATACGTTCTGATCTAATGACCATGGCTAGATTGCTTCTGTTTCTCACACAAACATTTCATCTTTTGACTTTATTTTCATCTCTTTAGCATATAGTCTAGAATAAATGCCTAAGGTTTCTTAATCTGACTAAATTAAAGATTCTGTGCTATTAGCTTAAATACGTGGCGCATGAGGTTCCTCCCCTCAAGAAATCGGATCTCTCTGGTTCCGTAACTTGGGAGTTGCTAGTACTTAATCTAGTATGTTATCGGTTGTCTACCGGCACGCCCGGGACAGCAGACTCCTCCTTCACACCAATTGCTTATGGTGTGTCCGGACACCAAAGTTCAGCTCGGTACTCGGGAATCTGCATCAACAAGTACAAATATTCAAATACATAAACAAGGACAAATTAAAATAACAAAACCAAAAAATGATAGTTTGTTAACTGGTAAACTGTTAGGGTCAAAAGAGCTTGTTTATTAATAGAATATGCCAGATACAACTCTGGAGAGGGTCTGAATTATGCTCGGAGGGGACTTGTTAGGTTTGTCTTGAAACCCCATGCAGACGGCCCAGGAACCTGAGTGACACACTGGCGTTATTTACGTACACACAGACTCTGGCTCTGGAAGCCTGAGCACTTCTCTGCTGGAGACTTCCTGTATAGTTTTTGTAGATTAAGACAGCACCTTCAGTGGAACTCCACCAGAGTTGTCAGGGTTGGATTCCCCCCCTCCTTTTTCTCCGCCTGCTCGTTGGGGGCTCCCTGTGTGAGGCCCCTCGATCTCCTGATCCAGGCAGCTCAGCGCGGGGCCTCCGGCTCCGTCCTCCCTCCTGATCCGCAGGGGGCAGCTGGCGAGCCTCGGCGTTGGCACCCGCGTAAGTGCCCAGCTCTGAGGACTTGGGACTCTGCTTCCCTAAGTGTGCGGCCCATTCACGGGGCCTGTTTGGGAGAAGTTTCCAAGGGTGCTGACTCCCTGCCCACCCCCCAAAAAGCCTCGCAGGCTTCAGTTAGTCTTAAGCCTTCTTTTGTACAAAGTTCGTACAAACAGTCCTCCAAAACCTGGAGTCAAGAAAACTGAATACAAATACAGCGGCCCAACACTTACGAGTCGTCTGATTCTGGGCTAGTCATTTAACTCAGTCTGCCTCAGTTTCCTCATCTATAAAATGGGGATAATAATAAAACCTACCTCCCAGGGTTGTTGTGAAGATAAAATGAGATAGTTTTAAAGCACTATGCAAACTTTTAAGTGATATATAAATGCTAACTCTTATAATGGAGAAGGGGGATGAATTTTTTCTTTCGAATTTACTCAATTGCAAATCAAATGGATATTGTTCTTCCCTCCCATTCCCATATAGAAGTAAAAAGGACACATTCCTAAATTTAAGTTAAGTAATTTAACTCATTTCCTTATTTAATCTCATCCCATACCCTAATTTCTTCATTATTAAAATGCTTGTTGATGCATTTCTGTAATCAAGGTATAAATGGGGTCTGGGGTTGGCAATACTCAAATTAAGTTTTGTGTCAGTATGCTACTTGACTCAGTCTGTTACTCTTGAACTCAAGAGTAATCCAAGTATATGTTTGTATAATTTGATTCTCATTTGTAAACTTGTGATATTTTCTCATTAGTCAGCTTGAGTTCCCTCTCTATTACATTATGTATTAATAAATTGGGCAAAAACTTCTCTAACAATTATTTTAAAATTTTATTTTTTTGTACATATAAAAATGCTTCAAAGTATACAGTATACCAGCAAATAAAGCAAAGACACAGATTTCCAAGTCCTTGGTAAAACATTACTAATTTTAACCTAACATGCCAATTCATTCCTTTTCTAGTTTAAATAAAAGTTCCTTAACTCTCTTGAAATATTAAATAATTCATTTAAAAAAAGGCATCTATCCTTTGGACATAACTCAAGTCATTGAGTAATTCTGTCTCATTGCTTAAATCTCATCTGCCAACTTTGTTTACATATGAATTTTTAGAAGCTTTATATTAATCTAAAGTTACAATCCTTACTCTCTTTAAACAAAATTGTTTGTTGTTGGGTTTTTTATTTTACTGTGTACTGAACCATTTCATTTGAAAGGACAATGCCTTAAAATTAGGACACTTTGTCAGGTGTCTTTATATAGCCTCTTTTGTAATCTTGTATGATTCTTCTGATGAGAAAGTTTATTCCTTCTTCCTAGATTCCTTATAAGATATTTGTGGGTGTCTTATGAATAAGTATTTCTCTGACTTAACAGAGAGAAGCAATTCTTGTTTATTTGGTTCTCAAAATAATGGTAATATCTATAATTCCTTACGTAATCAAAACAGTTGATCTTCATCAACTAAACTAGAGCTCAATTCATTGAGTAACTTTTATCCCAGTAGTACTTCATCTCTTAAATCTTCTTTATGAAGAAATAAATAATACTGGATTTACTAACAAAGAAATAAAACAAAATTGTTTCATCTGTGAAAATGACCAGAAGAGTTTTCTCCAACAATTTGAAATTATAGATGACTTCACTTTAATGAGGTCTCTACTACTAACTGGTTCATTTTTAATAACAAATAATCTCTACCAGGATCTTCTTCATCTAATTTGTATTTTAATTATTTTCTCCTAGTCATAATAGAAAACAGGGTCTTTGCTGATAAAGCCTCAGAATAACAATTGTACTGCCACTCTCTTGACTTGACTTCCTTTTTAAGAAGTCCAGTAAGCTATAGTGCAGCCTTTGGTCCAACAGATCAAACTTAGCTCATTATACTTAACCAATTCCTGCCAGAACAGTTGACTGTTGTGCTACATGATGTCCCTTTTAAAGGTACACTAATACTATATATAGTCACTGTGGAAAAAGATACTTGAATTTGGTGTTACATTTCCCCACGTAGGCAAAACTTTCTTAGCCCCTGAAGAATCATTCTGATTTCATCAAACACAAAAAGCAAGGCACAGACACTATTTCTATGGATAAGTGTCTTAACTTAGGATATATATATATCAAATAGGTAGTTTGTAGCACCCACTGGGGATGTAGCCACCTCCATGCTCTCTGGGTTAGCTGGCTCCACCCAACTTGCCCTTACGCTCTGGACTTGGGAGTTCCAAAGAGCAAGTAGCAGCATGCAATTACAATTCAAACTCTTGGGGTCCTAGAGGGTAATATTGTTGGAGATTGGGGGCAAACATTCGAGCTACTTGGCCACTTTGGCTCTGGTCTCCCACCGGGAAGATTTCTATGAACATAAACTTGATTACCATAATGTCGTCAACCGTTCAATATTAAAGATTGATTGAAGAAAAAGGCAAAAGCATGAGTAACTACATGAGTAATTACAGTAAATCTCCATAAATTTGGATGACACTCCTACCAATGTAGGTTGTGTTAGTACCTACTAACACAGTAGTGTTAATACCGTTTTAGGGACAGAAACCTAATGGGGAGGGAGGTACATGTAAATGCTAAAAGATAAATCACTTGTTCAGGGCAACTCAATTTTGGACTGAGGCTTCACTTATCCTTGGGCCCTTCAGGAATAATCTGCCCAACATAAAGCAGTTTCTTAGCCAGCTCTTCCTTTCGTGGCCCTAATGGCCCTACTGAAGGGCAAACCTACTCTTCTGCTGTTGACAGTTAAAAAAGCACCTTTTAAAAGGTTTTGAAAATCATAATCCCTGGTGATTATAGCGGTTTCCAATAGGGTCACAATTGAGCTCTATCTCTATTCACTTTTAGGGGAAATCACTAGTAATAAGATACATTGTCTCTCAACTTACCTATGTGATATCCATAAATTACTCCATTTACATTTATGTCTTTGTGGTTTATTTAGGTTCTTTGAGAACCTTTCGAGATTTATTGGAAACTAAGTTTGTGGTATAGTCCAAGGCTCTCTGTAGTTTGCCACCCGTTAGTATAAAGGTGCTTAAGTCTTAGTTTTTTATTGGTTTGTCTTTGGTTTTACTGTCCAGAAAAGACAATTAGCTCAGAAAGGGGGGCAAAAGCTCATTAGTGACACTGATTAGCGCCAGATTCTGCCTCTTGGGAGATGACTATGTTAGTTTATGCTTAGGGAGCAGTTCTGTCTCCACTCCGATCTATATCTTGTCTTGAGTCCCTTGCCCCCCTATCAGAGATTATTTGGGGCTTAATTCCTTTTGTGGGTAATCTTCCCAAGGCCCGGAGGCGTTTACGACCCACCAACATTGTAACCCATTTGCCCTGAAGTCAGAGTTTGAGTGATTCATCTGTGAGGGACTCGTGCCAAGGTCTTAGTCCTGGCCACACTTGGTGGTGCCATCACAAAGCAAAGCCGTGGCCCCTTGCTCATCAAGATGGGGTGGGGGGCAGTGAAGCTCAAAGGCCTTTACCAATGCCCAGGGCTTCTTGGTTTTGAGTTGAATCTTCAAAGTTTCTGATAGGCCTAAAAACTTAAGTGACCACCAGCTCCCTCTGCTTTCAGGGCTTGAATTATGTGGTCAAGAAAGCTTGGTCCTGTGGAGGGTGCTCCCTTGGCTAACCACGGCCAGCTCCCGGTGGGGGCCGAGCTCCACGCCCAGGAGGGAGGGCTGGTGGGAGCAGAGTGCCTCTGGGACAAGTGTCTACAGCAGCTGCGGAGGGCAGGGCCCCTGCAGTGCAGCGAGGAGAAGAGCTGCCCAGGGGCTAATGTTGGTTCTAAAAAGTGTTCGGGCCCTGGGAACCTCAGTGCTCCCGGACATCCCCAGCAGCCGCCAATCCCAGCCCAGCTAGGAGAGAGCCCCAAACTGCTGGGAAGTGTGGCCTCCACGCCTGAGTCCCTTGGCCAGACTACTTCTGTCTGCTGGACTACAGTTCGGAGTTCTACTTCTGTGACTTGTTCCTTCCAAGTCTTGGCTTGGTGATGAGGGTCTTGCTTTTCTTCCCACTGTTGCTTACTGGTGGTCCTGCTGCCCCCAAGGCCGAGGACATTCCTCCTGATCATCACATGCTGGTGCTCAAAAGTCTCTCTTCCAAACTCTCTCCAAATTAGTGTCTTTCAGAGGAAGGCCCAGGAGTCACCATGACTTTAGGCTAGTTAACACTTTTTCAGCTCTTTTGTTAGGCCCAGGCTTCCAGTCAGAGGCATTCTTCTCCCCACCCCTCGGGATTTCTCCCAACCCTCAGTCAGCAGTTTTTAGGTAAGTTAGGGTGACTAAATTCCATTCACCTCTTTCCCACCTCAGTGTATGCAATGCACCCCACACGTCAACATGCTTCTACTGAAGCTTTTTGAGGCTGGGGGAAAATATTCATATCTTTCCAACTCTAGTGACCCTGATCTACTCCTACCAATGCCTTCTCCGGCTCAGACTATGGAAATGACCCTGAGAACTCTGGGAAGCCTCAAGAAAGCACTAGAAACACAGGAAGAGGAATGGAGCAAAACTCAAGTCCTCAGTGGAGGAATCATTAGATTTAGAGCTAGACCAGAGCTTGAGCTCATCCAGTGTAACTCCTTGGCTTGACAGATGAGGACATAGGCCCAGATAGACAAAATAACAGGCCCCACGCGCACACCCATAATAGCCACAATTTGAATCCATGAATATATAATTTAACTTCAAAGTCAGCACTCAACTGAAATACATTTTCCTGTTTCTTCTGGTTCATCTCTTTTCCTTCAAGGGTATTCAGAGTAAGAGAGTGTTCCAAACACTGGTTCATTTCACTCAAAGGACATTTTGACATGTTGCATTTTGTTTGAGGAGTCCAGTCCGGTTGGCAAAATTATTTCACAAATTTTAAGTAAAGAAGTCTCAATCTTTTGCCATGTCTTGAAGCAGGGCCTTCTTTTTTTTTCCTAGAATGTCTTAAGATACTTTTTCTCTGTTCAAAATTGCAGTTTTTTTCCTTTTTTTTTTTTTTGTCTTCCCCATCCCGTCTACCTTGCCTGTCCCACAATCCTTCACTCACAACTCGGTGGCCAAGGCTGTCGGATCTAAAAAGTTTCTTGAACTAGTCTTATAAATCCCTGAAACATGACCATTATGGCTTTAAACCTAGCTGATTTCCATCAACAGTAAAAGGGAAGTCTCTAACCATAGCCTCGCTAAACCTTGGAGAGCCTAGTGATTAGTCTTCAAGTTTCCTCCAGATGTTTTTACTCTGAGCCTAAGACTCCAAATAAAAAGTGATGCAATGATAACTTGTCTGTGCCATGGTACACATCCTTGATCAGTATAAATTCCTTTCTTGGTTCCAAAATAGTCTCTTCAAGGTCTAGGCGTTGACTGACTTGTAAGTAATTGTGTTTCCGGTCATTAAGACTACATCTCAACTTCCAAGGGTAGATGGTTGCTAAAGATTTCAGCTTTGCCCGAGGATTATGAGCTCCTGGGGGTGGGGCCCCTTCTTCAGGGTGATGAGTGTTTGCTGCTTCTGCTTACCAGGGGCCTATCTGGCCCTATACAGAAGTCTGCCATCAGCTTCTTACAACTGCATGACCTCCTTGTCTGTGGGATATGAACCCTTGGGTCATTGTAGTCACATCCACAACTTTTTTCTTGACTCCAAATCTGCAATTTGGGGTTTTCTTGGCAAAGTCAGTGGAGAGGTTTGCCCTTTCCTTTTTCAACACAATTTGATAGACGAGGAAACTGAGGAAAAACAGGTTGTGATTCACCCAGGGTCACACAACTAGTAAGTGTCTGAAGACAGATTTAAGCTCAGGAAGATGTCTTCCTGACTCCAGGCCCAATGCTTTGACTGAGCCTCCTAAGGGTTCCTTTCATGGAGAAGGGTTTGGTTATTAGTATGACAAGCATAATAACTCTTGTGGTCTTCAAACATTGACCAAGTTAGAGAGGCTCTTCTCATTGATGGGGCTTGTTATGCTTTAGGGCCAAGGACTATCCCGCCTTCTATTTTTCCTACAATTAGTACCAGGTCCAAGAAACAGTAGGTGCTTAATACATTATTAAATTGACTAATTGGTCAAAAAAGGTGAGGGCCAGTCCAATCTCAGGGAAAGCTTTATTAGCTTTTAGGATAAACTAATCCTCATAAGGGACTGGAAGGAGAAGTAGGACAGGAGACCATGAAAATAATATTTGTTCACTGTTTTCAGTCAAAAATGGTTTTGTTATGAACCTTTAGAGTGAGAAAATGTACCCTGGATGGTCTTAGTTTTCCTCTCTGTAAAGTGAAGGGATTGGACCAGATTATTCCTAATGATTATTCCTAAGGTTTTCTGGTTCATTTCATTTTAGCCTAACGACCTAAAGAGCATTATGTGTGTGTGTGTGTGTTGGGCCCAATCTTCCTAGTATTGAGTCTACAAATGAGTGGTTTCTGTGTTAGAG
Organism: Antechinus flavipes; assembly: GCF_016432865.1. NCBI lineage: Eukaryota > Metazoa > Chordata > Mammalia > Dasyuromorphia > Dasyuridae > Antechinus > Antechinus flavipes. Next base: position 41,515,771 of record NC_067402.1, on the reverse strand, counting down.
ACTTATAAATTCAGTTTGTGGTTAAGAAAAGGGAGATACACAGCTGATTCTCCATTATTTGCTGTGTTTAAATAACTTGAAATTACTACCTTCCCAATTCTCACTGAGTGGAATGACTTCCTCATTAAAGCTATTGTTTACTGATAATATGGTTGAAGCATATTCTCTATCACAGCAAGCTCTGTATTGCAGACAGAAGGCCAGCATTCTGGTCTGAGTGTTCTAATTCTTGTAGCTCTTGAGAAGGTACTATTGGTACAATGTGAGGTCCCAATAGGAGGCCTAAGTGATAGAAAATTTCTGCAGTGCATTTACAGACAGTATTTATAGCACTGATGATAGACTTTCTTGCTACTTATTGATGGTACCTGGCGTACTGGTCTAGTTTTACTACTGAGCAAAGTCACTTGGGGAAAAAGGCTTAGTTCATGTGAAGCAACAGGGAAAAGAATCACTGTCCAATCCATAAATTAGTTCAAAATTACATAATTTGTCCAACACTAACAATAGTTGAAAAAAAGTCAACCCGCACTAAAAACTTGACTAAAGGTAGAAGACAAAGTATTCTTTGGTTGATGTTTGGGTGGACCATGCAGTCATCCTGGCATTGGGGTGAGGGGAGAGGTATAGGGGGCCATCCAAGGTCTGTGGGATTTCAGAGATAAGAGACATGCTAATGACCTTTCTCTGAATTTTACCAGCAGTGCCCCCTTTTTGTTTTTGGCAGGGGACTGACTCTATTTTACAATAAGACACAAAAGAAAACACTAGCCTGACCAATTTGGTTAGCTTTCTAATTGTAGTTCTGTCCTCAACCTCTTCTGCATAGTCTTGGACAAGCCATTAATTTGGGCTTTAGTTGCATATATAAATTGAATGGGTTAGAGAAGATAACTCTTTCAGCCCTAAAACACTATAGTATTTTATCCCATGAAGGTCTGGAATCTTAAAATGACTAACTCCATTGAAATCTTTCTGTACCTGAGCTGAAATTTGTTTTAACTGGTAGCTGCTGTTTATAGAAATTCCTATAGGCTTTTTTACTCAAGTGGAAAAATTTCTTCAAGTAAAGCTTAGGATGATCCCAAAATATTGGGGGGGGGGCAGGGCTGAACAACCTGAGGATTCCATTTCTGTTCAAAAGGCCTGGCAGGCTTATTATAATGCTAGCCATTAGTCTTCCTGACTTAGGACTCCTGGGCTGATCTATCCAATATTAATGAGGCATTTAGTCTCAATCAAGGCACTCTGTAAGAATATGCATTTACTTCTAATGGGTTATGCAGTTAAATTAATAATACTGTTTAATCTTTTTATTTTGGCTAGAATGATATATGGTGACTGGTTTTCCTTTTATTCTTCCTTCACTTCTACTACCTTGACCAGAGCTATAATAGGCTAAATACTTGTATTTTTCTTGAGCCTGCTAATTATAGTGCCTCAGGTTCCACAGCAGGCTTCCATATATATGTCCTTTTCAACCTGAAAACTTTAAATGAAAGAGTGTCTAACATTATGAAAAAAAAGACAATTTTGTCATTTATTAGCCTGGATGACCTTAAGAAAGTCATTAAACCTGTCTGAGCATTAATTTGCATTGTTATAAAATGAGGGGCTTGGACACTTTAACAGGGCAAAGGACTATTGATCCAAGTAGTATATAGCAGAAAATAGAGTAGGGTAGCTCAAACATGGAATCTCAGCTATTAGGGAGCCTGAGACTAGACTGGTAGATCTTAAAAGCTTGGGAATTGTGAATTACGGTGGGCAATGCCCAATATTAGGGAGTATAGGGGTGGGGCAACCTAAGAAAATTAAAAAGAATTTCCAATCTGCATTCAGGCTTTACCAGGTTCTTTTCTCTAGAGATGAATAGCATCTTTGTCTTGGATCACTGCATTGCTGAGAAACTTACTCATAGTAGATGATCGGTATAGTATTAACTGTTACTGTGTACGTTGTCTGATTCTACTCATTTCACTTTGCTCAATTTGTTCTTGTATTCCATAGTATTCCATCACAATCACATACACTTCCTTATAATACAGTAATATTTTATCACAATTGTATACAACTTGGTCAGCCATTCCCAAATTGATGGAATCTTCTCAATTTTCAATTTTTTGCCATCACTAAAAGATTTAAGTATTTTTGTATATATAGGTCCTTTTTTGTTGTTTTTTCTCTGTAGGATACAGATCTAGTAGTGACAATTGTTTGATTAAACGATCCCATTGGTCATAGTTCCAAATTGTCTCCTGAATGGTTGAATTGGTATACAACTTCACCAACAATGCATGATTCTTCCCCACTTTCTCCCAACATTTGTCATTTCTTTTTTTTATTAGCCAGTCTGACAAATGTATGGTAGCAGTTCAGAGTTGTTTTAGTTTGCATCATATGACTATAGATGGCTTTATTTACTTTGTCTTAAAACAGCCTGTTGATATTCTTCAATCATTTATTAATTGAGGAATGGCTCTTATTTCTATAATTTTGACTGTTTTTATTCTATTTGAGAAATGAGGTCTTTACCAAAAAAGTTTTCTTTTTTCATAGTAATTAATGATGAACAACTATTTCCCTCCATTCTATTTCCCTCTTTATTGTAGTTTTCATTATGCCCATTCTTAAATGTTTTACTTTTGACTTTTACTCCCCCAATCTGCCCTCCCTTCTGTCAGCCTCTCAACCTCTTTTCTTAAGATTTTTCTGTATAGATTTACACACTATTGAATGTTAATTATTCCTTCTTTGAGTGAATTATGATAGACTGTAAAATTCTTCTGGGTCTTATATCAGATAATTTATTCCATTCCACCTCTACCTTGTCTAGTTTATGTGTATACATAATTCCTTATTTTTTTTTAGATAATCATTCCATCATTGAACTTATACTCATGTGGCACCTGTTTTCATATATATATGTATGTATATATATACTCCTTCTAATTGCCTTAATAGTGAGAGTTTTTAGGAATTACATGTAGGAATGTAACCCATATTTAGCCTTATTGAATTTTACAATTTCTCCTTCCTGTTTATGCTTTTACACTTCTCTTGAGTTTTGTACTTGAAAGTCAATTTTTCCATTTGTTCCATTCTACTGTCTTTTTATATCAGTAATACTTAAAAGTCCTCTATTTCATTTAACATCCATTTCTCCCTGGAGGATTATACTGAAGTTTTCCATGTAGGTGATTCTTGATGGTAATCCTAGTTCTTTTCCCTCCAGAATATGATATTCCAACAATAATTCTTTAATGTAGAATCTGCTGTGTCTTGTGTTGGTCCTCATTGTGGCTTTGTGGTATTTGAATTGTTTCTCTTTATGTGTTTGCAATATTCTTCTGCTTGACTTGGGAACTCTGGAATTTGACTATTATGTTCCCAGCAGTTACATTTTGGGTTCTTTTGCAGGAGGCAATAGGTGAATTCTTTCAATTTTTATTTTATCCTCTGATTCTATATTATGGCAGTTTTCCTAGATGATTTCTTGAAAGATGATATCTTGGTTCTGTTTTTTTTTGGATCATGACTTTCAAGTAGTCCAATAATTCTTAAATTATATCTGTTTTCCAGTTAGTAGTTTTTTTTTCACTTTTTATCATTTAGCCAATTCAAATTTCTAAGGAATCATTTCTTTGAGTTATTATTTTGGAGTTTAGTGAATTTTTAAATTTATCTCCATTCTTTTCTTCATTGGATTCTTATGCTTTGCACTATTCCATTTTTAAGGTGTTTTCTTAAGAGTGTGTGTGTGTGTGTGTTGCTTTTAGCAAGCTGCTAACTTTTTTCATTATTTTCTTGTGTTACGCTTATTTCTCTTCCTAATTTTTCTTCTACTTCTGTTGAGTTCCTTCATGTCCTGGGACCAATTCATAATTTTTGGAAGTTTTAAGTTGTAGAAATGTTGCCTTTGTTCTCTTGTTCTGAGTTTGTTTCGATCTTCTTTGTCACAGTAGTAACTTTCTATAGTCGGGATCTTCTTCTGCTGTTAGCTCATTTTCCAGCCTATTTCTTGACATTTAACTCTATGCTAAAGTGGGGCTTTGCTTCCAGAGTGGAGGGGACACTGTCCCAAGCCTGAGGACTTTTGTGCAGTCATTTTCAGAGGTAATTTTGGGGACCTGCAAGTTTTTGGTTCTTAGAAGGCAGTGTGATCCAGTGAGAGGTGCCTTTACTACTTTCTGTACTTAGTACTGCTCTGTGAATGACCACAATGGCTGTCTCCCCCCTTTGGGGGGGCCCTCTTCCTTACCCTGGATCTGTCACCCAGAGTAACAGTCGGCACCCCGGGGCCAGTAAGGGGCCTTCAGCTGTCTCCTGACCACTTGAATGACCCTGCACTGTTGAGCTGTCCCCAGGGCCTGTTCTGCACAGGACTGCTCCACTTTCACCTAGTCTAAAACCTTTTCTGCCGACCCCCTTAGTTGTCTTGTGCTGGAAATTTGTTTCACTTAATCCTTTGTGGGTTCTGCTGCTCTGGGATGTGTTTGGAGATGTTAGGCATGTGGCGGGGTTTGGGAAGAGCCTGGGTTAGTGACTGCCTTTTTGCCACCATCTTGGCTTCCCCCATTAAAAAACTTTTGATAGATTTTTCAATGTACTTGAAAATATGCTGGAAAGGGGGGGATGTTATCCCTTTAGACATCATGTTTTGAATGGACTGGAAGGCTGCTGGAGGAAACAAACTGCATCTAAAATGTAGGGCAGCCATCTGGAGAGAAGGGGATGGTTCTTCGGCTGTTTCTAAACTACTCTGAAACTCCCTTCTGTTAGGAAAGGCAGTCCTGGGGCTGTTCTGCCTCGTTAGCTGCTAAGTGAGTTTGCTTTCTTTGCTCTTTGCCACAAGGAAAGGAAAGCGGTGAAGTTGTGAAAAGGAGAGGGGTCTCAGATTAACGGGGAGGGCCAAGCGGGCCAGGCCAGTTTTCTCCTCTAACAAAGGCTGCTTTCGGCTGGCCTCGTGCAATGACTGGGCTTCGTTCACGGGGTCCGGGGAAAGGTCTTCGATCCCTCATCCCTCGCCGTCCTGATCCCTTCAGGCTCGGCACTGCACCACCCCAAATCCTCAGCTGGAGCAAAAGAACGCGCACTTCAGGAACCAGAATTACGAGTGGAACAGGCATGAATTACCTGCCACGTGGGCCGTTGTAATCGTGGCCCCTGATGGGGACTGATGAGGGCCTCAAAGGAGCCAGAGGAAGGGGGAGGGGGTAAAGAAAAGGTCATAACCATTACATCGAATTCCCATTCCCTCTATTTGTGCAGCAAAATAACTGTTTGGACATGTTTACTTATATTATATTTAATTTATACTTTAACATATTTAACATATATTGGTCAACCTGCCATCTAGGGGAGGGGATGGGGGGAAGCAGGGGAAAAGTTGGGGCAAAAGGTTTGGCAATTGTCAGTACTGTAAAATCACCCATACATATGACTTGTAAATAAAAAGCTATAATTAAAAAAAAAAAAAAGGTCATAGAAGGAAGGTTGATTAGGGGGCCGTGCTATTAGTTCCTCATGGAGCCTACTCAACTTATTGTCACTAACCAAAGCACAGTGAATAATCAATAAATACTTAAGTGCCTACTGTGTGCTAGGCACTCTGCCAGGTGCTGGGGAAATACAAAGAGAAGCAAAAGACAGCCCTGAAGCATCAGGGAGATCTAATGGAGACAACAAACGTTAGAAGATAAATTGGAACTAATTTATGGAGAAAGTACTGGAATTAAGAGAAATTGGAAAAAGCTTCCTGTAAAAGGGATTTAGCTGGGGCTTTAAAGGAGCCAGAGAGGTGGATAGATGAGCAGAAGAGAGAGTGTTTCAGACTGGGGGGATAAGAGAAAAGTTCTCACCAATTGTTCCTGCTCACGGCGTCTGTCACGCAGTTATGGTCAGCTTTGGTTCTGGGAAGGCCCTGCGGCCCGTGGCCCAGACTGCATTAATGGTGGTGGGGTAGATACAAAGAGGGATTAATAACTCATAAAGTGCTCTGGGCCCTGACCGGCCCAGTGCCGGTGGTACCTGCCACTGCTAGCAGCAGACCCTCCCCACCCAGAGATCAGAAACCTGACTGGTTTCCTGTTCGATCACGGAAAGGGAGACGCGGAGCGGCTCCTTGCCTTTCCCAGCAGTCAGGAAAGCTGTCTGTCTGTGCTGGGACCGACACGTCCAGCTGCAGGACACCTGAAGGCTCCCCCTAGGTCCAATATTGCCTGTGTCTGGATAAAACTGATGCTTATGGGGCAAGGTCACCGTCCTGTCAGAGAAGAGAGCAATGGAAACATCAGCCCGGCCTTTAACCCCAGGGGACACTCAGGGCCAGGAGCAAAGGCCACAACGAGGGCCGAAGACAGAGCGACCTCAGGAGGCAGAGGAAGAACTGGGTGTCCTCCCAGTGTCAGTCATCCCTCATGGGCCCAGCAGTCTGGTCACAAGCCCCTTGGTTAGGAAATGAGGCACCCAAAAAAGGCTTGGATTTTGTAGAGAAAGGAAGCTGAGCTTGGAGACTGGAAAAAACTAGAAGTGATGAGGCAGTCCCGAGAGACTGGATGAGTGCTGCTTAAACTTTGTCCACTCATGGCCCCTTTTCACAGAGAAATTTGTACTTGAGTGTATAAGGTAGATAAAATGAGGGTGCAAATGAAACACTAATAATCATAAAGAAATTTATTCTAAAACTCTTCTGTAATATACGTATAATTATACTATTAAATATTAAGGCAAATTTTTATACTAATGAGATGTATGTGCTTGTTTATTTTCACATAAAGAATTATATCTTGGTGGAATAGTTGATACTGTAGGATGTAGAGTATGTTCACATTTTTCAATTCATCAATATTTTGATTTTATAATCATCTATGCTGAGAACGCGGCTTCAATATAAATATATAGTACAAAATGGCAGAAGTATGTGTAGAGCTAATTCAGAAATTGTTACAAATACTGTCCTAATCCCAAGTCAAAATTCACTTAATTTTTTTTTAGAAAACTCAGGTTTTATGCTAAGCGAAATGAGCAGAACCAGGAGATCATTATACACAGGAACAAGATTATACTATGATCAATTCTGATAGACGAAGAGAACCATCTACACCTAGGGAGAGGAGTGTTGGAACTGAGTGTGGTTCACAACATAGCATTTTCACTCTTTTTGTTGTTTGCTTGCATTTTGTTTTCTTACTTTTTCCTGTTTGATCTGATTTTTCTTGTGCAGCAAGATAACTGTATAAATATGTATACATAAAAACAAAAACTCAGGTTTTAAACTATGTCGCTTGATAATTAAGCAAATTCTTCTTAAAACTTTTAAAGGCAGATGACTGATTTATTTCAATTGAGTTTATGAATATAATTTAGTTTTAGAATCAAAATGTGCAAATAATTATTTTTAAAATTGTGACTTAAAATGATCAATTATAACTCTTACAATAATTCTTTGGGAAGATTATTTTTAATTATAAAAATCATCTGTAGTTGTAAACATTTCTCAACCATTTTCAATATTTTTTCATCTGTTTAACAGTCCATGTCTGCAAAAATTTAAAAACAAATACTAGTAAGGGCTCCATTTGTAATGAAGTTAACTTTGAGAATATCAAGAAGCACATCATCAAACTGGTGGTGATTTTTTTTTTGTTACAAATGCTTCCCAATGAATCTTGTAGTGAGTAAAGGTGATATGTTCATTCATACAAGCTGTAATTTTTGTTACAAATCTGATATTTTAGCCCATCATTACTCCAACAATGTGACAGGGTTTCACATTGCAATTTTCTTTTACGAACATTCATTTGTGAAAAACTCATTGGTCTTTCCTTCTTGTGTGCCCCTCCAAAGGACAAGAAAACAATATTTCCTTCCTTAATAAATATAGCTTACATACCGTAACAACTATGCCATGTAAGAAATAGCAATTTCATGTACTGAATTGCAAACTTTGGTCAGCCCTTAAGCCTTATAATAAGCTACCGGAATTGGTCATTACTTCTTCCCGTGATCTATTTTGGACATTTTTAACAGCAACAGGTAACAGATCTATCATGTTGGGCTTTTGAGTTTTTTTTTTCAGTTAAATAACAAGTTTTGTAAGGGTAATTGTAATAATTTTCATTGACAGTAAAACAAAAAATTCCTTCAGTTAATTGTAGTATGCTGCATGGTTGGTATTAAGATGTTGTTCTAATTTGGCTGGTTTTATGCTCTTTGCAGCCAATTCATTCAAATGAAGCAAAAGAGATTTTTCCACATCATTATCCTTATTAGAAGTAAAAAGTATTGCAAAAATGATTGCACATAATTTTTTTATTTTCTTTTTCTTGTCTATTTAGGGTACTAAACTTGGTAGCAAAGACAGCTAAATTATTAGTATTTTTACTACCATAAGCAAAAAAATATTTTTGTTCTAAAATATAAATAAAAATTGCTAATAATTTCTCAAATGCTAGATTTAGTTTTAAGAAATTACATTTGTGCTTTATTTTAAATATTGATGTTCACATTTACATATAACATACAGTAGTGGTAGAGAAATATTAAAGGACTTTTATTTTTACTTGATGCAATTAAATACTTACATTTTTGTAAAAGGAGAAAACAATTTAAAAAATCAAAACATTTTAATGTAATACAATCCAAAGCTACACTAATTTGACACTTACATGTTAAGAAAGTACTGAAAGTCTTTATTTTCCATAATTTCAACTATTATGTTTTTTAAACAGCAGAAAAACTTGCAATTTGTAATGTACAATAGTCTCAAACCTGAGCCGAGTTGTTTCTGGCAACAACTGTTGACATTTTGTGACTTGTGGGAATGCTCGGTGCAAAGTGCCCGTGTTGTGCATGTAGAACCAAGGCTACAGTGAAGTGGAGTGAGCTGCCAGGAACACCTCAGATTCATTACACATTTGATTTTGAATTAATTTTTACTGTTGCCAGATTTTTCACAACCTCCACAGTCAGGGGTTAGTAGTCTACAATTTAAGAAGTTTTGGTCTAGAGAACAAATGTTGAGGACATCTGAGAAACTGCCCCCAGGGAGGTGGCGTTGGTAAAGAGAGCATCCTGGCCCTTGCATGGGCACCGGGAGGAGGTAAGTGCTTTCAGCCTTCTGGCCATTTCCAGTTAACAGGAAGCAGTGGCTGGCAGGAGACAATGCTGAAGGTTGAGTTCATACAATTTTGGTTTGCCTAGTAAAAGCAAAAGCATTGGGGTTGGCAGAAGGAGCTAGTGGGAGCTCCTTTGCGGGCAGACCCCCCAAGGATAAGCGGTTGGATTTGTGGTATATACACCTGGCTCCAGTTGGTAAGCACATGAATGCTGCTGTTTGCTCCTTTACATAAAGGCAGGAACAGTAATGGTCTCCAGCCCCCAAAATCTGGAGCCCCAGCATCAGTGGAAGTGACTTGGGCTGATGGTAGTGACTCGTGCAATTGCAGATACTTGAGGGGCCCAGGTGGATAGGATGGCAAGATGTCTAACGATGGGTGCGATGCTCTTGGAGCTGAAGCTGACCCCTTCTGTTCTCTCACCACTGTGATTCCCCGCTAGTCTTGTTGGAGCCTTGGGATTGAGTCTTCACCGTTTGGATACAGTGTCTGTGCATATAGAACCCCTCAGTATCTTTTCACTTTTCTTACAGAGTTTGAACCAGTTTCCATTCAAGCATCCAATGAAGGTTATAGTTTAAATCTAATTTCTACTTTCTTGGGGGTGGGAAAGGCGGAGGGAACTAACTGAAGCCTAATTGTTGTTGGGTCAAGGATCGATGCTGACTCATTGATGGCTAGCTTGTGGCCACAAGATTGCTCTCTATGAACCCATAGTGAGAGCACCAAAGAAAGTTAAAGGAACCTAAGGAGGAGTGTAGAGATTCAAATTAAAAAAGGTGTCTATTGGCTTTAGCAGGGTTATCTCTGAAATCTAGACTGAGACTCTTCACTTAAAAGCATCTGATGCACAGGCCATGAGAAATCGGTGCTTTCACGCAGACTTAATAAAAACACAATGAAGGTATCCCCCAAAATGACAAAATCTGGGAGTGAGTTCCTATTGGAAGTGGGGGAGAGCCAGTTTGTTAATCCAACCCCTCCCAGTCGTTGGGATTAATCCATATTTGTTAATGTTCTCTCCACCTTCTTCATGTCTTCCTGGGTAAGTTCCCTCTCCCTTACCCTGAATTTATCTGCAAGGATGACAGAAACCTCCTGTGGGGTGTATTAGTTAATGGGCAATTAGTTTATTAGCAGGCTCATTTGCCTTTGCCAGGTCATTGACCCTGACTAGCTTGAGCTGGATCAGAGTCTGGTAGGATACAAGGACCCATTTCTGATTGGTTGGATTATCATCACAATTCTCAGCATTCTAGCTCTCAGTGGAAAACAAGGTTTTGTCCCCCATCCTGGGGTCCATCGATCACTAAGAAAAAACCATTCTATCTCCTAGTCTATCCTTGACTCATTCCCATTCTGAATTCTGGGTGACTAATTGGAAAACTGGTTTGGGGATTATTTTGTAAGAAAAATACATCACTAGTATGATGCTTCTACTGTGTGCAGAAACCTTCAAGAAAAGCTTGTGACCGTTTGGGATGGCCTGTCTTCTGTATGGTTTGTGTTTCAGTAAAATAGTTTTTATAAATCTTAAAACGACGGCCAAAGGGATTCCTGACATAAGTTCCCATAGACGTCTCGCCGATACCCTTAGTGTGGGAATTCCTTCCATGAGGTAGCTACAGATGACGTAGCTGGGGAGGTTACTTGGAACTGCCGAAGAGATAAAACAGTCTGGGCAAGGCAGTTGTACCTCCCGACTCTCTACTTTCATGATCATTCCACCTCAGTCTCGGATGTCATCAGTAGGGTGAACTTTATTTGAAACGGACTGTTTACCTAATATTTCAGCTGCCTGTTTATATAACTTTTTTTTAATTTGGTGAAAGATAGCAATCTATGGTGCAAGAACATCCACAGCTAAGGGTGAATCCACCTCCTGGAAGCCGGAAGTGGGTGAATTAAGCAACAAAGCTAAAAATTGCTTGGGGATCTCAAGTACGCCTTGAGAGGGAGGGGATCTTCTCGGGCAGCCCAGGACTCACACCTTCGTGTTCTGGGGGGCTGTCCCCACACAGGGAAGCGGTGCCGAGAATGGGGGAGGGAGCTGGGGCGGAAGCCACGTCCCCCCTCCCCGTAGCTGCCTTAAACCCGGACTCGTAGAGTGGAAGGGGAGAACAGGTTTCTATGGAAAGTGTGAGGCAGGACCCAAGTTCGAATCCCAGGATGCCGTTTGGGATGGTGGGTCGGAACTTGGGACAAAAGGAGGCAAACCTCCGTACCCACTCGAGGAAAGTCCTGAAGTTTACGCAAGACCAAACATGGCTCTGTGTTCCCCCAGGGCAGTAAGAGGGGGACCCCAGCAGCCAGGGCTGGATAGACGTGGAGCAGAAGGCTCCCTGGGGAAAACCTGGGCAAAGGGAACTCCGCTGATCCGTTCCAGAACCCCAGGACAGGTGCCAGCCTCGCGACAGCCCAAAGGAAAAATACTGGGAGAATCTAGGAAAAAGCATCCCAGAGAGGCATTGCAGTGGCTCAGTCCTGGCAGCCAGGTGGCGCTGCAGGGCACAGCACTGCGTCTGGAGTCGGGAAGAACTGAGTTCAAATCCAGTTTCGGATACTAGGAGTTGTGGAGCTTCCTTCTGTTTCCTTATTGTTAAATGGGGAGAGGAGCATCCAGGGTGGTGAAGATCAAATGACGTCATTAAGTACTCGGTGTCTGGTATTGAGTAGATGCTTAGCGAAATGTTTCCTTTCCCTGAGGGAAATCTTGGAATTCAGTATTCTCTGAGGCAAGAGAGGGAGGGAAACAACCAAGAGTAACAGCGCAGAGCCCTACAAGGGAAAAATGATCTCTGAATGCAACGAAGACTTAGGGCCACCGTGTAGGAACTCTGAAATTCACCCACTTCCAGGAGGTGGATTCACCCTTAGCTTTGGATGTTCTTGCACCATAGACTGCTATCTTTCACCAAACTAAAAGAGAGCGAAGAAAGATACATTTGAAGACCTGAAAGGAGCCATAGGATGTAGTGCTAATAGTCTAAGTGGGAATAAAAATGTGTCTTCAGAATCCAGTCTTCTGAGGTCATTGAGGGAGATTTTTTAAAAAGGAAAACACAAAATTTCCCCAGGGAGAGTTCTTCTGAAGTTTGAAAGGGGGAAATAGGAAAGAAGGTAGAAGGAAAACCTTCGTGTAAAAAAAAGGGGGGGAGGGGATGGATCCTGTTACTTCCCCTTTGGGGTTATGTGAGATACAAATAAAGCAGGGATGGGGGAGCGGGCATCAGGTGAGTCTAATAAGAGAGGATAAAACACTCATAAGTGGAATAAATGAACAAAATTAATTTCCTAATCCTGAAGGAGGGAATGAAAGGGGGTGAGAAGGAACAAACCTAGAATTTAAGTGCGTGCTTTGGCTTGCCTCTTAGACTATTAGGAAATGATTTAACAAATTGTATATGAAAATGATGACAATTTCAGAGAATCATGATGTGTCAACTGACATAGAAAGGAGGGGAGGATTAAAGAGCATATATACTTCAACTGCAACATTATAAAAAATCCCATTTTGAAAGACTTAAAAATGTATATTCCCCTTATCTTGAAAGGAATGAGGGGTCACAGGTCAGAAATATAACTTTGGCCCTGCACACTGTGTGGGTTTGTCTATTGAGTGTTGACTATTTAACAAGCTTTTCCCCACCATGGTTTTTAATTTGGATGGAAGAGATCTGTAGGAGAGAAGAGATTAATAGTGATATAAAAAAGAGGAGCGCTATTAAACTGTTTTTTTTTTAAACGTACAGCAGAACGTTAAGGAAGCGCAAACAAGGACACCTCTGAAAAAATGTTGTACAACTTAGACTCACATTTCATGTAGTCTTTTTTTGTCTGTGAAGGGAAATAATTCTTTTTTAGTGTTTTATGTTCATGATTTTAAAAGATTAAAAACAAATTAAGAGTTTGGACTAAATCTTTGACTATCTACTTCACAGGCTTGTTGTGAGGCTCGGATGAAACAAAGTACTTTTGCTGATCTTGTAGTACTAGTTAGATGAATTCAACTATCATGACTTACACCCACTGCCCCCGAGGATATGATCTCTTTCAGTTAACCCCTAAAGCTGAGAACTTGAGGTGTTTTCTTAGGCAAATCTTTGTTTCACCACTTGATTTTTGGTTATGGGTTTGGGGTTTCTGGATTATGCCTTAGAATAAACTGCCTTATGTAGCCAAGGACTGATGATGTCTTAATTTTTTAAAATGACCCCAGATGTCTGACACTAAACCAGCTTTTCAATCTCTAGCTTGGAAGAATGAGATCTATATTGTCACCATGTGGTCAGCAAAAATCCGATTCCTATTTACTGAAGAGCTAACTGCATATTCTTGCGTTTCTTCCATCCTCATAATATCTTAGTTGAAAGTCTAGAATCTAAGGATCAGCCATGTGGGTTAGGGGAGGTGAAAGGAATGAGAGTAAAATGTGCCCTTCCCCCTTCCACTTGCCATCCTCAGGTTCTATTTCATTTCCACAGTTCTGCCTAAGCTGATTACCAGCTGTTTTTCAGTCTCCCCTCTGCCATCCCCATGCATGGCAATCATTCCACCTAGGGAGCTTTTCTTTTCCCAGAAGGCATAAGCCAGTTGCCATTGACCTTCCCCCCTCCTCTCAGACATGGAGACTTCTCAATACCAACTGCCTCTCTTGGTGCTTCAGTTTATCTGCTTGGTGCTTGAGAGTGGTTTGATTTTCTGTCCTTTGCCCGTCTTCCATTGCATGGGGACCTCTCCGTTTCCTTTCTCGGAAAGGACTCTGCCCAGCTGTGGGCCTCCCCCAGGGACTTGTCATCTTTTTAACTTGATTCGCACTTATCTGTTATCTATGACAATATTTCAACAACTCAGGTTCCTGCTTTAGGGCAGACATTGTTATTTTTTACCTTTGTATCTCAACCACCTTGCACACAGTAGTTGCTTGATAAATGCTTGGACTGAATTGAAACACAAGTGACAGATATTCTGAAGGTCTTTCTGTGTCCACAGCTCCTGGGGGAAAATAACAACGTTGTTTCCCCAGTGCTCGCTATATCAATTATATAAAATGCAGAGTTGTTTTTTTTTTTCCTTTTTCTGAAATGTGTCTTAAGCCTCACTGCCAACAGAGTTTAGGAGAATAAGCAGAAATAGTAATGGGTAGGAATCCCAAGGGGTTAGGATCATATATTCTGGGGCACAGAAATTCAGCTGTAACAATTCATATCTGGTTTCCTATAATTGATCTTTCAACTTTACATTAATGACATCTTGACGTTCTTTGACAAAACCAATCCCTCTATTAGTTCATTAACCCCCACACCACTTTTTCCATAGCTTTCCCATAGATGAATCTTTGTAGGATTGGTTCTCCTGTGAGACTGACCCGAATGCTGAGCATTTTCCGCACTGCCCAGGGCAGCAAAGCCAAAGCCTAGTTCTTTTATTCGTTAGACTTTATAACAAGCCTCCTTTCCATCCTTAGCAAACTTTCTGATAGCCGAAGGGAAAAAAATCATGCCATCTGAAGTAAACCCAGTATTTTCCCTTGAGGTATCGTAATATTATTTGCATGAGAAGAAAGATGTTCCCTTGTTCTTCGATTCTCATATTTGACCATCTATCTATATTCTGGGTGAAAAGGAAGCCTACATGTACATTACTTGGGGATGATGAAATGAGGAGGGGCGGCTGTCAGGTCCTTGTCAGTAGACTGCTAAAGCCCGTGCCATAGGGTGTTTGAGAACATATAGAAATCATACCTGTTGAGGAGCCCACTTCAGTGACTTTTCAGCAGGACCAACTAGCAGACTTGAATGGATTATTCCACTAAACAGAACAAAACACCTGCCAACTTTTCTGAGGAGAAAACTTCTTGTACTAGGCAAGATAATAGACTGAGGTACTGATAACTCGGGTGGGGAGTGGAGGTGGGGAGGGGGGGGTTGGGGCGGGTAGAGGGGAGGCGATGGAATGGTAATATTTACTGATGATACAAAACTTTATAACAGCCATTTTCAGATGAGTCAGCCTAGATAAGATATAGGCATCTTTGTCACAGTGTAAAAACATCCACTCTTCCAAAACATTTTGGAGATTTTTTTTACTTGTAATGACAAATGTGAGTACGCATATTTAGAATAAAAGAATATTTTGCAGATGTAGAAATTTCCCAATGGTGATGAAAAAGTAAAAAAAAAAATGTATCCAAGAGATGAGAAAGCATCCTTTAGTAGCCTAGAAACTCAACTTACTTAAGCTTTATTTGAAGACATTGTCGGTACTATCAAAGGTACTTGGGAAAATGGGCTATTTTTCTAAGGGCAATAGCCCTGATGATAGCCAGAGTGTGTTGGAGACAACTTGAACTAGCTTGTGAGAGTCAGTTTTTCTTTTTGTGAGATCCACTTGTTAAACATTTACCAATATACCCCCAGAGTATCAAAATCTTGTGAACTCAGTACCCAGTGATATATGTGGCAAAAGGGGCACAACTTGTATCTTTACAAGTGTTTTGAGGATTGTTTGCCAATAATTTTGATTATTTTACTTTATTCCTATTAATTTGTTACCACATCAGTAAGTGGATGCTTGGGTAAATACTTATGGATTGGTTCCAATCACAGATTACTCTTCAGGAGATATTTGTATGTTAATTTTTCCAAAATGTCCTCAAGAGTAGGAAGGAGAAGTTGGCCACTAGAAGGAAGACTGAGTGGACCTAATGTTTTGTGGAAGCAGCGCAATCTGCAGAAGAAAATGGGTGGCAATCAGCGCACAGGAAGTGCCTCATTTTCTGCTGTATCTGGGCCAGTGTGAGGCCTTCATGAGGTCTCTTTAACCTCTCTGAGCATTAGTTTCTCTATCTGTGAAAGGTGGAGTGTAGCCTAGATGTCCTTTTGAAAGTTTTTTATGGTTCTGAGATCAAGTTCTCCCTGAAGAATCATGGTGAACCTTGCCATTTTATACCTGATAAAATGGAATTAAAGAGAATTAAAGGGCTTTCCCTTGAGCTCTGCCTAGCACATTTATCTCATAGCCAGGGATCCAGATTCCCAGTTTTTGTATTTCCCCTCTATATTAATAAAACTTCTACGTGTTTATAGGTATCACACCTGCACGCCAGGGTGGGGCTTTTCCTTCATCATTGACTGACTTTGGGTACACAGTGATGTACTGGTGCTATTCATAAGGAGTATGGAGAACTGAATTCTCCCTGTCAGCTCTTTGAGAAACTCCAATTATCAGGAAGCAAGACCTTTGCTTCTTTAAAAAAAAAAAGGGGGGGTTTATTTTCAAAACATGTATAGATTAACATTCACCCTCACGGAACCTCGTGTTCCTCATTTTTCTCTCCCCTTGTTCCTTCTCCTCCACCAGACAGCAAGTAATGCAATATGTTAAATGTATTTCTTCTATACACATTTCTACAAATATATTGCATAAAAAAATCAGAGAAAAAAATAAGAAAACAAAATGCAAGCCAAAAGCAAAAAAAAAAAGGTGATCCACATTCAGTAGCCAGAGATGGCGGTCTTCATCACAAAATCATTGGAAGTGTTCTGAAACATCTCATTATTGAAGAGAGCTGCTGTCTGTCAGAAATGATCATTGTATAGTCTTTTTGTTGCAGTGTACAATGATCTGGTTCTGCTCATTGTTGCCGTGTGCAATGATCTCCTGGTTCTGCTCATTTCACTTAGCATCAGGTCATGAGTTTCTCCAGGCCTACTCAGAGAACAATAATATTCCATAAACCTTCCTATACCATGACTAGGCAGCCCAAACGATTCCCCACCCGATGGGCCTCCACTCAGTTTCCAGCTCCTCACCACTGAGAAAAGGGCTGCCCCAAACCTGTGGGTCCTTCCCATGGCCTTCTATTCCCTTTGTGACAAGCAGGCAGTCTTCTCCCAGGGCTTCGGCTTCTTTATCTGTAAAATGGGCAGATCCAGACTAGATGGTCTGAGATGACCTTGCATTCTGTCTGAATGGCGGGCAGGTTGTCCGTCTTGTGGGGGCCCAGGGCTTGGTGCGCCATCCACAGGCGGCCGTCCCCCCAGGAGCAGCCGTCTAGGCTGAGCAGATAACCCCCAGAGCAGGGGCACCCGTTCGAGAAGAGTGGGCAGGGACAGAGGGCATTCCAGGGAACGACTGGCTGCCAGAAGGAATGTCACAAATGTGCCAGGTTCCTCTGGATTAAACGAGCACCTCTGTCAGCCGTGGGAGCCCTGGGATGGAGAAAGGAAGCGTCTGGTTCTCTGAGCAGTCACAGACTCGGGCCTCCCTCGCCCGGCTCCCAGCAGGGAAGGCTGCAGTTGTAGGTAGTAGTGAGAAAAAGGAACACGACCAGACTGGGAAGCTGACCCTCCCCAAACCCCCCAGCTTAGAAAAAGGTCAATTGGGCAATCAGGAGTAAAGGGGCTGGTTTAGGTTCCAGACTGAGCAGGACAGCCAGCAGCCTAAGGCCCCAAAACAGGCTCTCTTGGTTGGAGGGCTGGCAGAGGCTTAGTGCCAATGGAAGGCTGCCACTCCGAGCCACCGTCAAGAAACAAACAAGCGGGCAGGGGGAAACCAGACATCTGGTGAATTAATAAATGCCAGTGACTTTGTTTGAAAACAACCGGTTGATTGGCTCTTGGACAAGGTCATCAATTGCTCTGACTGTTGTCCTTTTCCCCACTGATTTTGTCAGTGTAGACCCTACCATTTTCCCTTTCCCCGGCAGACACAGCCCGGCCATTTTTACCAAAGTCCCTGGCTCTAGAGCAAGAGAGTTGTTGCAGCAACCTTCCTGGGTTACTCCTGGGGAGAGCCCAAAGGGAAAGGTAACAATAACTGCTCCCTCAGGGACTGACCTCAGGAGCTGTGGGGAGGAAGGCTGCATTTCCCAGAGAAGGGTTGTGGTCTTCACCACCTTTCCTGTAGAAGCCATAATACAGTAATTGGACTCAGAATTGGAGGGCTTGGGGTTAAAACTGGGCTTTTCTACTTAGGGTGCACTCCCTGATGAAGTCCATCTGGGCCGCGGTTTTCTAATCTGTAAACTGGGGAACGTACAGAGCCCCAATGACTGGGCTCTTGGCAAGTGACTGGTACTGGGCTGTTTGACGAACAGAATTAGCGCAGGCTCATTGTGAGGAGGAGGGGAGCTTGGGCACCTAGTTAGCAAGAATTATTATTAGTGAAAATGGGAAGCCACCTGACCTAAACTCACGCTATCCAGCTTACCATTCAATCTGCTTTTCTGTCCAAATCGCATTGTCCTTGGCTTTCCATGTTCTTCTCCAGCTCATTTGACCAAGGACAGTGAGACAAATAGGATTAAGTTACTTGCCCCAGTCACGTGGGTAATAAGTATCAGAGGCCAGATTTGAACTTGGGAAGATGAGTCTTCCTGTCTACAGGCCCAGCACTCTATCCACTGTGCCATTTTTAATGCATAAAATATGGTCATTAAATATGGTCAATAATGGTCATTTTTAATGCATAAAATAAAGTATATAGAATTATGAAGGGGAACTAAATACAGTCATCAACATCTTTTAAATAAGTTAATGGCCCTTGAGGTGAAGAACCTTTATTCTGGATCTCATGGTAACTGTGGTGTCCAAGGGACACACTAGCTAAAAATGATTTAATAAGGATAGCATATATTTGTCTGGCGTTTTGTTATTTGCCAGGGGCTTTGTGCATTCTATCTTACAAAGGACTCAGGTGGCAGGCAGAGAGAGGAGTTTTTTGGAGTTGTTCCTCCAATCCCAGGGTTGTTGTGAGAATCAAATAAAAGAATATTGGCAAAATGGCTTAGCATGGTACCTGGTATGCAGTAAGTGCTTAATAAGTGTCCTCCCTCCTCCCTTTCCTAGTTGGAGCATTTACTCAGTGACTCCTTGAGGCTGTGAAGATGGCTGGTTGGGGTTAGGGGTATAAACTGCCAGGGCTCCCGGGGCCACCCAGGGACAGAACTCCGACCTTGACCTCATTAGCACTGGTTCGGACCAGCGCCATCGCTCAGCCGTGTGAATCCCGTCCGTTCCCTTTACGGCCCTCCTCCCTCCTCCCAGTGACAGCCAGCATGCATCATTCATGGCGTATCCAGAGTCAGGCTCCTGAAGGCTGTATTTTTCCCACAGCTAGAAATGAAAATTGCCCATAGCCTGGCAAAGAGCTTGTCCATCTTGTGCTTGTCATCAAGGAGAGCCTGCCTGTAGGAATTCAAGTGGGTCAAAGGCTGGTTGGAACTAGGTGCTGGAAACAAATGCCCTTTGGGCACGGGAAAATCATTTTTGGAGACCGTAATGAGACTAGGCAACTCTTCCTGCACGGCCTCTAGGAACCGCCGAGGAGCTGCTGAAATGATCTGCCTCTTGCCCAGGGCTTCCCTTATCAAAGCCAGCTGCATCTTGAATATACAATGGCCAGGAATGGGGATTGGTCTATCTGGGCTCTGGCCCCCATCTCTCCTGTTCCCCCCAAACAGCAGGAGATCCTTTATCAAATGTTTTGCTAGCACAGGTCAAACTATATCTGCCACATGTGCTTTTCTACCAGTTTAGTAACTCAGAGGAATGAGATTAGTCCAGCAAGACTGTTCTTGAAGGAGCCATGTTGGCGCTTATCCGTCGGGTCCAGTAGGGCGAGGACCTTATGGGAGTCATCATCAGCACCAAACCTGGGCATGTTATTAAATGTCTCTTTAATGATCTTTTCTAGGATTTCCTCCAGAATTCAGCTTCCTCGGGCTCTCAAAAGTCAGGGCCCTCCGTGCCCTTTTCCTGGTGCAGAATCTAGGCTCTGGAGGGAGCAGGGACCAGCCTCCCATGGGTGCAGATGAGGAAACTCCTGTTAAATGAGGAGTTCAGGTCGGAGGCAGGGGAAGGAAACGGGACCTGGTCCTGCTCTGGAATGGCTCCAGTCTGAGGGCGGCCCGGAGCAGGACTGATGGAGCAGCTCATAGAGTCCTGGGTGTGCACAAAGCCCTGAGGGTCCTGCCAAGGGCACGTAACTTAGTACCCTAGTACCTACATTGTGAGATGTTGGGGGGGGGGAGTCAAACTAAATAATACGCCTAAGGTTTGTAAGTCTTACTAACTCAGGGCAAAAATATCTTTATTTAATGAGGTTCTAAATTCACCGTCCCTATTCTAAGTGAATAATAAATTCCACTTCAGGAAGAATAGCAACTGAGCCAGAATTTGAACACAGATTGTGGGACTCGAAATCTGTGCGCTTTATTTGCTGCTGCACTGCCTGTAATAAAGCCTCTCATGGAATAAATGATCATTTCCTAATGAACATTTCTTAAATGCAGGTTTCCATCTGTGTTCTTGTATTCAGGGCAGTGAAGTTAGATCAGAGCGTACCCTACAGGCCTTGCCAGGGGCCCCTGGGACTGAAAGGAGGCAGGTGGCACCGGTTGGCATGGGACTGGTGGGCACTTGGCTGTTGGTAGCCTACACCCAGGAAGCCGGGGGCAGAAGCAGGCCCATGCATGCGGTAAAGCCACAGAGAACTGTGAAGGCCGAGTTAGCTCCCTGGCTGCCTTCGAATCAGCCGGAGTGAGGAGAGGCAAAAGTCCTTGGTCTTTATTCTTGGTCTTAGGTGCGGAACTGAAGGGATGGACACAGGCTCTCCATACCTTGTTTCTCTTCTGTTCCCCTCAAAAAGTGGCCCTGTCTGGGCTTACTCCACCCCCTAGTCCCTCCTTCATTTCTCTGTATATATCAATTATGGAGCCAGCACAGGATAGTGGGAAGGGCCATTTTCCAAGCCTGTGCTAATAGAGTATTGTCCAATAAGTAATTAGCTTTAAGTGCTCTGTTATCCAAGTGCACCTGCTCAGAGTTTCAGCCCATTACATCTCCTGCTCTCTTTTGTTTTAGAACACAGGTGGTCACGCCATCCCTGACTAATCAGGAAGGGAGGTGAAAGCACTAAAAAAGGAGATGATCGCCCCCCCACCCCAACATCTCAGGAAGGGAGATGGGGGTTGCTAGCGGGTTTCTGGGCTGAAGGGTCTTATTATGCACAAACCCATCAGCATGGGAGATATTACACAAGCACATAGCAATAACACACAGGCTATTAGTGATGACTCTCTCCACAGTCAGTACAGGCTCGATGTGGTGTAACAAACATGAATCATACATGCAAGTAACGGTATAACAAACAATATAAATCAACATGGTGTTGCAAAAGATTGCCAGAAGTCCTAGAAGGAGGGTATGTAAACAGCAATCACACATACACCTTCTTCAGCAGCCAAGAGATAGTCCAAAACCAATCTATTGTCCATTGCTTCACATGTCAGGGAATCCAATGATTCCTGGAAGTTTTTGAAGTACTGCAAAAGTCTTTTTAAGTGTTACACAACCCAATGATTCCAGTAGATTTTGCAGTCCTGCAAGAGTCTTATCATGTCTCAGACAATCCAGTGATTCCTGAGGGTTTTCAAGTCCTGCAACAATCTTTTCATGTCTCAGGGATTCTAATGATTGCTGAGAGTTTTGAAGTCCAACAATTTTTGATGTCCATGAGTCAAACGCCATAACTGCCAGGCTTATTAAGTGGTGGGCACAGTCAGCGATGGAACCACCCGATGTTTCTTGGGTCTTTTCCTTCGTTTCAAGGGTCTGCTCCATCTGTCTCCCATGGACAAGGAGAATACGGCTCATTGGCACCCATCTGATTCCTTCTCCACCTGTAGAGATACAAGCAAACCCTCTCCCCCAAGCATTTAGCCTATCTGGTCCCTTCCATTCACCACTTTCTGGGTCTGTCCACATCACCTGGCGATTATCTAAAGATTGTGGAGCTGCTCGCACTGGACACTGCCCTTCCGATGGGTTATAAAACCTGTCTGCCGGAGCTAGTGCATCTTTGTCAAAAATCAAGAAGTTAATAGTATGAAGTGCTAGATTTAGAAGCTCTCTAGGGTTACCCGTGGCTCCCCCTTTCTTTTGTTTTTGGAGCAGCGTCTTAATGTCTCTGTTTCTCCTCTCTACTATTGCCTGTCCTTGAGGATTAAAGGGTATGCCAGTGGTGTGTAAAATCTTATACTGTGCACAAAAGTGTGCAAAATGTTTGGGGGTGTATGCAGGACCGTTGTCTGTTTTTATTGCTTGTGGCACACCCATAATTGCGAATGCTTGCGTGAGGAATTCAGTGACCACTCAGGCTGTCTGTTTTGCTGTTGGTATTGCAAAAGTGAATCCAAGTGTCTACCACACATGGATAAAAGACAGACGACCGAAAGATTTACAATGGGTCACATCCATTTGCCAGATTTCATTGGGTCTCAAACCACGAGGGTTCTTCCCTGGAGGCAGTATAGGAGCGTGGAAGGGAAGGCAAGCTGTACAGGCTTTTACTATACTCCTTCCTCTTTTGTAATCCCAAATTGTAAACGCAAAGCTCGAGCAGCCTGATGGTATTTAGAATGAGATCCCTGGGCTGTCTGAAATAAAGGAGTATTGGCCAATATGGTTAGAAGGCTATCTGCCTTTGAATTCCCATCAAAAATAGGGCCTGGAAGTGCACTATGAGAGTGGACATGCAAGATATAAATCTTTCCTGGATGCTTTCTCATTTGCTCCTGAAGTTCCTTAAAGAGCTGATATATATTAGAAGCTGCAAATTTTATTTGGGCTGTGGCAATTCTTTGTACCACCCTACTGAATAGGCTGAATCAGATATTATATTTATGTCTCCTGGGTAATAAGTGAGAGCTAGCATGATTGCATATAATTCGTTCTGCTGAGTGGACTGAAAAGGAGTTCTGACTACTCTCTTTATAGTTAAGTCATGAGAGTATACAGCACAAATATTGTGTTTGGATGCATATTATGATTGGTTGATCCTTTAAGAAGAACCTTAAAAACCCTTTCTTCAAGAATCCATCACCAATTATGTTATAGTCTGGTTATCTTTAATGGAGACCCAGGTGTAAAATTTGGAGCCATGGCCAATAAAATTTGCCACTCTGAGATGGTTTCATAGCACACATTAATTTGTGCATTAGTATAAAAGGTGTCTATCTTGTCGGGTCTTGTCCCAGATAATTGTACTGCTCGCTTAATGGCCTTTAATAGAATCCTAGCCACAAGCACTGGGTAAGGAGTAAGGCTTTGTTTTGGTTGTGCTGGTTGGTTCACCCCCTCTACCACACTGTCTTCTTGATGAAGGACTGCTGTGGGTGCCTCTTGTGTAGCAAAAACTGATATTTCCAAGGGTTTTTGAGTGACTCTTTCAACTACATTGGATAAAGCCAGTTCAACTTTTCTCAAAGCCTCTTGAGCTTCTTTTGTAAGCTGGCATGGTGAATTTAAAGCACTGTTTCTCCTTAAAATGTCATATAATGTTGGGGGCCGATTCGTTGTATTCCCGGCAAAAGCAGGTCTCCTTCCTCCGTCCACAGCGGACTCAGCTTCGGGCGTCCCCGGTTCCCTTGAAGGGGAAATGACCAGACAGGGAGCTGGAGTTTATACAGCTGTTTATTCAAGCATTAGCAAGAGAGAAAGAAAGAAAAAATGTCCCCCTTCAAGTCCGTGCTTCTCCCTTTTATTCTCCTGAGGCTTCTCTTCCAGTGTTTCAGTGGCCCCTCCTAGATCCTCCCCGAAGGTGGAGCTATGTTCCTCTTGTGCCTTCCCAGCGCCCTCGGTTCTTGTCCACGTAAGCCTTAGCCTACGTGGGCAATTCCGGGTGGGTGGGTTCAGACACGGAACCGCTCACTCCCCATCCAGGAGGTCTATTCTGGAGCCCCTCACAATATAATGATTGCAATTGATAGGTGGTCAAGCCTAACACTGGATGCATCCATTGGATATCTCCTATTAATTTCTGAAAGTCATTTAAGGTGTTCAACTTCTCTGTTCTTAAGGACAGTTTTTGTACTGTAAGCACCTCAGGGTATACTTCATATTCTAAATATTGAAAAGGAGCATGTCTTTGAATTTTTTTCTGGAGCTATGTGCAATTTGTAGTTCTTTAGTGTTTCTATCGTCTTTTGTAGATATGTTTCTAGCATTTGTTCCTCAGGTGCACATCCCAATATATCATCCATATAATGTAATAGCATAACTTTTGGAAATGCTTTTCTTACTGGAGCAAGAGCAGCAGCAACATACATTTGACACATAGTGGGGCTGTTTTTTATTCCCTGTGGCAAAACTGTCCATTCATATCTTTTATAAGGCTCAGCTAAGTTAACGCTGGGCACTGAAAAGGCAAATCTTTTCATATCTTCCTTATCCAGAGGAATGGAATAGAAACAATCCTTAATATCGATGACCCAAAGAGGCCACTCTCTAGGAAGCTGAGTAGGAGATGGAAGTCCAGGCTGAAGAGTTCCCATAGTTTCCATCTGTTCATTTACTTTTCTTAAATTAGTCAACATCCTCCATTTTCCCAATTTCTTTTTTACAACGAACACTGGGGAATTCCAAGGACTTAGAGAAGGTTGTAAGTGCCCTTGTTCAAGCTGCTCCTGTACTATATCTAATAAGGCCTGAATTTTATCGCTACTTAAGGGCCACTGTTCCATCCACACTGGTGTATCTGTTTTCCATTGGATAGGAACAGGTGAAAGTGTTGGCAGGCCTTCAACAGCAGCCCTGCTTAAAAAACCGAAGTACTCATTTTTAACCCTAATTGTTGTAAAACATCTCTTCCCCACAGATTGATGGGGAGTTTTTCAACTATAAAAGGAGTAAAAACTCCTGTTTTGCCTTCAAAAGTCCATCTCATAGGGGCAGCACTAACTTCAGCTGCTATTGATCCTCCTACTCCAGACATATAGGTATCTGCTTTAATCTTTGGCCAGTGACTGGGCCAACTGGCACCTCTAATAACTGTACGATCCGCACCTGTGTCTACCAATCCTTCTAATGGTAGGCCATTTATATAGATAGTGAGCATAGGTTGGTCAGCCGTTACTGCTGCTGTCCAGTATATTCCTGGATTTTGTATTCTGGAGTCAGAATCTGGGTGACTATCACGAGGCTGCTTATTAGGATTCTGTATGAGTAAGCCTGATGCTACTACGTCTCCTGGGTGATAAGTCACACATTGTCTACCTGTATTAGTGACTGGGATATTATCTACACATTCCCCAGTTTCCCACATCAGTGTGTGGATGGACACTGTTTTGTACATACAAGGAGGTGAAGTGGCCAAGCCTACTGTGCCTGGAGGTAGGGGATCCATAGGCTGGAGAGGAACAGATTTCACCTCTCCAGGGGGTATCTCAGTTGTCCCAGCTGCATACAGCTCTATTCTCCCCAATTGTAATTCCTTTCTCCCATCAGGTTGCTTTCTGGCTGGTTGACTGTGTAATCCCCTTCTCCCATCATATGGCTTTCTGGCTGATTGGTCATGTCTGGGTACTGGACTTCTAGGCCCTCCCTGGGTGCACCATTGGCTGCCATCATGCCCCAAGTGTTTTTTGCCTTGGGCCCTGGGGCTGGGCCCCTCATCCCGTTTCCCTGAATCTGTCTGCATTCTGAGGCCCAATGGAAGCCTCTGTTGCATTTTGGACATGGGGTTTGGGGTCTTGTTCTCCCACCCTGTTTTCCCATTCTATCTCTGTACCAACACTGAGCTTTCAGATGTCCTACTTTTCCACACTGAAAGCATCTACGAGTATCTCTGGAAGTCCCTTGCCAAGAGGGATTCTGTCTTCCCATGTTTGGATTTTGGGAAGTCTGCACCATAGCCTGGGTATAAAAGGCACCTGTGTCCACTGTGGCATAGCGTCTTATGATCTCCTCTAAAGGAGCATCCCTGCGCAGTCCTAGTATAATTCTTCTGCAAACCTCATTAGCATTTTCCTTAGCAAGTTGCCTTATCAAAATGTCTGTTACTGCATTTTCTCCATTTGTTCTTGTGATAGCTGTCTGCAAATGTCCCACAAAGTCAGGAAAGGGGTCATTTGGCCCTTGTGTTATTTTTGTGAAGACCCCACCCTTGTTATCTTTATTGTGAAGAGAAGCCCACGCTTTGACAGCATTAGCAGCAATTTGCTCATATGCTGCTATGGAATAATTGATCTGTGCTGCGACATCTGCATAAGGACTGACACCTGTTAGTAGGTCACAGGTGATTGCAGCATGAACTCCACTTTGACTATTTTGTTGGGCTTGTATCCTACAGAGCTCACTATATTCAGAAAGCCACAAGTAGTTCTGTCCAGGTTCTAGGCATATCCTTGCTATAGATTTCCAGGGGTCAAGATTTCAAAAGCCAAATTCTGTAATAACATTTTAACATAAGCTGATGTAGCCCCATAAAGAGTGCAAGCCTTTTTCAAGTCTTTGAGGATTTCTATATCAAAAGGAGCGTATCTTCTACTTTCTTGACCTAAAGATATATCTGTATTTTCAACTCAGCTAAATCCTGCCCTTCTTCTGTGGCTTTAAATAGTGCCTTTTGCAATCTAGTCACAGGAAGGGGGTGGTGGCTGGGGGGGAGGTGCTGGTGGTATCACTGCCCCTCCCACTACTTCTCCCCCCTCCATCCTGGAAGATGGGGTTGATGGGGGCGTATCAAGAACTAGTTCTGGTTTAGGTGGGATTGAAGCTGCCTTGTGAGAGCCAGAATCACCACACACTTCACCACACCCTTCATCCTCCCTTAACTCCCCATGCCCTCCGATGATTGATCACTCTTAATCTGTTCTTTGTCCTCTTTTTCCTCACACTTCCTCATCTGGCTATTCTTAAAACTTTTCTTTTTTTCTATAACTTGTGGGATTCTTTAAGGCCACTTGTATTATGTTGTATGTATAGGATGTTTCCCTGGAAATTGAACCAGAGCCTTTATCATTTAGTTTTCACATAGTTGATCTCCTACTAGTTTCCAATTATCTGGCCCTACATCTTCTTCTTTTAAGAACCAAGGGGACGTACTTTCTAATGGACCCAAGAGCCATCTGCAACCAAGTTATCATTAAGCCTTGTCCCTTGATCAACTTAAGTATGCTTTCTATAGTGGCCCCCTCGGGGTGGGGGTGGGCATGGGGCTGGGGCTGGGGGAGAATCTTTTCCCAATATCTGCCCCATTTCAGCTAGAAAAAGTTTCTAGCCTTTAACAAAATAAGTTCCCTGTTTGTCTATTAAAATACTCACCCTATTCCCTGATCACCAGGGACTTCTTCAGTGAAACTCCATCTAAGGCTAAATACCGGCACGAGACCGATAGTCAACAAGTACCGTAAGGGAAAGTTGAAAAGAACTTTGAAGAGAGTTCAAGAGGGCGTGAAACCGTTGAGAGGTAAACGGGTGGGGTCCGCGCAGTCCGCCCGGAGGATTCAACCCGGCGGTCCCTGGCCGGCCGTGCCGGTGGTTTCTGGCGGATCTTTCCCGCCCCTTGTTGTGATGTAGCCCATAAAGAGTCCAAGCCTTTTTCAGGGCTTTGAGGATTTCTATACCTTAGAATCAGCCAGAGACAGGATAAGCAAAAGTCCTTGGTCTTTATTCTTGGCCTGAGGGGTAGAACTGAAGGGAATGGACACAGGATCTCACCCCTTCCACCAAAGTGACTCTGGCTTGTCTTACTCCACCCCCTAGTCCCTCCCACAGTTCTCTGTACACCCCAGCAGATCGAGCCAGCACAGAATGGTGGGAAGGGCCATTTTCCAGGCATATGCCCATAGAGTATTGTCCAATAAGCAATTAGCCCCAAGTGCATCTGCTCAGAGTTTCAGCCCTTTACAGCGAACCTTCCCGGAAGACCATCTCAGGAGGTTCGGGTCTTATTTATTTACATCCAGATACATTTGTTGTCAAAGGCACAAGCTCACTCTGGAAGAAGCAGCAGCTGAGCTTTTTAACAGAAAAAAAATTGGGCTGTATTTAAGGTAAAGACTGAATCAACTTCAGGGATTTAAGGATAGAATTTTAAAGCTCGCGTAATACCCAGAATTTAGATGTGCTTTAGTGTGTGGGTAAAGTACTTTTCATACTGACTTACATTTAAAAGCACATGGTATTTGTTGATCATAACTCTGTGAGGCGGGTGTTAATTTTTACCCCATTTTAAGGATAAAGAGAAACATCCTGAGTAAAAATCAAGTGACTCGCCCAGGATCAAAGAGCTAAGAACCTGAAAAAGCTCCCTCCTCCTTCAACCTTCTGTTTCTCCTGAGAACTAGCACCAACCATCCTAGATACTGTTTCATAACCTTGAGTCACTTTTTACCTGGAGAAGTCACACCATTTACATTCACTCAATGTTCAAGTCCTGTTCATTGTTTTCTCTTTATTCCTATACATTGGCCCATAAAAAGATCAGGTTCTCATCATCTCTTTCCATTGCCTTATAATGAAGTCCCTGCAAATTTCTGAAAATTTTTATTTGTTTTTGGAAATGTCATAACTTCTGGATATTGTGCAGCCAAAATAGAAAAAAGAAAGAAACTGCCTTCAGCATCATGGAAAACTTGGCAACTACTATTATTAAGGAGAAAAAAAATTTGTTTTTTAATTTTAGTCCAAAAGACTTTAGAATCAAGAATAATATCCTGAAAGACTTAAGTATAATCTTATAAAGGAAAAAATAGACTCTTAATGAAATAAAGGACAATCTAAGAATTCCTGATGAAAAGACTGGAACTAAATAGATACTTTGAAATACAAACAAAAGAATCAAGAGAAACCTAGAAAAGTACATCCATTTAAGCAAGTAGGAGCTAAATAATGATGCATTTTTAAGTGGAAAAGAGACAAGTGTTACTTAAGAATACTAGTTTTAAAAATTAATGAAATAGAATGAGATGAATACCAAATTGCAAAATCATAACAAATGAAAATAACCAGTTATCAAATTATTTTCTCCAATTACATACCAACAAATCTGATATGTGAAATGGACATATTTACAAAGATACAGAAAACTGAAATTAACAAAAAATAGCAAACGTAAATGAATAAGTCATAAGTAAGTCCCCTCCTCAAATAAAAGGATTTGTAGGATTCACAAATGAATTCTTACCCATATGCATTAAATTGTGAGCTCTTGTTTTTTGTCTCTTTTTGTTTCCCCAGCACTTGTCACAGTGCCTGGCACATGGTAGGACCTCAGTAAATGTTTATTGATAATTTGCATGTTCAAAGAACAATGTGAATGTTCTGGAGTGTTATGGAGGCAACAGCTACGTTTGGGTGCCGGGGAAGGAGTCTCAGACCCTCCCAAGCGTAGGGTCTGGGGGCTTGTGGGGGATTACGGACAGGCTGGGAAACGCTGGCTGGGGCAGGGAGGGAAGGGTCTTGGACAGCTGCGGACACCGCCGGTGACTTTGGGTTAGGGAAAATAAGGAAACAGTCATTGGAGCTGGCCATCTGTCTACACATGGGCACTCTGTATGTATCGGCTCGGCGCTTGTCGCTTGTGGCTGGCCTTCCAGAGATTGTCAGCTTTACCTTGCGAGTGGACAGAACTAAATTGTCTTGGAATAGTCTCTAAAGCGTTTGTGCAAAAAAAAAAAAAAAAAAAAAACCAACATGTATTAACATTATATTACAGCGTTAGAGCAGAGATACTCAATCTTTAGTTGTGAATTTTTTGCATGGGTATGGTTAAAAAAAAGCTATGGGACCCCTTTTCAGAATACTGTTTTTAAATATACAAAACAAAATTTGTAGGATTTTTAAAAAACAGTAAAAATAAAGATGTTATTAAAAAAAAACTAGTTTTGTGAATCTCCTGAAATTATACACAAAAATTGTCAATAAAAATTAGGGACCTACTATGTTCCAGGTCTAGTGCTAAAGGTCTAGGAACTTGCGTTGATCCCGTATCTATCCACTCTCTTTTCTCTTCTTACACACCTACCATGCAAATTTTGGCCCCATCACCTCGTGCCTGGATTACTGTAATAGTCTAGTAGTAGAGCCACTACTCTGATCATTCATCTAAAATAAAATCTAAGATTTCATTGTGGCCTTTCATGCCCGTCTCAGTCTAAGCTGCTCCAGTCCGATTTCCAATTTGAACTAGTCTTCCCCAAACTCTCCCTCCTCCTCCTTGATGTGAAGGGTCCTCATTTCTTCCTTTTACTTCAACTGTTCATGATCATCAAATTGGATTAATCATTGAGCAAGTCTTTATTTTGAGTAACAATAATTCTCAAAAGGTTTGCAGTTTTCCTGCAAAGCAAAGCAAAAAAAATACCCTGAGATCACATTCTTAGACTTGTAAACTCTTATAAAAACCAGTTTGGGCTAAAAGACCTCTGACAGCCCTCCCGGTGTTTATATCTACCATCTTTATGATCTTTGTCGACACAAGCAACTTAAGAAAAGTGACTTTGCTGAAAGTGTTCCCAGCCCCTCAGAGTCCCTCTGGCAGTTTGTTCCCAGGAGTCCCCTGCTTGACAAAGGACAATTTGCAGGATGGGAATGGTGTATCATGAGTTTGAAAAGCCCTTTGAGGGCAGGTTGTGAAGTCCTTATACACCAGAGGAGTGGATTGGTGATAATAATTTTAAATAACATTTTATTTTTCACATATATCCAGAGAAAGTTTTCAGCATTCATCTTTGCAAAACATTATATTCCAACTTTTTCTCCTCTCCCCACTTCCCTCACCCCCCGACAGCAAGCACTCTGATATAAGTTAAACATGTGCTTTTCTTCTAAACATTTACAATTCTGTGCTGTGCAAGAAAAATAGGATCAAAAGGAAAAAAAAAGCAGAGGAAAAGAGGTCAAAGTACTACACTTTGATCCACATTCAGTCTCTTGGTTCTGCTCACTTCACTTGGTGTTAGTTCATGTAAGTCTTTGCAGGATTTTCTGAAATTGGCTCCTCATTTCTTGTAGAAAAGTAAAACCCCACTACATCCGTAGACCATAAGTATTCAGCCGTTCCCCCACCGATGGGCATCCCCTCAGGTTCCAGTTTCTTCTGCTGCACAAAGGGCTGCCACAGACATTTTTGCAACGTGGGTCCCTTTCCCTCCTTTGCGATCTCTCTGGGAGACGGGCCCAGTAGAAACACTGCTGGGTCAGAGGGTCTGCACAGTTTGATGGCTCTTTGGGCAGAGTTTCAATTGTTGTCCACAGTGGTTGGCTCCGTTCCCAGCGGCTCCCAAGGGGCTCTTGGAAGGCCCCTTGTCTAAAAAGACCTGCTTGCAGCCTTTGCCGGGCCTGGGACCACACCACAAGAGGAATTCCTTGTCCTAGGTCAGACCCAGAGAGGGCCGCCTCCCCATAAAGAGCCTGGTTCTGGGCTTGGGGAAGCCCGGTGAGCCCCCTTCCACGCTGCTGAAGCTAGAGGAGCATTGGGAGCCTGAGGAGCCGAACTGGCAGCTGGTCACCGGGCCCCCCGAGGCCCTGCAGGGCTCAGGGCTACCCCAGAACCCCCTAAAGAAGCAGCCCTTGTTCCTCTGTCGGAAAGCCAGTGATGCTCCAGCAGAAGCTGGGAAAGAGGCCGGAGGGCGGGCTCTGGTAACACAGCGACGGGACACTGGGGCTTCCGCAGGTCGGTTGTGGCTGATCAGAGGGCCCAGTGCCCAGGCCCTAAGGTAGCACCCCGGCCCGCAGAGCAGTGGGAGTTCCGGCCTCGTCTGCTGGAGGGCTTCTACGGCTGAATTTCTACAGCTTTCCTAATGGATGGACTTCATAGGCCCAAAGACCCGGGAACAAATAGGGGAGATGTTCTCATCACATTTATTGTTGTTATCTGGGGAGGTGATGGAGAAAGCTCCAGTTCCACTGACTCCCACCTGCACTCGAGGAGACCCAGCTTGCTAATTGGGTGGCTGCTTGTCCCACAGGACCTTGCCAACATTCCTGAGTCACCACCCCCCCATGCCCGGGGTGCCCGGGTCCTGAGCCACCCCAGTGCCCAGGGTGCCCCGTGCATTGTTCCAACAACACTCCCTGTGAGTCACTCCCAGTAAGGAAGCCTTTCCCTCCAGCAGCAGCAGCTGGAGCCGGTCTGATGGCTTTCTCTCCTCTCTCAGACCTTTGTCCCCCTGCTCCTGCTTTAAGATCACTAATGGGGGATGAATCATCCCCTGGCTTAAGTCTGATTGTATCTCAGGCTGATTCAGTCCCTTGTTGGGTCCGAGGAGATTTCCCAGATCCCAGAAAGAGCACGCTCTGGAGTCGTGGCAAACTCAGGCTGTTTGGGCTGCAATTATGTCTGCAAGGGTTGCTATGACAACAGGACAGGTGTGTTAGCTGGCACGAAGCCCGCTTCCTGCGTGTCTGTGCCCGAGAGGCCGTGGGCGGGATCCTGAGGACATGGGGTGGGAGAGTCCGCTGCTGAGAAGGAGGCTGTTGGGCACCGTTAGTCAGCGCCATTCCTCGACAGGTGGCCCACCCGCCCACCTGCCCAGGTTACTGGTCCTAAAGGGACCCACACTGGGGACAGAAGATCAGATCCCCCGTGAGCCCGGAGCCAACCTCATTTGTTTATTCATTTTATAATTCTGTAAGACCAGTTGGGAAAACTTATTGTTCCAACTCAAATAACAAAAATGTCCTAGTTCGTTCTTTCACTCGGTCAGGAAATGACTTTTGGAGTTCCCGCGATGGGTAGAACACGGCCCTACACGCGGTCCAGAGGGCGCAGTAGCAACATGAGCATTTATTCACAATTAAATGAGCCGCAGAGAGGGAGAGAATTACTTCTGCAGAGGGGCTGGGGCTTGAGCCGACCTATAAACGAGGGACAGATGGGAACAGAGAGAGCAGTGGGGCGGCTGGGCTTAGAAAGGGAGGGAGGGCTCCCATCTTTTTCTTTTTTAAAATTTTTATTACAGCTTTTTGTTTACAAGTTATAGCATGGGTAATTTTACAGCATCGACAATTGCCACACCTTTTGTTCCAACTTTTCCCCTCCTCCCTACCCCCTCCCCTAGATGGCAGAATGACCAATACATGTTAAATATATTAAAGTATAAATTAAAGACAACATATGTACACATGTCCAAACCGTTACTTTGCTGTACAAAAAGAATCGGACTCTGAAATAGTGTACAATTAGCCTGTGAATGAAATAAAAAATGCAGGCGGACAAAAATAGAGGGATTGGGAATTCTATGTACTGATTCATAGTCGTCTCCCAGAGTTCTTTCTCTGGGTGTAGCTGGTTCAGTTCATTACTGCTCTATTGGAACTGGTTTGGTTCATCTCATTGCTAAGGATGGCCACGTCCATCAGAATTGATCGTTGTATAGTCTTGTTGTTGCCGCATATAATGATCCTCCTGGCCCTGCTGGTTTCACTCAGCATCAGTTCATGTAAGTCTCTCCAGGACTCTCTGAAATAGTCCTGCTGGTCGTTCCTTACAGAACAATAATATTCCATAACGTTCATATACCACAATTTACCCAGCCATTCTCCAACTGATGGGCATCCACTCAGTTTCCAGTTTCTGGCCACTACAAACAGGGCTGCCACAAACATTTCTGCACATGTGGGTCCCTTTCCCTTCTTCAGTATCTCTTTGGGGTACAAGCCCAGTAGGAACACTGCTGGATCAGAGGGATGCACAGTTTGGTAGCTTTTTGAGCATAGTTCCACATCATTCTCCAGGATGGCTGGATCCCAGCCATGTATCAGTGTCCCAGTTTTCCCGCATCCCCTCCCACATTAGTCACTATCTTTCCCTGTCGTTCTAGCCTGACAAGTAGGGGTGTCTCAGAGTTGTCTTAATTTGCATTTCTCTGATTAATAGTGACTTGGCCCCCATCTTGTTCAAGCAGCATTTGTTCACGTTTGCCAGGGACCGGGGATAGAGGACACAAGAAAGCTCCATTTGGGAGGCCCGTAGTTCTGGAGCAGACCATTCGGGTGGACGTGGCGGGGGTCTGCAAGGAGTGCAAAGAGTTTGCAGCCGGACCTGGGTGCCATGGCGAGGAGCCCCTTGGCCCTGCTGGTGGGAGGGAAGCGAAGGTTCTGAGCGCTAGTGTATGAGCCTTTGTATGTATGTATGTGTGTGTGTGTGGTCATATGTGAACCTTTCCTCGAGCTGAGAGTATCAGCGATCCCTTCAGGAGTGGCAGGAACATTAGAAAGCACTAACCCAAGTCTGCTTAGTTCAAGACCTGGAGTTTGGGGAGAACAGACAAGAGTCACTGGGTCGCCTCCATGACAGATGGCACAGGAGAGTCCCTAAAGCCAAGCGGCTGCCGTGCCCTCCCCTTGGGTCTTCTTCCCCTCGAGTGCCACCCACGGTTTCCTTAATAAGGAAGGCGCTCTGGGCCCCTGGGCTGACTCCTCACCCTGGCTCCCGAGTCTCCAGCCTGGGCCCCTCTAGCTGCACAGGGGCACTGGCAGCGGGCATTGCAGGTTGGCCCAGCAGCAGGGGGAAGGGGAGAGATGAAGCCTTTTTGGACCTTGCAAAGTGCCCTGCACCTTCCCTGGGGCTTTTGTTCCTCCAGCAAGGGAGGAAAGAGCCGGAGCTGTGGATGACCAGGCCGGCTGCATGAGAAGGCCGCTCTCCTGGCACAGAGCAGGGGCCAGGCGAGAAGGCCGCTCTCTGGCACAGAGCGGGAGCCACGTGAGAAGGCCGCTCTCCTGGCACAGTGGGTACCACGTGAGAAGGCCACTCTCCTGGCACAGAGCAGGGGCCAGGCAAGAAGGCCATTCTCTGGCACAGAGCGGGAGCCACGTGAGAAGGCCGCTCTCCTGGCACAGTGGGTACCACGTGAGAAGGCCGCTCTCCTGGCACAGAGCAGGGGCCAGGCGAGAAGGCCATTCTCTGGCACAGAGCGGGAGCCACGCGAGAAGGCCGTTCTCCTGGTACAGAGTGGGTGCCACGCAGTAAAAACTTGCTAACCTAGGCACCTAAGGTTTTACCTGTGTGCCAGTTCTTTATCTAGAGGAATGAGGGAACTGGGGTAAATTTTCTAAAAGTCCATTTGAAATTCTTTGATCTTCAGGACAGAATACTGTGGTGGGTAGAGCGTTGGGTCATGAGTCAGGAAGACCTCAATTCAAATCTGGTCTCAGACATTTCCTGGCTGTGAGACCCTGGACAAGTCCCTTCAGCTGTGCTTGCCTCGGTCTCCTAACCTGTAAAAGAGGAATGATAATAGGACCCACCTCCCGGTCATTGTTGAAGAGCCAGTGAGACATTTGTAAAGCACCTAGCACAAGGCCTGGCACAGTGCCAGCCCTCATTATCAATGCCACGGGGCCACCCTATTTTCCGGGCCCTTTCCTGCTGCCGCCTCTGTTTCCCCTCAGACTCCCGGCCCTTGCCCCTTCTGGGTTCAGGTGGCCGCTGGCGCCTGGGAACAGCCCCTCCTCCTCGGCTCCTCGGCCTGCTGGGTGTCCGGCCTCCCTCTCCTACCTGCGGTTCCTTGTTACTCCGGGATCGGAGCCCCCGGGGGACGCTGACGGCGAGCAGCCCCTCCCTCCCAGGCTGTGATGGGCGTCGTGGGGCCCTCGGCGTCCCACGCTCATCCCTGAAAGGTCTGGCCAAAGTGACATTTGCCGCTTCTTGGAATCCTCGCTGAGGAAAAATGGGAGATTTCGCCAGAACCGTTAACAGGCCTGTTGTGGAATTGTCTCGTTTTCCTGCTATTGAAACTCTGTGCTCAGAGCCCCGCACTTCTCAGAAAGGTTCCTGTCGGGAAGAGGCTCCTGCAGGAGCCCGCTCAGCTTAATGATGATAAATGGCGGCGAAGGAGCTGCTGCTTCAAAATGGGCCCGGCATAAATTCCGACTAATGGAGGGTGCCTTTGGCTGGTACCGAGTGGGTAAGTGATGTTTAACCTGCCGTTAAACAGGTGTGAAATCCTCTGCTCGGGATTTCAATGCAGAACATTGCCCGATAAAGATTAAAAAAGGGAAAAGAGATAAAGATGAAATACGCCATCATTTTCAATTCTTTTTTTAATTCAAGGGGAACTTTGTTTTAAAGCTGCTCTTTCAAATTGGAAAGTTTACTCCAAGGTTTAGAAATCGTGGCTTCTACAGTTCTCATAATGAAAAATGCTATCCACCTCCAGAGAAAGGACTAATGGAGTCCAACAGTGGATCAGAACATACTTTTTTTTTATACTTTTCATGGATTTTTGTCTGTATTTTCTTTTATAACATATTTAAACATGGAAATATGTTCTATATGACTGCCTGTGTATAACCTATATTAAATTGCTTGCCTTCTTAGTGTGGGGAGTGGGAAGGGGGGGAAGGAAATAATTTGGGAATCAGAATTTTTTAAAAGGAATGTTAAAATTAATTAAAAATTGTTTTTCCATTTTGGGGGAAAAGATTTAAAAAAAAAAAAACAACAAAGCATGTCTTCTGTTCTAAGGGCTAATTTAACAGTATAAAATTTAAATTGGGTAGATTTGGGTTAGAACCAAAGCACTTCCCTAAGCAAAGGGTCCTTGAATGCCTCAGATAAGGACAGTTGTAGAAGCTCAGTGACTTAGTCCCCAGCTTCTTGGCAGGTTCTACCTGGGACTTTTGGAGCTGCAAGGGCCTTTAGAGGTCGTTCAAACCAGCTCTTTTACAGAGGAGGAGAGGGAGGATTAGACAAGACAGGCGGTGAAGACCCAAGTAATAGTAATACTCATAACTCATTGATGATGTCTGTTATGTGCCAGGCATTGTGTCTTGCACTACAAATGTTGGCTCATTTGAGAGTTTGACCCCAGGGCTGTTGCCTGACTTTCATGTGCACACTTTGTTTTCCCTTCCTCCATATGAACTGTCCCTTTTTTACTGTAAGACCTGAGAAGAGGAACTGTCCATGACAGCTTTTTTTTTGGGGGGGGGGACTGGATGGACTTTTTCGAGGCACCAAATTCCTTCTTCTAGCCCTTATTTGTCCCTAAATGATATCGTATTGGCAGTATCACTGAGCCCCTGTGGAACCAGGCAGGCCCTCTTGTTAAATTTGAGTTGCAGATTCAAGGGTTGCTGCCACAGTCACAGCTAGTAGGGCGACTGGAAGAGATATTCCACCTTTCTAATGCTAAGTCCATCTACTGTAAAATAAACATAATAATACCTCTAATGCCCACTCACTGGGGCTGTTACAAAGGTCAGAAGTAAAATATAGGACTAAGTAAGCATAAAAGTCCTTCCGGGGACTTCCAGGGGGTGGGTGCTATTATAGGGACAGAGCTCCAGAGTTAAACCTGGATTTAATTTTGGGACCATTTTGTCCAGAGAATCTTAATTATAAAGAATTGTTTTATTTCTTAAGTTCAGAATAAAACAAAATAAAAAAGCAATTAAAAGAACAAGAATATAGGGAAAAAGATGATCGCACATAAAACTGCAAATTTATTATATACAACTTGCTATTCCTTTTAAATATATAATAAAATTTTTATCATGTAAAATTTCTTGGATTTCTCCTAATGCTATAAATCTCTTCTATGGGGGCAGCTTCAGTCAGAACCAATATATGCTAAATGTTCTTTTATATGAATGGCCTAAAAGGCTAGTATTGCATGAAGGGTAATTGGGAGGTAGGTTTGTGGAGTAAGTGGTCAGTCAGTAAGTTCTTAACGGCCCGCGCTTTTCCAGCTGTTGCTCAAAGCCTGGTACGAAGGTCATGGGAGATGAGCAAGACGCTGGCCCTTTAAGGCCTCAGTTTCCTTACCTGTCAGATGAGGGGCTGGGCTAAACGAGTTCTGAAGGCGCCGCCAGCTCTGATCACACCTGTGGGGCCTGGGGAGGAGGAGGCAGAATTGTTCTCCTGGCAACCAGGGGCCCGCCCGTCCCCTCCCCAAAGCTAGTCATGTCCGAGGTCACCTTTCTGGCTCTGAGGAGCACCCTTGATCCTGACTGTAGGTGTCAAGTGCAAGCCAGGAGGCGTCCTGGGGGAAGCCAGATGAAGATGGAAGTGGTGAAGAGTTAACCAAATAAATACAAGCACAGTGAAAGATAACTAACATTACAGGCTGTGACTGACTCAATCCTTGTGTGTGGTTTGGGGGCCTCTGTTTCCACCCCAGCTTTCAGCAGTAACAATTAGGGGGATCTGGGAAGGCTTCTTGTAGGAAGGGGTATGTATGTAGTGTATATAGTTTGACATTGATTTAGGTGAGGGGATAGTAAAGCCCACTGGGCCAGCTGGCGGTCCCTTCCCAACAGCTGCCAGGGAAATGGCCCTGAAAATGCTTGGGCTTCCTCTGTACCCTTGCCCCCGTGGCTGGTCTGGGCCCAAACTGCCCCAAAGGCCAGGAATGTTCTTTGCCCGCCCGGCTCGCCCACGCCCGGACTGACTCAGGAGAGCTGCACTCCTCGCCCCCGGCCACCGATGGCGGCTTTTGCGGACCCAGCCGCGAGGACCTCTTAGTCGTGGCTCTGGTGGTCCGGGGGAATCCCACACAGAATGTCGGGCGCAGTTACGGGGGGCCCACAGACCCCAAACGACAAAGGTGAGGTCAGACTGGGCTTTTGCTCAACATAGAGCAGTCTGTGCTGTGTCCCACTGGCTTTCCTGCCTCCCTGTCTACGCAGGAGAGGATGCTAAGGGAAGAAACTGGTCCCAGCGCGCTGCAGCCGCCACGGTGACCAAGGAGGAACGGATGGGACGGTGGCTGGGCCTGGACTAGATGACCTTTCAGGCCTCTTCTTGCTTAGAAACCTTAAGAGAGATAATATCCGGGTGATCATCACAGCTGTAGCCTCTCTCCCCAGGGCTTAGGTATACAGAAAACTTAAAGTGGGCAAAACACTAGGTAAATGTCAGCTCTCCCCACTAGGAGGGAGAACATGATTTCCCCAGGGTAGCAACCCCCTGCACTGGTTCTATTCACAATCCTTTATAGCTTACAAAGCTGACCAAGCCGGGCGTTGAGGTCGGGCTCAGTCCTTTTTCCTGGGGGCTGGGACACGGCTGGGAATAAGGAACGATGGCCAGGTAAGCCATGGCTGTCCGCATTTGGTCTGGCACCGGTGTGATTAAACCCCCCGGGAACCAGAGGGCCATGGCACACTGGCACTGCCCACCAGTCGGTGGTGGATACAATGAGCCCAGTGGTGGCCCTTGTGCTTCAGGCCCGGACAAGAGAGGAAACCGAGCCAGAGGGAAAGGGTCACACAACTAACAAGCATCAAAGCAGGGTATGAATCCAGGTCTTATAAGTTCTAGCACTAGTCACTGAGATGGCAATAGGAATGACCATATTCCACTCTCCGCCTCGCAGTATTGTCTGAAAGTCCTTCTAAACTTTACTGTGGAATAATTCTTGTAAACCCTACTGTGGAAATTCTAAAGATCTTTAAGTTCTTATTCTTCCTTCAAACTTTGTGATTGAATTAAAAACAGAACTATTTCAATATAATTAGTTCCCTTTACAGTATGTATATAATAAAACATATATACATGTTTTAGTACTCTTAGAAGGGGCTGACTTTTACCAGATTTCCAAAGGAGGGGTGTGTGAATGGGCCCAAGTGTCCCAAAAGTTAAAAATCCCTGTCGTGAGTCAAAGAGGACATATTTAAGAAATAGTGCAAAGATAAACTCTACAAGTTTGGCAAGATTGAATATGGAAGGGGTGAGGGGAAGAGAGGGAGAAATCCAAGATGACTTCTAGTTTGCAAGTCTTTGGAACTGGAAAAATGGTGCTGTCCTGGACACTAACTGGGAAGTCAGGAGCAGATAAGAAGGATTAGAA
The DNA here is from genome assembly GCF_016432865.1 of Antechinus flavipes. NCBI lineage: Eukaryota > Metazoa > Chordata > Mammalia > Dasyuromorphia > Dasyuridae > Antechinus > Antechinus flavipes. Next base: position 41,476,069 of record NC_067402.1, on the reverse strand, counting down.
GGAAAAGGTATCAAGTTTGAATTTAGACATGTAATAAAGATATTCTGTCTTTGTGGGCAATATTTATGCATGAAGCTGCATTTCTTGATTGAAATCTTTTTCACTCCTCTGTATTCTACGAGAATAAGCAAACTGCTTATTATATAGATACAAAATGATATCATTTGCTAACAAAAGATATTTTAAAATTGCTGAATAAAAAAATTCTGTCTTAAGATAATGGAGAAAAAGGTAGAGAGGGAAAAGTTGACCTTTGACCAACACAGATATTGCTGTTCCAGAGAAGAGGCAGCCAAGAAGACAAGACCAAGGAGCTTAGGAGAGAGAGAGTTCCAACAGGAAGGCCAAAAAAATTCAGATTAGGCTGGGGAAAGGAGAAACAGCCAGGGGAAGCGGGGCCTGGTTCAGGAGTAGGAGAGAGAAATTCCCTTGAAGAAAAACCAGCCACCAAAAACATCCCCTTGGAAAAACACAAAATATCAGGGGAAAGGAAATAGAAGTGGACCAGAAGAAAAAGGTGGACAGCAATGAACAGCTCCCAAGGCAGGGTGATGGAACGGGCTATTTCTTGTGGTAAAGCAGTGGCTGGATGTCCCGAGTCTGCAGCAACCTGAGCGTCCTGGACCCTCCCAACCTATCCCTGTCAAACCTCTAGTGAGTTTCCCAGAAGCCCTGCGGGGAAGACGCAGCCGATGGAGAACAAGCCTTGCTTTGCCTGCTTTTGTTTTCCTTCTCTTTTCCCTTTCTCTATATTCCTTCTTGTCTATCCTCCCCTCACATCCCCTTTTCTTCCTCACTCACAAAGGCCCCTGTCCTGGGGAACCTGGCCCCTCAGGCCCCTCCGCCTGCCCCACGGGCGTGGTCGGAGTCAGAAGGCAATGACTGTAATGGCGGAGAGCCAGTCTCCGGGGTGGAGGGCTGCTGGCGTCAGAGAGCACGGCCTGGCCCTTCAGGAGGGGGTCTAGGGCCCCGGGGATGGAGGGCCCGCAGGGCCGCTGCTGCAGCTGAAGCCTCCGGGCCTGCACTGTGCTGAGGGTCCGAGACAACGTGGGGGGAGGCTTTGATGGTGGCTTGGTCCCAGCTGGAAGGAAGCACAGAGACAGCTGTAAGTGTCGGGGCTTTCACTGGGCCCAGAGCTCACATCCACTGTCTCCTCAAAGGCAGCAGCCGCCTGGACAATCATCCCCATTTTACAGAGAGAGCCTGTGCTCTGTGCGTGGCCCGGTGCCGGACTCCAGCGCGGAGCTGTTCTAGATGGGGAGCCGGATCTGGAGGGACCTGTCCATGCTCAGGAGAGAGCTTTGTCCCCCCGGGAGGGAGTGTGTGAGCAAAATGGCCGCTGCGGCCTCCTCCAGGCCCCGCCATCGTGGCTGCCCGGCGGAGGGTGGGGGAGGGAGGCGGTGCCGGCTGAGCAGGAAGGAGGGGGGTCGCTGGGAGCACGAAGGGGTCAGAAGACCCGAGTTGGAATTTGTGGGCTACAGGGCTAGTCTGCTGGCTTTTCTGAGCCTCGTTTCCTCACCCACAAAATGAAAGACTTGGGGCCTTCCAGCTTTACAGATACACCAGCCTACCCAGAGGCCCCGGAACCTATGACCCGACACCCCCTGGGGAAACAGCCAGTTTTGGGGGGCAGGCAGGAGTGGGGATCCCGGTGCTCCCAAGGACTCCCAAGTGATCCGGCCTGTTGGCTCATCCCTTCACGAAGAGGCTGGTCCCCCAAATGTCTCCTCCACCCACGGTGCAGCCGGACCCTGGGCCGTTCTCAGGTCCTTAGGGGTCAGTATGTTTGGGCTGAGCAGGGGAGTGGAGGGAGAAAAACGGTGAGGGAAGGAAGGACAGGAACAAGGAGTAACTGTGGGTCAATATTGACTTTCAAAGCCCTTCCTGGTAATAGAGCCCATCCCCGGGAAAGAAGTCTCTCGCTCTGCCCACTCAGACGTTCCCAGTCCCGTCCCCCCCTCCTGGGCAGGAACCACGGCCCTTTTTGTCTGCCCCGTTACATTTTCCACTTTAATTGCACCTCCTGCAATGGGCCCATTCATTCTTCCTGCCCAGAATCCAAAGGCTTCCTAATAAGACTTCTGGCTTAAAAAATGGCCATTAGCAGCTACAATGCTGGCCACGTCCCGGACCCCAGTGGGGGCGTGTGCCCTGGCTGGGTGGTTGTGGGGACGGCATTTCTGCGGGCCGCTCGGGGCCAGAGCTATCCCCGACTGTTTCCTTCTGAAAGGTGGTGGTTTGGATTGGAATGAGATAGCCCCGTACCTGCCAAGTGCAACATACAACTGAGACAACCAGGCCTCTGTCCAGGAGAGGCCCCGGGGTCCTCAGAGGGGGCAGTTCAACTCCCGAACACCAAAGCCCGGCTGTGGCCGGCCGCCCTCCAGAAAGGAATGAATCTGCTGGGCAAAGGATCAAGGGTGGGGAAGCGGGGTGGCTGGAAGACCAAGAAAGAATGTGAACTGTGGCCCTGGGAGGGAGCCGGGGGTCGGGTTTCCACTCGCCGCCTCAATCCCTTTCATATTTGCTTTTCCCCCCTTGCTTGGGTACTTTTCCTTCAGCCTAAAAATAATCTCCCATAAGGTTTTTTGTTCTTGTTTTTCTATTAAAACCAAGGCTACTCAGTCAGAATGTGTTTTCCAGAGAGGAAGGAAGCAGAGAATGGGGAAGAGCATCCAAGTGCTGGCTGGGGCCTGAGGGAAAGGCCCATTTCAACCAACTCACCTCCATCCTCACTGAAGAGTCTTGGTAGTTAAAGCAGATCCCAGATGGAGATCTCTCACCCCCCACCGTGTGCCTGCCTCCCTCCGGCACCCAACCCCCTGCCCAGCCACAAGGCCCCAAAGAGATTTGCTGCAAACCAACCAGACCCCTCAAAGAGAGCATGTCACCTCGAGAACAGCCGCCCTTACTCCACTGGCTGGACCTTTGTTGGGATTGGCTAGGGAGCTCGCTGGAGTAATAAAATCTCTAAATATTTCATATTTCCCATTATCCCCAACACCCCAGACTTCTCCCTCAATAAACCTTTAATCAGAGCTGCTAATACACCCACAAATGGATAATTTTAGTTTGGCTTCTTCTCCCTTAAAGAAGTAAAACTTCCAATAACACACCCTCTGGGATACCTGGATCAATACAAAGTTGGTTTTGAGGACTTTTTTTTTTTTGGTTTAGTTCTTGACCCAAACCAGGCTAGTATTCTAGGGTAAGGTTATTAAATAACTTAGAACAGTGTTTCCCAAACTTTTGACATATGTGTACCCTTTCTATAATTTTTGTAATGCTGAGTACCTCTCATCAAAAAAAAAATGTATTTTAATAACAATCAAAATATATTTATTTTTTCTTTTTTTGATACATACACAAAATAATAATAAATGAAAAATAAAGTTATTCATAATAAAATATAAATCCATGCCAGAAGGTTTGTCGCATGCCCAAGAAGAGCAATGTTGGAATTGGCTTCAGCCGGATTCTTGAAAAAACAAACATAAGGAGTGTACTTTAACATCATTCTGGTTACAAATACATGTGTATCCTGTTTTAACAGAAAAAGTTCTGAAATCCATCTTGCCTTTTCCAACTTTCATGTTATGTGAAGTTGGTTTTTCAGCATTTGTAGACATTAAGTCAAAAAAAAAAGGAACAGACTATTGGACGTGGAGCCGCATCTCAGATTAAAATTAACAACCAGGGAACCAAATTAGGACAATCTGTTATCTCAGCACAAACAATTTCATCCTCCTATTTAAAAATAATCAAAATCAGTGGGACTTACTAAAGCCCATAACAAACCTTTCCTATAAGAAAAATCGCACAAAAGCTAAAAAATACACAAGCGCCTGGAAAAGCCACTATTGACAAAGTAAGTTGTTTCTGTAAGGAAGTGTAGTATATTCACGCCGTGTCCCACTGGACCCCCTCACGCCTCACAAGATTGTCTTGACTCATGAGAACATAGAATTAGGCGCACAGTGTATAAGCAGTGCATCTCCTACTTTGGGAAACGCTGGCTTGGATGATACAGCCAGTGACCCTCACTCATCAGCAGATTACACGATTATTTCTGTCCTAAAGCTTCCTTTCTCAATCAATTATTTGCTTATTAAATTGTTCTTATTAAGAGTACTTAGCACATCAAAGGGTTTTGACAAACCCCACCCCTTCCATAGCCTTCAGAGCCAACAGAAGGATAAACAATGAGTAGAAATTAAAACTTTCCCAGGCTTGACAGATGCCATAGGAAGATACTGCAACAGCCCGCCGAATCCAGAGCCCTCATTTAAACAAGCCCACACTCATGGGTGCACCGAAGCGAATGAGGGGCAGCATGGACTAGCTGAGGGGGATCCGACCCTTCCCTTTTACAGGGGGGGAAACTGAGGCTTGAGAAATAAAAATGATTTGCCCAGGGACGCGCAGACAGGAAGTAGCAGCAGCAAGATTCAGACCCCGTGGTCAGTGAGTTTGTCACTAGGTCTCAGATGACTCGTTGTAAGGATCAGCTCCCAGAGGAAGTTCGCTTTCCAGCACAGCATTCTGGTGAACGAGACTTAGAGAGGAAAGTTTTATACCAGTCCACGAAGGTGGCCCCATGGAGCAAAGGCCTGGGGTGCACTCTGGGAGTAAACCAGCCCCGTGCAAGGTAACCATCTGAGCAACCTGTCCGGTGTCTCTGAAATAAAGTAACCCAGTGCCTCATGGGGCAGCTTAACCCGGCCGGCCTTCTGAGCTCTGCCCGGATTTCCAGGCTCGCTACAATTTCTTTTCTCCCTTCTTGAGGAGTTAAACAGAGCTCCTTCTAACTTAACTACAATTGTGTCTGGACAGCCAAGTTACAAGAATACTCAAGTATGAAGACTTAGCTTATGGGAACAGGTTTTGGTAATGAAATTAAAGCTTAGAGCATCCTTAATGGTGCTGACTTCAGGGCCATTTTAGCGTATTAATGATACAATTAAATTTTAGCACAGTTCCAATTATATACAGTAGGTGCTTAATACATGCTTGTTGGATTTATTCATTGATGTGTTGTGATGAGAGATTCCAGGAGAAGGAAAAGGAGACCATGGCACCCTGCCCACTGCCATGCCGACTAAGTATGGCTATGTTTCCACACACACACGTACGCACACATGTTCTGATCTTAGTGCAGAAACCTGTTGCTTTCCATGAAGCCAAATCGAACCAGAACTCCAATATTCACCCCATATAGGGTAAAAAAAAAAAAACTAAGCATTTTGAGGGCAAGGTTTTACTTTTTTTTTATCCTGTCCATTTAACATTGACTATTAAACCCTTAAACCTGCTTGTTGATGGACAATGTTTAACCAGGTATACCAGCAATGTCCAGATTCTCTGTAGGTCCTTGTGTTATTTTCACTCTTGCTATATATTTTCTAGGCCTCTGCTCCCCCTGTGCTCCGTGCCCAGAGTGCCTTCCCACCACATCATGGCCCTCCGAATGATTATGGTCTCCATGGGGACATGGCTCCCTCATTACCTTAAGCCTCGGTTTAAAAAATAGCCTTCTATCCTTTGGCTTCCCATCTTCCTCCCTTGCACCTGCAATTTTCCTCCTCATATTTCCTTATCCTGGCCAATCTGTATGGACGATGAGCTTCTTTTAATAGAACATATCCCCAAATGCAAGGTTTTAGAATGAGAATGAATGAATGATGGAAAAGGCACAAACTGGGACCTCCCTAAACCGCTGCCGGGACTGAAAAGGGAGCTGTCCCTGTGGCCGGGCCCCTGGAAGGCAGATGCTGACTTGGTCCCTCTTCTGCACTCCCAGACCTCGCTTTTGGAAGGGCCTGGATAACAGTTGGGTGGGTTTTTATGACAGAGCTCCAGCCCAGCCGGGCTGAGTGCGGTTGATTTTTCCTTGGTTTTTAATCCTACCTCGCAGAATTGCACAGCCAGGTATTATGTGTTTAGCACACAATTAGTCTGATTTGCTAAACCAGAGTGCAGTCTCCATGATAATTACTTCTGGACCTGCTAAGACTAATTAACGAGCAATCAGCAGACCCATAAAACCTTTTGTGGTTACCAAGTAACTGCGGCTTGTACCTTCCACCCGAGTCCATGGTAAATCCAGAGAGTCCCATCCTTCTTCGCCGCCCAGAGCAGGCGGCTCACATTCTGGACCTCAGAGAGATATGCCCCAGTGGGGGAAGCCCGGCTCAACCCATCAGCAGCCCCCTTTGTGTCCATCTGGTAACGTTCGATTTTGGCCGGGAACAGATAAGGGATAAAATATGGGATGCAGGGTTTTCCAGGCGCCCCGGGCCGTGTAATTCATCGGCCTGCAAAGGTAATGATGACCTGCCTCCAGCAGGGCTGCCATTCCATATAATGCATTGCCAGTGAACTGGACCTGTTATCTTTTGGGGAAGATAAATCATCGGAAGGAAGGGCGGTGCACTCTGGGAGTCTCTTTCTTGGCTTTCGAGAAGCATTTTTGGTGATAAATAAACCCACGCTCCAGTAAAGTCCTGCCAGCACCTGTCCGGAGCAAGGGGAGAGAGGGGGGGTAAATGGGGGGGTAGAGAAATAAATAGCCAGCTAGAGGAGGGTCACCATCTCCTGTGCTGGGAGCGCGTTGTAGCCATGATGGGAGAAATCATGTCAGGGGCCCGTGGGGAGGAAAGGAGGGAGAGAGAGTAAAAGCGGCAGGAAAGGCATTGAGGAGGTAAAGGCCAAAGCTGAGGAGATCCTGAAAAAGTAACCAGGGTGAAAGCCCCCCCATCCTAAGATAGTATTGTTGGAGCCCAGCTCCTGTAGTGATGAAGGATGCGACATACGGGGCCCGGCGGAGATGTCCCGGGCTCTTCGAAGCTTATTAATCAGATACAGATAGATAGATAGATCTATATAAAATATAGATACCTCAAATGCTCATGGGTTTGATACAAAGTACACTCTGAGAATTCCTATAGCCTAACAAAATTCTACTAGGATGGAAACGGTTAAACCCTTGAGCCCCGGATTTTGGTTATTTAGACAGAGATGTAAACAGTTGAGATACACATCATTATTATTATACCATCGTCTCAGGTATCTCTCTCCCAATGCCTTTCATCTCCTTGTGGACATTCTTTCCTGTCCTAAATTCAAAGGTTTAGCTTTTAATCCAAAGAGTAGTGTTTGCATTTTGCTTCAGTTACTAGATTATCAATTTATTATATTGACAAGCAGTCTCTGCTATTTCAATAAGGGAGTTTTGGTGACCAAAACCTGGAATGGAGTCTTACCTCGTGGCCCCCTACAAGTGTAAGGGATGGTTTTGCTCTATTTGTATCCTTGGTACCTGGCACATAGTAGGTGCTTCATAAATGCCTGAAAAAAATGAGACTTGTTGAGGTAGAAATGCCAGAGGCACTCCTTGATGTAAGGAAGAAGCTTCCTGGTGATGTCGTTGCTAAGAGTTTTGTCAGACTCGTGATTCCATCTGGGGTTTTCTTGGCAAAGTTCAAGAGTCGTTTGCCTTTGCCTTTTCCAGCTCATTTTACAGATGAGGAAACTGAGGCATAAGGGGTTATGTGACCTGGCCAGGACCACGCGGCTAGAAAGCTGCTCGGTGATGAGAGAAGTTCAAAAGCAGGAGGAGTTGCCTTGCCAGGCAGATGGATCTTGGTCACTAGAGACATGTTAAACAACTAAATGGGATGGGGGTGGGATACATGCACGACGCCCTCAAGTTAAATCTGCCTTATTAAGTAAGTCTAGACAATCAACAAGAATAAATCAAGCCTTGATTTGTAGTCTTTGTCAAAGTGCAAGTGCTCATGATGAAAATTTAATAATTGGCTCAATTTGAGCAGGCTCTAGCACACTCCTGTCTTGAATCAAATTATTTTTCAGAGATGACTTTAGGGGAACAAATGGACTAGATGGCTGCGGTTCCTTCTGACTCAGAAATTCTATAAATACGGGGTTCTATGAAGGTAAATAAAGGTGGGAAGCAATGGGTCTAGTGGGAAATGACAGATAGAATCGGGGAAAATCAACGAAGGCCAAGAACAGGGTTTTGCTCTTGTAGTAAACTTATTATATTTGGCTTTTTGAGACTCAGATGAGACTAAGCGAAGAATTATGTGGATGTTAGAAATGAAAAAAGATCCCGAGGAAGCTCCAAGATTCAAAATGAACAAGAAAGGCCTCATATGCTGAAACTAAAAACCAGGGATGGGAGTTTCTATGGGAATGATTATAATGTGGATTTAAAAAAACCAATCACAAGTTCATGGTTGCTTCCACTTGATAAAGCAATGTTAAATAAAGCTTATTGCAAAGTGGGGGGAAATAGGCTTTCCCTAATTGACCAAACAATAGATCCCAGAGGTCAAAACTATAAAATACAGCTGGCAATACTCCCTGAGCTTTTTTTGTTTGTTTGTTTTTGAGTGGAAAAGGTCATTGTGTATAAAATGTTTTATACATTAGAGTTTTCTTTAGGTTTCAATTATTATCTCTGCTTCCATCTGACCTTCTGTGTATTTTCCCCTTCTGTTGGTATCCTTCCCATTGCTTGTTGTCTTGCTCTGATGGAGAATGTTTCAGGGAGAAAATCAGGCCCCCACAACAGCCCTGAGGATAAGTGCCCGGAAGGGAAAGAAGAGGCCTTGCTGTTGCATTTGGGGTCTTTTCCCCATTAAATCCCACACACTGTACTTCTGTCGATGTCAGTCCAGTTCTCTTCAGATTAGCATCTCTAAATTAATGTATTTCACCAAACTGCGTAAACATGTTTGTTCAGCAGACCGCATTGGATCCCTCATATCGGGGACAGAAAACAAAATGACAGGACACGACAGCCTCCGAGCACATTTAATTCATCCCCTGCAAGAACCCTTGTTTCATTACTTGCTGTCTCCAGCTTTCCCTTTCCACAGGATTCACAGGCCCTGCTAAGCTTCTCCAAATAATCAAATGTTGCTGCTATTGAAATATAATATTGATAATCCCGGAGCTTATGTGGGCTTCCTCCAAATTGGGTAAGGAGGATTACAAAGCAGCAGAGGAGAAAATAAGGGAAACAGAAGCAAGCTTTCATTTAAAATCCATTGATAGTCTGTGACCTCCATCTTGTTATCCATCCTCTACCCACGGGGATTTGGAGGTACTCTGTGCCACAGTCTGAAGTTCAAATTAGATCATTGGGTTAAATGATCTCTGGGACATTCTCCTACCTTCCTTAACTATGACATCTGTTCCTACTTTGTGCTTCACCCCAGGCCCTGCCCTCCTCCTCAGGAACTTGGACATCACATCAATTCCCCTTCAACATCCAGGCTTCACAGTTCAGTGATAGCCAATTGGACTTCCTTACCACTTGGAACTGTTTATTAGCTATCACCGATTTTCAGAATGAAGCAGCCTTTCTCCTATCCATTCCCATAGCCATCATCTTTCTGCTGGACTCTTGCCGTTGCCCTCTTGGGTCTCTCTTCACTCCAATCAGCTGCCAAGGTGTTTTTCTTAAAGAACAAGTCTGACCATGTCCTCCACTTCCTCAGGAAATTGAAAGATCTTCATGCCCCAAGTCTCTCCCATCTTTCTCATCCTGATTCTCCTCCCTGAACTCTACCATCTAATTACTTTGGCCTAAATGCTGTTTCTCACAATATCCCATCTCCACCATACTCAGCTTCCTTAAAGTCCCAGCTTAAATCCAAAAATCTAACCTTCTGCAGGAGATCCTGATCTTATCCGGGACGCCTTCCCCCGAATTTACCTGACATGGATATAGTTAATTATATGTGGTGTCTCATTATAATATGAGCTTCTCAGGAAAAGGGACAGAGTGTTTGGTATTTTCCCCCTTGAATTTTTTTGTGTTCCCAGCATTTACCAAAGTGCCAGTATTTATAATGCTTGTAGATTGACTGACCCAAGCAATTATCCAGTCCAATATGAGAAAGTGTCATCCTTCCCAACCTACTGGATTATATGTCATCTAGCATCTCCTCTCCAGAAAGGGCAAACCCATTAGCAGCCAAGAAAACCCACTGCATTTTCCAATAGCTCCAGTCATTGACTTGATCCTTCCCCCTTTCATCAAAGACTTGGCTGGGCTTTCAGAACCCCTCTACAGCTTCCCTGCTCTGGCTACACCCACCATTGTTTCACCAGCTCCTTCTGGCAAAACCTTGGTGTCCTTGAGCTTCTTGTATGCCCCCTTTTGGGTCTCTTCAGCTTATCAATATCTGGATGGCTGCTGAAGTCCTTGTGGAATCCTGCGTTTCTGTGGTCACGCTACGTGGAGCCAGCCGTTCCAAGTGGGGATGAGGATGTCCTCTTCCCTTCCCTCCTGTCAGGAAACGTTCTTCCTTGTCCAGGTTAACCCTTCCTCTTACGACCTTGTGTGTTTAAACTCCCACATCCTGGAGCTTATTGTTTCATTAACTATCCCTCCCTATTCCCATGCGTCATCAAATTCTTACCTTTGCCCCTCCTTACAGAGATGCTCAAATCTTCTCCCTGCTGGAAAAACTTTATAAGAATGCTCAACCCCCTCAAAATATTCTCTCTCTTTTACTACTAAAACAATGGTGATGGGAAGTATTACAGTGTTTATTCTAGTTTTTTTTAAAATTTATTTATTTCTTATACTCTTACCTTACGAACTTTCCTAAAACATACACTGTCCAAAACCCTTATTCTGGCATTCAAGGAGGGACCTTTTTAAGATTCATCCCCAAATTACCCCATTTTGTTTCATGGATAGTTTTTTGTAGTGAGTTGACAAACTTGTGTGTTCTCTTGGTACCCCCAAAATTCCAAGAAGTCGAAAAAAAGGCCCTTAGTCTATCAGTCTGTGCAGGGATGGAAGGATTCCCCTTCCTCCTCCCACCCCCCAAATTCTCGCTGTTCCCTACATTTTCCTGGGGGGCCCTTCCTGTCTCTTCCTTCAGTCTCTCCCCACCCCAACCTGTTGGAACCCTATTCATTCTTGACTGGGAAGCTCAAATGCAGCCATCACGGAGGCTTTGCTGAGTCCACAGGGGGAGATTGTCCTCCACGAACTCCGATGGCACCCAGGACTTGGAGGGCTTGAATCTTCACTCTGTTCCCTGCCTCTGAGTCTTTGGACAAACCGTTGCATTTATCCAGTTTTCCTTCTTCAGTAAAGAATTTATATTAGACTAAATGATTCTAAGGGCATGAAAGACGTCTGTCTGTCCTCCTTGGCTTTCAACATGTGTCCAATCCATGTGTCAATCATACATTTTAAGAAATGACATCTCAGGGCAGCTGGGTGGCACAGTGGTTAAAACACCATCCCTGAAGTCAGGAGGACCCGAGTTCAAATCTGGTCTCAGACACTTAACACTTCCTGGCTGTGGGACCCTGGGCAAGTCACTTAACCCCAATTGCCTCAGGAAAAAAAAATCCTTAAACCAGTTTCTTCTTTTGAAATACCTTGTTTGGGCTCCTCCACTTGCCCTTCTCTACAACTTGACCTCCTCTCCATCTTTCAGTCCATCGGGTGATGATAGCCTGTCTACTGTAGAGTACGCTTGAAAGCCCGCTCCTTCCCTTAGATAGTCTCCCCAGGCGACCCTCCTCACAAATGGAATGTGGGCAGGCGGGGCAGTGGCTACTCTCCCAGCTTCCTTAGGACAGTGGGATCCGGAGCTTTCCCATCCCCTTGGGGGGTTCCCTCCTGGCTTGGTCTTTTTCCACAGGGAGGCCTCAGGATAAGCCTGACCTGCCTGCACTTGCCATCTCCCACTTCCTCTGACCTCAGTAGTCGAGAGAGCTCCTAGACAGATGCTGAGCGACTTGTCTTAGGGAGAGCAGCAAAGCCGGCTGAAGAGGGTGGTCAGCAGGAGACGGGAGAAATCTGCAAATGGGGAATGAGAAACTTCCATAACATCCAAGCTGATGCTAATTTATTGGCCTGTCATGGCTTGTTCTGATAATCCTCCAATGACCAAAAAACCTTCAAAATGAAAATCGGCTTCCCCCCTAAAATCATATTAAAACAAAGACTTGCTGCCCTAGCATTGACAGAAAAGGGTAATTAGTGCCAGTAATTAGTGTGAAAAGGAGAAGACAGAAACTAAAACTGACCAAGTGTTTCAGTCCCTCCCAGAACTATTGAAAAACCCTTCACCTGAGCATCTACTTCAGGCTGACCTGGCCCAGAGATGCTATAAGGATTGCAAAAAATTCTGTAAGAACATTGGAGAGTTTATATTTTTTAATATGGAAGAAAGCAACTTGTATACTAAATTCTACCATGATTAATTCTTATAACCACTGGAGACTCAGCAGTAGATTTCAAACCCGCTACAAAATATGTTTCAGGAAAACTGACAGTTACTTGGTATTGTTATAAACTTCCTACAGTTTCCTTAATCAAAAATGGACTAGGGATGACATTGCTTAGTTGGTTCTCAAATCCGGTTTTTCTCTGAGTCTTCACTGCTTTTCATTCTCACATGATGATAGTGCTCATAATTTTCTACAAGATTTTATAAAAGAGGGGCAGCTAGGTGGTACAGTGGATAGAGCCTTGAACTCAGGAGATCCTGAGTTCTAATCTGGCCTCAGACACTTAATACTTCCTAGCTGTGTGACCCTGGGCAAGTCACTTAACCCCAATTGCCTCAGCAAAAAATAAATAAGATTTTTTTCAATAAGTTCAGATTCTGTAGTATTGCTCTTGCTGCCATACTGTTCTACTTAACAAGTCAAGTTTGCTGACCGAGATGTGGGTGGAAGGTTCTTTTGGTGTCTTTACTGTGGTGATTAATTTACAAGTTAAATTTTGTCTGTATTAAATGTTGATACTGGTGCTCTTTTCCTCCAACTTTTTCTGGGTGTATGGATGTGGGTGAGTGTGAATAATTTGTTTGATTGAGGCAGCTAGATGTCACAGGACCGCCACAACTCTTTGAGTTCAAATATGGCCTCAGACACTGTGACCCTGGGCCCGTCACTTCACTTTATTTGCCTCAGTTTCCTCATCTAAAAAAATAAACAGGACAAGGAAATGTGAACTCACTCCTATACCTTGGACAGGAAAAGCCCAAAGGGGGCCATAAGAATGGGATATAGCAGAAAACAATTGAACAGCACAAGTGTTAATTAATTAGATCAGAATGAATTTTCAAATCGTATATTTTTCATATTTATTCTTCTGGCTTTATTTAATTTTGATTTTTCCTACAAAAAGTCAGTGGTCCAACTCTACACAGATAGCTGCTTCAGAAATGAGCATTATTAACAATTTTATATCTGTTAAACAAACTGTTTCATTTTTTGCAGTGTCCTTCAGCATCTCCCTATCTAGGGTTATACGATTCTTTTCTTGAAGAAGGTATTTACAGTATATGGACATGAGGCTTTGTGTAGTTTATAAATCTTTGACCTCACGTTTCTTTCTCCTGAACCACACTAGCCTACATTTTTTCCCATCAACTTTACCAATTTGCACCTTTGCATTAAATTTATTCAACATCAAAGCACATTGATTTAATTTGAAAGGTCTTATCAAGGTCTTCATAGACTTTCTGTACTTCTTTTGCCCCAGAAAAAGATGTTGGCGTGTAAACTGCAGCTATTTTCATACTTTTACCACAAGCATGGTAACTTGAGACGAACAAATGTCCCATGAAGTAGTGTTTTTTGTTGCCTTTGGATGCACAATGAAATCAAATATTCCAACTCCTTTATTCTCTGTAAGAAGAACCGTTGAATCATCTTTCTGTTTAGTTGTAATTTCCTTCTATTTTTGTTTTAGTGAGGATGTCAAGATTGATATAATTTAGTTCCATCATTTAACCTGTCCCCTTGTGGATCACTGGACAAGGATCTTAAATTTAGAAGACCACCGGCTAAGTTATTGTTTTAGAAATAGTTTAAGAACTGTGTGATTGTTCTCGCTCTGATTCCCTCCATACCACCGTCACCATCAGGACACAAGGGCCAGTTTGGGTTTTTCTTTGTTTTATGGATTGATGTGGCCAACCTACTGGCTAACCAACTGCCTCTCTGTACTGACCGCCACTGAAGCTGGACTAGAGCCTTTCCAGCGTGGTAGAACTTGCATTCAGTGAGCACGGTCTCTGAGAACCCATGGCCATCTCTCCCTCCATCAAGACGTAGCATCAGATTTGGATAGAAAGCTGCAAGTCGTGCCATTAACTCCCACTTCTTCCTTCCTCGTGGCTGGGGAAAAAAAGAAAGAGGGACTCTAGCTCAGTGTCTTTATTCAAGATGGAAAAGCAGAAGGGAAACTGGGGATAGGATGAGATTTTGATAGAAATTTAAGAAGAGAAAGCTTATTACATTAGCCAGTAATATGGATATCAGAACAAGGATTCTTAACCTGGGGGTTGTGATTTTCAGGGAGGCCTGTGAACTTGGATGAAAAAAAATCACTTTTTAAAATTACTTGTAGAATTTCCTTCAGTTATAATTTAAAAAAACAAACTAACATTATTCCGAGATTTTGCCAGACTGCCAAGGGGGTGAGTTTTATGACCCAAAAAGCATAAAGAGCCCTGATCTAGAATGTGTCTGACTCCATACAATGGCAGAAATGCTTGTTTTGGCTTTTATCCTATCTGGGTGATCTTGAGGAATTCACTTAATTTTCTGGGCCAGAATTTCTTCATCTATAAAGTGACAGCTTTGAACTCTCTAACCCTTTGAGTTCTGAACCCATGACCCCTTTGAAAGATCAAAAGAAAGGAAAGAAGTTTCTCTGGTGAGAAACAGTGGCCAACTAATTACCCTGCTTCCCTTAGTCAGCTAGGGCTAAGAACATGAAGAAAAATCATTTAAGTTGGGGTTTTCCTTAAAAGTCCTTCCCTTCCCCCCAAAGCCACAAAATTTGCTTAAGACAAAAGTGAAAAGAGAAGATCAGAGGATCAGAGATTCAGATTTTAAAAATAAACAAGAGATTTAGTGATCTAGTTCTTGGTTTTTTTTATTTATTTTTTGAATATCTTGAACTGAACAGTCACTGAAAAAAGTATGTTATAGATGGGAAAACCAGGTCCCAATTGAATCCCTTTTCTCACTATTAACCTGGAAAACCATCAGTCAGACTTTCCCCACCGAATGTCATTCCCGACTAAGGCAGCTTAGGTCTGGCTGGCTGGACTTCCTGTCTGTCCCATCGCCTCATTAACATTCACCCATCCTGGCTCAGGCTGGAGGCGTGGGGAATGTGCCTTGAATGTCTGGCCAGAGGCCCTCGACGTGGTCTGGGACTCCTGAGTGTAAAGGCCCATTGGGTTCTCCATCACACACAAGAGCGGGTGCCCCAATCCGGCCCGCCCTCACCTAAGGGACCACGGGCATCTTGCCGCCTTCCTTCTTACCTCCCACCCTGTTTGCCCTCTGCTCACATCACTTGGTCCTCTCTCGCTTCTTTTCCTACCCATGGGAAAGGAGGAGGTGGATCTGGGAAAGTAATTTTCCAGTCCCTAGCATCGGCAGCCAGCGTCAGGCTGCTTTAATTGTGCCCTGGAAATGTGGATTTAGCTGGAGTTCAGAGCAACAGGGAGTGATTTTATTTAACATGGGCAATTTCGGAGAAACACCCTCACAATGCTTGAAGACATGCAAGCCTGACCTTTGAAGAACCACTAAAACAATTCTTTCTTGTGGTGTTTCATTTCCACTCCCTCCTAATTTATTCCACACACAGGCTCTCTCCGGTAAAATACCATGGTGGGGTTTGGCTGCATTTGGGGAGTTGAAGCCGAATATCAGGGCCCCAGAGAGCAGGGGACAGACCTAAACCTGGCCAGATTGTCATTTCATGGTGCTTGCTGAGACCCCTGACTTCAAAAGCTTCAGAGGAGCCAAGGTTCCATTGCTGCTTTGCATCCCCCTCCCCTTTTTCCTTCCCTCTCCTGAACATAGGATAAAGAAATCAAAGAATCAGAAAACTGAAAGAGATCTCAGGAACCATCTGATCCAAACTACCTTCAGGCAGCTAATTTAGAAGACAGTGATTCTGGTCTCTTGGGAATTTGGATTCCCATCGCTGGATATTTTGTTTGCTTACCCATCCCTCCTTTAACCCTTTCAATTTATTCATTTTTTTTTCAGTTAAAACCAAAGTTAATTTTGTTGCGAAAACTCCAGCACATCCCTTTAAGATAACTATAACCTGTCTGTATCCCAAGGGTATCACAATCTAACTTGGGAATCTCTGGCCTTAACCATGGCTCATGAGAAATAAGTCAAAGAAAAGCAAACTAAAAACGAAGCCCTGGATTTGAAAGCATCTTCAGTGACAAAAACTTCCTAACAATTGTTGCTATTCCAAACTGGGCTTCCTGGAAAAGTTCGGCTTTTCTCTCTTTAGAGGTCTTCAAGATGAAATCACACACACTTTTAGGATATGATGAACCAGGGGAATTCTGTCCGGGAACAGGTTGGACTAATCTTCAAGGTCTTTTCAAATTCTCAGATTCTGGGAAATACATTTATTGAATATCTTGTGTCCTAAGCAGAATAAATGGCTAGGATGCAGTTTACAGCTTCAAGATTTATGGATTGATGTGGCCAACCTACTTGTTCAAGACACTTGTTTACATGAAAGGAAGACTGGAAGGAAACAAGCTTAATAAATGTTAATTGACTGATTAAGAACCTACTATGTGCCAGACACCATGCTGAGGGTTTTCAAATAAATTGTTTCATTCTCACTACAGTCTGGAATCAATTTTTCCATTTTACAATTAAGAAAACTGAGAGTCAGAGTTTCGGTGACTTGCCTAGGGTGACACAGCTATTCAGTGTCTGGGGCCAGGTTTGAACTCAGCTGCCAGGCGGCCCAGGAGCTACAGGGCTGGGCCCAGAATCTAGAAGGTCCGAGTCCGAATTTGTCCTCGGACATCTACAGTATCTGCCTCTCGGCCCAGGGCTCGGTCTCGCTAGGTTCGGTCATTCACACCGGTCTATTAGAGCCGTAAGAGACTTGCTGTCATCCCAGAACTATCGATCACGGAGCATGGCGCAGGGTGGGTACATACGAAATGCTTGCTTGGTGCACCAGCTCATCCACGTGAGTGCCTGGTGTGGATGGTCCCCCTCCGTGTGCCCTCAGGCTCTCCCTCCACAAGTCTGCCCCAGCTCCGGGAGGGAAGGCACTCCCCGATGTCATGAGCAGCCAGCAGGGGACGTCCTGTTCTGCCGCCTCTCGCCATGGGCCCAGCCCCCGTTTTTGCATCACGTGCTTCTTTAAACGCCCCTTCGGGCCCTGATTTCTCTGGCATCCTGTTCGTGTCTGCTGTTTGCCTCAGAGTGGCTCTTCATTTCAGTCCTTCCGAGATGAAAGAGTAACTATCAGTATCCCTGTGTGCCCAGGGATCTCAGCAATCAGGAGATTCCCTCTCATAAGGCCTGTCACAATCCATCTATTCCCATCCTGTCGGGCCCTCCTTGTCCACAGCCTCCTGCAGATCCACAGAAGGAAATCTCAGCATCCCATAGCACCGCCCTCCCATGGCTGGCTTATTGAAAAGATGGGTCTCTCTGTGACAGAGAAGTTTGGGGTCCTGTAAAGAAAATGGCCTTTTCCCAAAGGCAGTCCAGTCGCCTCTGCTCCTGCTCTTCAACCCGCACACAAATCACTACAACAGAAATGGGAGCTGCACGGAAGGGCCTGCATGAGATCGGCTGGAAGTGGGTCTGGTCACTGCGAGTCAGCGTTCATCAGTCAGCTAGGACCGAGCGGCCTAAATGGAGGCCAGGGTCAGCTCAGTGCTGGGCAATGGGAGAAAACGGGCAAGTGGGAAGCAGGGCAGCCCCGGAAATGATAAATGTTATCAGGGACACACACACACACACACACACACACACACACACACACACACACACACACAGCTTTTCCCTGAGGGATTAGATGTCCAAAGTTCAAATATCCTTTTGCAGGGTCACAAATCTGTGTGCCTGCAATAATGATCCGATGGAAGATGCATGGTCCTGTAACAGCATCCAGGCTTGCAGAGGTCGAGGTCTCACATGGGAATAGTTTCTTACAGAACAGGGAACCTTTGGCAGTTTGATACTGTTAACTAATCCAAGCAAATTCAGGAGGCATGAAAGAAGAACTACCTGCTGGGCTCTTACCTGAGCAATATGACGATGGAGACCCAAAACAGCAAAGGAGGACCCTAAGCATTTTGTAAGCACCAGTAGTATTAGTACTAGTAGCAATACTTGTTAGAAAGTACTTGTAATGATGCTTGTAGTAGAAGAAAAATAGCATAATAATAGTAATAGTGTCACCTGAATGCTACCATTATGGACAATTGAGACTGGAAAGGTGGACAATACGCATTTAGTAAGCACCAGTAGTAGCAGTAATAGTAGTATAAGTAGCAGTAATAATAACACTTTTTATAGTAATACTTGTAATAATGCATAGCAGAAGAAAAAATAGCAGTAGTAATAGTAATAGGAAAAAGGAGAAGAAGAAGTAACTGCTGGCTTCTCACCTATGTGCTAACATTATGGATACTTGAGACTGGAAAGGTGGACAATACGATTTAGTAAGCACCAGTAGTAGCAGTAATAGTAGTATAAGTAGCAGTAATAATAACACTTTTTATAGTAATACTTGTAATAATGCGTATCAGAAGAAAAAATAGCAGTAGTAATAGGAAAAAGGAGGAGAAGGAGTAGAAGAAGTAGTAAATGCTGGCTTCTCACCTATGTGCTAACATTATGATTACTTGAGACTGGAAAAGTGGACAATACGCATTTAGTAAGCACCAGTAGTAGCAGTAATAGTAGTATAAGTAGCAGTAATAATAACACTTTTTATAGTAATACTTGTAATAATGCATAGCAGAAGAAAAAATAGCAGTAGTAATAGTAACAGGATAAAGGAGAAGAAGAAGTAACTGCTGGCTTCTCACCTATGTGCTAACATTATGGATACTTGAGACTGGAAAGGTGGACAATACACATTTAGTAAGCACGAGTAGTAGCAGTAATAGTAGTATAAGTAGCAGTAATAATAACACTTTTTATAGTAATACTTGTAATAATGCGTAGCAGAAGAAAAAATAGCAGTAGTAATAGTAACAGGAAAAAGGAGGAGAAGAAGTAGAAGAAGTAAATGCTGGCTTCTCACCTATGTGCTAACATTATGATTACTTGAGAATGGAAAGGTGGACAATACACATTTAGTAAGCACCAGTAGTAGCAGTAATAGTAGTATAAGTAGCAGTAATAATAACACTTTTTATAGTAATACTTGTAATAATGCATAGCAGAAGAAAAAATAGCAGTAGTAATAGTAACAGGAGAAAGGAGAAGAAGAAGTAAATGCTGGCTTCTCACCTATGTGCTAACATTATGGATACTTGAGACTGGAAAGGTGGACAATACGCATTTAGTAAGCACGAGTAGTAGCAGTAATAGTAGTATAAGTAGCAGTAATAATAACACTTTTTATAGTAATACTTGTAATAATGCGTAGCAGAAGAAAAAATAGCAGTAGTAATAGTAACAGGAAAATGGAGGAGAAGGAGTAAAAGAACTCACTGCTGGCTTCTCACCTATGTGCTAACATTATGGACACTTTAACTGGAAAGGTGATCAATACGCACTTAGCAAGCACCACTAGTAGCAGTAATAGTAATATTTGTTATAATACTACTTGGAATAATGGTTGTAGCAGAACAAACAGTAGCAGTAATAAGAGTAACAGGAAAAAGGAGGAGAAGGAGTATAAGAAGAAGTAACTGCTGGTCTCTCAATTTAGTGTTACCGTGAGAGACACATATAGTGCACAGGTGATCAATAAGTTTTAGTAAGCATCGGTCATAGTTGTAGTAGTAGTAGTGATTGTAATAGTAAAACTTGTAATAGGACTAGTAGTAAAAGAGAAAGGAACAGTTATAATAGTAACAAGGAAAGAAGTAAAAGAAGTAACTGCTGGGCTCTCACCTTAGTGTTACCATGATAGACAGCTAAGATTGCAAAGGTGGACAATAAGAAATTAGTAAGCACCAGTAGTAGTAGCAGCAATAATTTTTATAAGTAGTACTTGTAATAGTGCTTGTAGTAGAAGAGAAATTAGCAATAATCATAGTAATATTAAAACAGAGGAAGAGAAGGAGTAGAAGAAGTAAATGCTGGCTTCTCACCTATGTGCTAACATTATGGACACCTGAAACTGGAAAGGTGGACAATGCGCATTTAGTAAGCACCAGTAGTAGCAGTAATAGTAGTATAAGTAGCAGTAATAGTAATACTTGTTATGACTTGTAGTAATGGTTGTAGCAGAACAAAAAGTAGCAATAATAATAGTAACAGGAAAAAGGAGGAGGAGTAAGAGAAGAAGTAACTGCTGGTCTCTCAATTTAGTGTTACCATGATGGACACCTGTGGTGCACAGGTGATCAATAAGTTTTAATAAGCACTAGTAGTAGTAGTAGTAGTAGTAGTAGTAGTAGTAATTGTTATAGCAGTACTTGTAATAGGACTAGTAGTAAAAGAAAAAGGAGCAGTAATAATAGTAACAAGGAAAGAAGGAATAGAAGTAACTGCTGGGCTCTCACCTTAGTGTTACCATGATAGACAGCTAAGACTACAAAGGTGGACAATAAGAAATTAGTAAGCACCAGTAGTAGTAGTAGTAGTAGTAGTAGTAACTGTTATAGAAGTACTTGCAATAGTGCTTGTAGTAGAAGAAAAAGTAGCAGTAAAAAACATAACAGGAAAAAGGAGGAGAAGGTGTAGAAGAAGAAATACCTGCTGGGCTCTCACGTGAGCACTACTATGATGGACACCTAAGACGGAAAAGATGGATAATTAGCATTAGTAAGCACCAGTATGAGTAGTAGCAGCAATAATTTTTATAGTAGCACTTGTAATAGTGCTTGTAGTAGAAGAGAAATTAACAATAATCATGGTAATATTCAAATGGAGGAGGAGAAGGAGGAGAAGAAGTCAATGCTGGCTTCTCACCTATATGCTATCATTATGGACAATTGAGACTGGAAAGGTATACAATACGCATTGAGTAAGCACCAGTAGTAGCAGTAATAGTAGTATAAGTAGCAGTAATAGTAATACTTCTCATAGTAGTACTTGTAATCAGAACAAAAAGTAGCAGTAATAATATTAACAGAAAAAAGGAGGGGAAGGAGTAGAATAAGAAGTAACTGCTGGCTTCTCATCTAAGTGCTAACATTATGAACAACTGAGAGTGGAAAGGTGGACAATATGCATTTAGTAAGCACCAGTAGTAGCAGTAATAGTAGTATAAGTAGCAGTAATAGTAATACTTGTTTTACTAGTACTTGTAATAATGCTTGTAGCAGAACAAAAAGTAGCAATAGTAATAGTAACAGGAAAAAGGAGGAGGAGTATGAGAAGAAGTAACTGCTGGTCTCTCAATTTAGTGTTACCATGAGAGACACCTATGGTGCACAGGTGATCAATAAGTTTTAGTAAGCATCGGTCATAGTTGTAGTAGTAGTAATAATTGTAATAGTAAAACTGGTAATAGAACTAGTAGTAAAAGAAAAAGGGACAGTAATAATAGTAACAGGAAAAGAAGGAGTAAAAGTAACTGCTGGGCTCTCACCTTAGTGCTACCATGATAGACAGCTAAGACTTCAAAGGCAGATAATTAGCATTTAGTAAGGACCAGTACTAGTAGTAGCAGCAAAAATTTTTATAGTAGTACTTGTAATAGTGTTTGGAGTAGAAGAGAAATTAGCGATAATCATAGTAATATTAAAACAGAGGAAGAGAAGGAGTAGAAGAAGGCACTGTTGGCTTCTCACCTATGTGATAACATTATGTACACCTGAACAGGTAGAAAATACGCATTTAGTAAGCACCAGTAATAGCAGTAATAGTAGTATAAGTAGCAGTAATAATAATACTTGTTATAATAGTACTTGGAATAATGGTTGTAGCAGAACAAAAAGTAGGAGTAATAATAATAACAGGAAGAAGGAGGAGGAGGAGAAGTAGTAACTGCTGGCTTCCCACCTATGTGTTAACATTATGGACACCTGAAACTGGAAAGGTGGACAATGCGCATTGAGTAAGCACCAGTAATAGCAGTAATAGTAGTATAAATAGCAGTAATAGTAATACTTGTTTTACTAGTACTTGTAATAATGGTTGTAGCAGAACAAAAAGTAGGAGTAATAATAATAACAGGAAAAAGGAGGAGGAGTATGAGAAGAAGTAACTGCTGGTCTCTCAATTTAGTGTTACCATGAGAGACACCTATGGTGCACAGGTGATCAATAAGTTTTAGTAAGCATCGGTCATAGTTGTAGTAGTAGTAATAATTGTAATAGTAAAACTGGTAATAGAACTAGTAGTAAAAGAAAAAGGGACAGTAATAATAGTAACAGGAAAAGAAGGAGTAAAAGTAACTGCTGGGCTCTCACCTTAGTGTTACCATGATAGACAGCTAAGACTTCAAAGGCAGATAATTAGCATTTAGTAAGGACCAGTACTAGTAGTAGCAGCAAAAATTTTTATAGTAGTACTTGTAATAGTGTTTGGAGTAGAAGAGAAATTAGCGATAATCATAGTAATATTAAAACAGAGGAAGAGAAGGAGTAGAAGAAGGCACTGTTGGCTTCTCACCTATGTGATAACATTATGTACACCTGAACAGGTAGAAAATACTCATTTAGTAAGCACCAGTAATAGCAGTAATAGTAGTATAAATAGCAGTAATAGTAATACTTGTTTTACTAGTACTTGTAATAATGGTTGTAGCAGAACAAAAAGTAGCAGTAATAATATTAACAGGAAGAAGGAGGAGGAGGAGAAGTAGTAACTGCTGGCTTCCCACCTATGTGTTAACATTATGGACACCTGAAACTGGAAAGGTGGACAATGCGCATTAAGTAAGCGCCAGTAGTAGCAGTAATAGTAGTATAAGTAGCAGTAATAGTAATACTTGTTTTACTAGTACTTGTAATAATGCTTATAGCAGAACAAAAAGTAGCAATAATAATAGTAACAGGACAAAGGAGGAGGAGTAGGAGAAGAAGTAACTGCTGGTCTCTCAATTTAGTGTTACCATAATGGACACCTGTGGTGCATAGGTGATCAATAACTTTTAATAAGGACTAGTAGTACTACTAGTAGTAATTGTTATAGCAGTGCTTGTAATAGGACTTGTAGTAAAAGAAAAAGGAGCAGTAATAATAGTAACAAGGAAAGAAGGAATAGAAGAAGTAACTGCTGGGCTCTCACCTTAGTGTTACCAAGATACTGAGACTGCAAAGGTGGACAATAAGAAATTAGTAAGCACCAGTAGTAGTAGTAGTAGTAATAACTGTTACAGAAGTGCTTTCAATAGTGCTTGTAGTAGAAGAAAAAGTAGCAGTAAAAAATGTAACAGGACAAAGGAGGAAAAGGTAAATAAGAAGAAATTCCTGCTGGGCTGTCACGTGAGCTCTGCTATGATGGACCCCTAAGAAGGAAAAGGTGGATAATTAGCATTAGTAAGAACCAGTACTAGTAGAAGCAGAAAGAATTTTTATAGTAGTACTTTTGATAGTGCTTTAAGGAGAAGAGAAATTAGTGATAATCATAGTAACAGGAAAAAGGAGGAAAAGAAGGAGTAGAAGAAGAAGTAACTACTGGCTTGTCACCTGAATGCTACCATTATGGACAATTGAGACTGGAAAGGTGTACAATACACATTTAGTAAGCACAGTACTAGCAGTAATAGTAGTACAAGTAGCAGTAATAATAATACTTTTTATAGTAGTACTTACAATAATGGTTGTAGCAGAAGAAAAAGTAGCTGTAAAAATAGTAACAGAAAAAGGGGGAAAGGGAGTAGAAGAAGAAATAACTGCTGGCCTCTCACCTGAGTGTTACCATTATGGACACCTGAGACTGGAAAGGTGGACAATGTGTATTAGGAAGCACCAGTAGTAGCAGTAATAGTAGTATAAGTAGCAGTAATAGTAATACTTGTTATGGTATTACTTGTAATAATGCTTGTAGCAGAACAAAAAGCAATAATAATAGTAATAGGAAACAGGAGGAGCAGGTGTAGAAGAAATACCTGCTAGGCTCTCACCTGAGCGCTACTATGATGGACCCCTAAGATTGCAAAGTTGGATAATTAGCATTTAGTAAGCACCAGTAGTGGTAGTAATAGTAATACAAGCAGCAGCAGTAGTACTACTTGCTATAATAGTACTTGTAATAATGCTTGTAGCAGAAGAAAAAGTAACAGTAATAATAGTAACAGCAAAAAGGTGGAGAAGCAGCTGTAACTGTTGGTCGCTCGTTACCGTGATGGACACCTATGGTACAAAGACGATCAATAAGTTTTAGTCAGCATCAGTCATAGTTGGAGGAGGAGGAGGAGTTGTAGTAGTAGTAGTAGTGATTGTTATAGTAAAAGTTATAATAGGACTTGTAGTAAAATAAATAGCAGTAATGATAGTAACACGAAAAGAAGCAACTGCTTGGCACTCACCTTAGTGTAACCATGATAGACAGCTAAGACTGCAAAGGTGGACAACAAGAAACTAGTAAGCATCAATAGTAGTAGTAATAGTAATACCTGTTATAGGAGTACTTGTAATCGGGCTTGTAGTAGAAGAAAAAGTAGTAAAAAAACGTAACAGGAAACAGGAGGAGAACATGTAGAGGAAGAAATATCTGCTGGGCTCTCATCTGAGCGCTACTATGATTGACAACTAAGACTGCAAAGTTGGATAACTAACATTGAGTAAGCACCAGTAATAGCAGTAATAGTAGTATAAATAGCAGTAATAGTATTACTTGTAGTAATGGTTGTAGCAGAACAAAAAGTAGCAATAGTAATAGTAACAGGAAAAAGGAGGAGTAGAAGTAACTGCTGGTCTCTCAATTTAGTGTTACTGTGATGGACACCTATGGTGCACAGGTGATCAATAAATTTTAGTAAGCATTGGTCGTAGTCGTAGGAGTAGTAGTAATTGTAATATTAAAACTTGTAATAGGACTAGTAGTAAAAGAAAAAGGAGCAGTAATAATAGTAACAAGAAAAGAAGGAGTAGAAGTAATTGCTGGGCTCTCACCTTAGTGTTACCATGATAGACAGCTAAGACTTCAAAGGTGGATAATTAGCATTTAGTAAGCACCAGTACTAGTAGTAGCAGCAATAATTTTTATAAGTAGTACTTGTAATAGTGCTTGTAATAGAAGAGAAATTAGTGATAATCATAGTAATATTAAAACGGAGGAGGAGAAGGAGGAGAAGTCACTGCTGGTTTCCCACCTATGTGTTAACATTATGGACACCTGAAACTGGAAAGGTGGACAATGCGCATTAAGTAAGCACCAGTAGTAGCAGTAATAGTAGTATAAGTAGTAGTAATAGTAATACTTGTTATGGTATTACTTGTAGTAATGGTTGTAGCAGAACAAAAAGTAGCAGTAATAATAGTAACAGGAAAAAGGAGGAGAAGGAGTAGAAGAAGTAACTGCTGGCTTCTCACGTAAGTGCTAACATTATGGACACCTGAGACAGGAAAGGTGGACAATACGCATTTAGTAAGCACCAGTAGTAGCAGTAATAGTAGTATAAGTAGCAGTAATAATAATACTTGTTATAGTATTACTTGTAGTAATGATTGTAGCAGAACAAAAAATAGCAATAATAATAGTAATAGGAAAAAGGAGGAGGGGTAAGAGAAGAAGTAACTGCTGGTCTCTCAATTTAGTGTTACCATGATGGACACCTGTGGTGCACTGGTGATCAATAAGTTTTAATAAGCACTAGTAGTACTACTGCTGATAGTAGTAATTTTTATAGCAGTACTTGTAATAGGATAAAAGAAAAAGCAGTAATAATAGTAGCAAGGAAAGAAGTAGAAGAAATAACTGCTGAGCTCTCACCTTAGTGTTACCATGATAGACAGCTAAGACTGCAAAGGGGACAATAAGAAATTAGGAAGCACCAGTAGTAGTAGTAGTAGTAGTAGTAGTAGTAATAACTGTAATATTAGTACTTGCAATAGTGCTTGTAGTAGAAGAAAAAGTAGTAATAAAATACATAACAGGAAAAGGAGAAAAAGGTGTAGAAGAAGAAATACCCGCTGGGCTCTCACATGCGCGCTACTATGATGGACCCCTAAGACTGCAAAGTTGGATAATTAGCATTGAGTAAGCACCAGTAATAGCAGTAGTAGTAGTATAAGTAGCAGTAATAATAATACTTGTTATAGTAGTACTTTTAATAAGGGTTGGACTGGACTGGAAAGGTGGACAATAGTAAGCACCAGTAGTAGCAGTAATAGTAGTATAAGTAGCAGTAACAATAATACTTGTTATGGTATTACTTGTAATAATGGTTGTAGCAGAACAAAAAGTAGCAGTAATAATAGTAACAAGTAAAAGGAGGAGAAGGAGTAGAACTAACTTCTGGCTTCTCATCTAAGTGATAATATTATGGACACCTGAGACTGGAAAGGTGGACAATACGCATTTAGTAAGCACCAGTAGTAGCAGTAATAGTAGTATAAGTAGCAGTAATAGTAATACTTGTTATGTTATTACTTGTAATAATGGTTGTAGCAGAACAAAAAGTAGCAATAATAATACTAACAGGAAAAAGGAGGAGGAATAAGAGAAGTAATTGCTAGTCTCTCAATTTAGTGTTACCATGAGAGACACCTATGGTGCACAGGTGATCAATAAATTTTAGTAAGCATCGGTCATAGTTGTAGTAGTAGTAGTAATTGTAATAGTAAAACTGGTAATAGAACTAGTAGTAAAAGAAAAAGGGACAGTAATAATAGTAACAGGAAAAGAAGGAGTAAAAGTAACTGCTGGGCTCTCACCTTAGTGTTACCATGATAGACAGCTAAGATTGCAAAGGTGGACAATAAGAAATTAGTAAGCAACAGTATTAGTAGTAGTAGTAACGGTTATGATACTACTTGTGATACTGCTTGTAGTAGAAATAAAAGTAGCAGTAACAATAATAACAGGAAAAAGGAGGAGGAGTAAAAAAAAAAAACTGTTAGACTCTCACCTTAATGTTAACATGATGGACACCTAGGGTGCAAAGGTGGACAATAAGCATTTATTACACACCAGTAGTAGTAATAGTAGTAGTAGTAGTAGTAGTGATTGTTATAATAGTACTTGTAGTAGTCCGTGAAGTAGAAGAAAAATTAGCAGTAATAATAGTGAGGAGGAGAAGGAGTAGAAGAAGTAACTGCTGGGCTCTCACCTTAGTGTTACCATGATGGAGACCTAAGATTGCAAAGATTAATAATAAGCATTTAGTAAGCAACAGTAGTAGTAGTAATACTTTTTATAATAATACTTGTGTTAAAAAAAAAAGTAGAAGTAATAATAGTAATAGGAAAAAGGAGGAAGAGAAGAAGTAACTGCTGGGCTCTCATTTTTGTGCTACCATCATGGACACCTAAGACCGCAAAGGTGGACAATAAGCATTTTGTAAGCACCAGTAGTAGTAGCAGTAGTAATACTTGTTATAAAATAATTGTAATAGTGCTTGTAGTAGAAGAAAAAGTAGCAATTATAATAGTAATAAAAAAAAAAAGGAAGAGGAGAAGGAGTAGAAGAACTATTGGGCTCTCACCTTAGTGTAACAGTGATGGACACCTATGGTGCAACGTTGGTCAATTAGCATTTCGTAAGCACCGGTAGTAGTACCATGTTTTCCCGATAATAAGACCTATCCCGAAAATAAGCCCTCCCCTTACTGTGTAAGATTCCTCTAAAATAAGCCCTTCCCCGAAAATAAGCCCTATTGAGATTGCTACTGGAGTGAAGGTGATCCCCTGTGCTACACGCTACATTATGGTACCCTCTATATGCACTGTCCTTCCCCCACCCCCCCGAGTGAAACGCACGCCACGCTCTGAGCTGCATCCAATCAGAGCTGCAGCAGTGAGCGCATCATCCTGTTCTTCCCCTGTGATTTGCTTGCTGGCGCCATTGAGAGCAGTGCCGCGGAGGAGAGCTGAGGAGGACAACATGAAAACCCGGTTTGTAAGCGGGAGTGAGGGGGCATGATGGAAGATAAAAGAAGAGCTCCGGGGGCATCATGGAGGATAGAAGGAGCACTCAGGGAGCATTGCTGTCAATGTTCATTAAAATAAGCCCTCCCCTGAAAATAAGCCCTCTGGTGTTTTTCTGTCCAAAAAAATAATAAGACATCGGGGAAACATGGTAGTAGTAATAGTTGTTATAGTAGTACGTGTAATAGTACTTGTAGTAGAAGAAATAATAGCAGTAATAATAAGAGGAAAAAGGAGAAGTAGTGGAAGTAACAGCTAGCAGTAATTGAAGAAGAAGAAATAGGAGGAGTATTTGCAGCAGCAGTAGTAGAAGTAATAAGAGCATGTTTAGAGACCTTGACATTTTTTAAAGCTCTTTCCAGATGTTGTCTCATTTCCCTCCCATCCCAGCCCTTGGCTGCTCTCGGTATCATCCTTACAGATGGAGGGTCCATGTCCCAAGTGCTGTGCTAAAACACTGGGAATACTCAGAAAGGCAAAAGCCCGTCCTGCCTTCCAGGATTGCTCATCCTTCTTGGAAAGACTTGAAAACCCTTTGTCCTGTGTGACATAGATGGGGTATCTGAGCTAATTCTCAGAGGGGAAGCATTCGCAGAGTGGTTTGGGGAGGGGGTAAGATCCACAAGAGCCTCCCATAGAAACTGGGGCTCAGGGCAGCCAGCAAGCAGAGGGAAAGGGAGCACGCTGTGGGCTCGAGGGACAGCTGTGGGGAAGACGCAGAGTTGGTAGGTGCCCTGTGGAAGGGCTGGCACGGAAGCCAGTGTCTCCCTAAGCATCCTTATGCAGCCAGGACGTTCTCCCCGGGGCCTCTGCCTGCCATCTTAATTTGCTGTCGCTTGATCCATACTGGCCGCCATTTTCAGCTTCAGAACCTTCCCCGACCCCAAGCGCCCCCTGCCCAGCCCTCGCCATTAATGGCCAAGGACAAGGGCCTGCTTTGGTGACTCTTGTCCCCCTGGCAGGCCCGAACCCTCTTCATGAGCTCCGACCTTTGCCCATCTCCTGTCCCTGGCAAGTCCAGAGATCTCCACGGGGCTGCTGAGAAGGCCCGTGCTCTTGTTGCCATGACTACGCTCCTGCTCAGGGATGCCAGCAGTGTGGGATAAGGTCCAAAGGGGTCCGATGTGCCCCGAGCAGGCCCCTCGTCTCATCAAAGCAGGTTTGAGGGGGGCAGGGACCCCTACAGTCTCACCCACTCAGCCTACACGTGGTCCCAGGACTGGGGCTTCCCCCTTTCTGTGCATCAGAGGTCGGCCGTCCGAGGTCTCCTCTGGTTGGGCTCCCTTTACTTTTCACCTTTCTCTCTCCATGTTAGTGTCTCCCTAAGCATCCTTATGCAGCCAGGACGTTCTCCCTGGGGCCTGAAGGCCCGGTTCTATGGCTCTGAGGGGTCCCCTTCACCTTGGGCGTGACTTTGCCCCCACCCATTTCCTCATTTTGGGAGGAAGAGGTCGGACTACACCCCCCCAGGTCCCTTCAGCTCTAACTGATGAAACAGTGGATCAGGTGGGGCGAGGGATGGCGGAAGGCTTGGTTCTCTCTGGAGCCTCTCCGGGCTCCCTTTCGTTTTAAGAAGTTAGAAGATTTGTGAAACATTCTGGAATTGACCCAGGGCTGAGAAGCTACTTTGGGATGGGAGTGAGTCTCTGGGTATGTAAGCAGCTTAGCGGGAACCCTGATTGTGAGGCTGAACTTAGATTTTTGCCCTTTTTTAAGGGGGCAGAGAGAAGCCGAAGGCAGCCATTTTCCTATTGCATCCAGGCTGTTTCTGAAGTGGACTGGAAAATCTTCATTAACCCTGAAACCTGAAATCAATACAGCACGGAGACAGCAGCCTTGAGGCTCCGACAAAGGGATTAAAATAACTAGGAGAAGGACACTCTTAGAGGGATGGGGAGAACTGCCAAGGCCAGGCCCGGCTGCCCTCTCTAGTCAGCCACCAGGGGAGCCCTGGAAGAGGAGCCCGCTAGCCCAGGAAGCGTTTGGAGGGGGCCGGACCCCCGTGACAGGAGGGAATCTAGACTTCTAAGGAAAGGGAATGGCTGCACTGGAAGTAGGAGCTCAGGAGTAAGGTTTTAGGGGAAGCGACGCTGGGGAGTGGGCGGGTGTAGGGTCGGAGACCGAGAGCTGGAAGGGCCCTAAAAGCCACTGAGTCCGGCTCCATTTTACACAAGGAATCTGGGGCGGACGGGTGGGGGACCCCACTGGTACCTATGGCTATTCATTGTGCCATCCCAACCAGAGGAAGGCAACCAAGAATGGCAGAGGATATTTGGTCAAAACATCAGCGAGCATATATTAAGCACCTACTGTGTGCCAAGCAGCAATGTGGTGTAGTAAATGGAGAGCAGGTCGGAGTATTGGAAAACCGGCTTCGAGTGGCACCCATATCCCACGCTGGGTGCGGGACCCCGTCACAACTTTTCAATGTTCCCGGCAGTTGTGCAGGACGGCCGTTTAAATAAATACCATTGACTTGGTAGAAAATGGAGGAGGAGAAGGGGGAAGACACTGGACCGGGACAGGGAGGGGCTTCCCGAAGGAAGGCGAAGGCCGGAAAGGAGGCTCAGAGTTCAGCTACTGAGCCTGCAACCCAGATGGGGATCGGAGTCCCAACCCAGCCGGAAATGCGGAGCCCTGCTGCTTCCCGTGATGGCGGCTGGACCAGTGGTGAAGGGACCAAGGCCCAGAAGATGCTCCTGAATTAGCCCCTGGACCATCACAGCCCAGTCTCCTCCTGTGGGAACAAGCTGTTCTACAGGCAGTTCCATGTTTCTACCTTCCCTGGGGAAGTTCTGGAGGAGCCAGCTGGGCTGGGCAGCAGTGACCCCGAGGATGGGACAGGTCCTGGTTCTGGCACCGCGTGGGTGCTGGAGGGTGGGAAGGAGACGGGGATGGTGTCCTGGACCTCCAGCCCCCGAGCACCCCCGCAAGCCCCTACAAGCAGCTCCAAGGGACGGTGCAGGGCGGGACACCCTTCCAATGAGGGAGGGTCTAATCCCTGCCCGCCCTCCTAGCTGATGGGCTGACGATGGTCAGCATTGGGGAGATGGGGTCCTGGCTGTGGAAATGTCCCTCCACGGGCTGGTTTGTTTTTTTCCGAGCTGCCCCTGGGTCTGCAGAAAGGAGAGAAAGGGGGGAAGGCGGGGCGGGCTGCCCTGGGTGTTTATGGAAACCAGGACAAGCAGAGCGGGCAGCCTGGCCAAGAACGAGCTGTGCACCTGCGGGAGGGCCAGGCTGGCAGCGGTCTGTGCTGTGCGGTGCCCCTGCTGCTGTGGTGCCGTGAGGGGTTAGTGCCCAGCAAGGATGGCCTGGGCTGCCGGGTCTTACAAGAGCTTCCTGGGCCGGAGGCGCAGAGTGAGGGGCAATCCACGCTCCTCCCAAAGTACACAAACAGCCAGTTTGGGAGGCAGTGGAAGGATGCAGGAGAGGGTGCCAGCTACAGAGACTGACAGGACACCAAGAAACAGCTGGGCACAGAGGGCACCAACTCCCTGAGGATGGGGAGGGTCTCCTCGTGGTCTTCCCAGACTCTTCAGGGCCTTCCCCAGCTGTCGTCTCACAAATGGGCACACGCCTACCCCCGAAGCCCCCTCCTCCAGGTGAAGTTGTTCAGTGGTCTGACCCCCTGACCCCATTGGGGGTTTTCCTGGCAGGACTGCTGGAGGGGTCTGCCGTTTCCTTCTCCAGCTCATTGTGCAGCTGAGGAAACTGAGGCAGACAGGACCAAGTGATTTGCCTAGGGTCGCCCACTAAGACACGTCAGAGCTCAGGAAGAGAGTCTGACTCCAGACCTACCCACACTGTCTGCCGGGCTCCCTCCTCCCCAGTTCTGAATTCTCACGTCTCCCTCCTACAGGGACCTTCCCTGCCCTCAGTTTGGGGCCCTCTGTCTCACCTTCCTCCATGAGATTACGGAGCAGAATCTTTCTCTCCGTCTGTATTTGGGTGCCTGGCGCGGAGGACACGCTGTGCCCAATCTTACCCAAAGCAGATCATCTCTGCTACATCTGAATGTCCTCCCTGGAAAGGCTGGTCGGTCAGTCAGACGAGGGCTGGACCTTGAAGGGGGCTGAGCGGCTTTCTGGGGCTGTCCCTGGGGGGGTTGCACGGCGCCCTTCACTCGGGGCTCCCCTGCACAGCAAGGTGTTTTGTGAGGGGGGCGGTGAGTGACCCTCTGGTCAGACACTGCGTTGTCCAGTGTGAGCCGGGAGGGCTTAAGCTCTTTCCATTCACAACTCCTTCCCCCCAAGGAATTTTTACATGACTCTGGGAATATAGGTATGGAAAATCGCTATACAATTAAACATTTACTGAGAATAAATCATAATTTCCCAACCTTCAGATTCAGTCACGAGACTGGTCCACGTCCCACCTGAAATAGGAATGTGGTGACTTAGGCTGCCTTTGAGTCAAAGACAGAACCTCAGGAGCCCTGAGCCGGCCCTTCCCCCTTTAGCTGTATGATAAAGCAGTGTGGGACCTTTCCCCTCCTCCCAACTGCTCCTCATGAGTCCTGATGCTCGTTTCTACTCCTCCCGCCTTCCTGAGCCCCCCTTCCCTCCCAGTGGGGCAGCTGGGACACGATACCCTGACCACGACACCCCCAACGAGGAGGTTACCGGAGCTTGCCCGGTTTTAACACGGGGCCTGCCTTTGGGCCAAAGGAGACTCCCCTAGTTCACATGTAGCAGGTTAGAAAAACCATCTCAAAGGCCCCTCTGGTCAAAGGCCCCTCAGGGCCCGCTCCGGGTTACAGCAGGACCTGTCCAGAGAAGCCTGGGCCTACACATACATGGGCCAAGGTCAGAAGTGCTCGTCCCAGCTCTTCTTCCAGACCCCGTGCTCCCATCCACGCTGACTAAGCTTGTTCAGAAAGCCGGATTGGGGTCCGTGAAGAGCGGGGTTCAGAGCCTCAGTCTGACTCTCAGGGACCCGGCAGCCCTGAGCAGGAGCAACTGTACAACTGCAATCCAGGGCTCCCCAAGGGTCACCATCTTATAGTGGGGACTCAGGTTAACTTTGGGTGGAACTTTGTATGAGACGGGTTAAAGAACCTTCAGGCACTTGTCCCATTATTACTCCTTTCATTTGTCTAACAATAAGCATCTATTAAGCACTCACTGTATGCTAGCCAGAGAGCCCAGAGAGCCAGTACTGGAGTCAAGAGGATCATTGTCCTGAATTCGAATCCAGCCTCATACACTTCTGCGGGACCTGGGACAAGTCACTTAACCCCAATGGCCTCAGTTTCCTCATCCATAAAATGAACTGGAGAAGGAAATGGCAAAGCACTCCACTATCTGCCAAGGGAATCCTGAATAGGGTCCTGAAAAGTCAAGAACAACGAAAATAATGGGAGGGAGAACTTAAAAGGGGCCCAGCTCAGGCTCATTGCAGTTCTCCAGGATCAAGGCCACAAGCTCCCAGACTAGGGCTGGGCCTTTGTGAACTGAGGAAGAAATGGTGGGACTGAGCAGCAGGGACTTGTCACTGGGCTGGCTGTGTGTGGGTGGGCACAGTAAGGAGTCTAGAACACTACCAAGAATGGCAGCGGGGCACACCTGGGGGAGTTGGGATGGCAAGAGGCCACAGAAAGTCCTCTCCTGAACAAGGCACTCGGCCGGCCACTGGGTTTTTCTCCATCCTCCCGTCCAGGTTCTTCTCCATCCTCCCGTCCAGGTTCTTCTCCATCCTCCCGTCCAGGTTCTTCTCCATTTTCCCATCCAGGTTCTTCTCCATCCTCCCATCCAGGTTCTTCTCCATCCTCCCATCCATAGTAGGACCTTCTCCCTGGCCAAGCTGAAACTGCCACCATGATGGGACGACCCCATGGCTTTCTGTCTTCAGTCTTCTCCTGCATCCAGCTGGATTCATCTTTTTCTTCCCCTTCTTTCTTTATTCATTAATTCACTTATTTACATTAAAGCTTTTTTATTTTCAAAACACACGCATGGATAATTTTCAATATTTGCCTTTGCAAACTGTGTCCCAAATGTTTCCCCTCTATGTGGGGCAAGTCATGTGGTTTCTCAGAAACTGCTAAAGTAAGTGAAACTTTAGGCCTCAATTCTAGAAATCCTGTGAGTTTGAAGAAAGGAAATTTTTTGTAGTTAGCTCTCACCCAACTGTGATTCTCATGAGATTCTAATAAAGCTTTCTACCTTCACTTTGAGAGGTCTCTGAGTAGTCAATTTTGGGAAGGGCCACCCCTTCCCCAGATGGCAAGTAATCCGATATAGGGTAGAAATGTGCATTTCTTATTATATATATTTCTACAATCATCGTGCTGCACCATAAAAATTAGATCAAAAAGGGAAAAAATGAGAAAAAAAACAAAATACAAAAGGAAAAAAATGAGAAAAAAAATGCAAGCAAACCACAAGAGTGAGAATACTGTTTTGTGGATTCATCACCTACCGAGGAGAACATGTCTGCTCCCTCCCTCACCCCTGAATCCGTCCATAATTAGGGCTTAGATTTCCCCCATTTCTTAGTCCAGCTCCTGAAGCCAGCCTCCTCCACCACAAAGTTAGCAACGTCTCCTGGTCTAATTACGTTCTTTACTCCTGACTCCCACAATTATCTGCTCTGAACAAATGAGGAATTCTGGGGATCCCTGTAAGCCCCACCATGATGCCATCTCCCCACAAATCCAAGGAAATACAGATTGAGTTCAGTCTGTTCCCTCTGTTTAGCAATAAATAGAGAGTGAAGCACTTTCTGCATGTAATGGGGACCGCTACACCTGCAGATTGCATCATGTTTATTTTTTTTCAAAGTGTGGGAGGTAAGAAGGAGAAAGAAAACAGACTCTTAATTAAGTTTCTTTTTAAATAGGTGGGGTAGTGCTACAGATGTGAAATAGGTCGTTATTGTTAGCTTTACTTAATTGTTTCACCGAGCTCCAAGAGACCTCTCAAGGAGTCGGGGCAATCTGTAAATGTTTGTAATGTAAAAACAAAGCATCAATAAAACTTAAGCTGATAGGTACTCCCCACTTCCCAGTGGGAGACGGAGAGCTGGCTGTCTGGATGATGAGTAATGGATGGGCCTTGGAGAGACTTGAAGGGGAAGGGAAGGAATCGGACATTTATTAAACAAACTTT
The DNA here is from genome assembly GCF_016432865.1 of Antechinus flavipes. Classification (NCBI taxonomy): domain Eukaryota; kingdom Metazoa; phylum Chordata; class Mammalia; order Dasyuromorphia; family Dasyuridae; genus Antechinus; species Antechinus flavipes. Next base: position 41,440,926 of record NC_067402.1, on the reverse strand, counting down.
AGCATATGTGGACTCCATTCTATAACAAGCTCCAGTTTACCACACACATGATTAGGAGGAACTTTCAATTGTCTGGATGACTTCAGGAAGGTCTAGGAAGCAGAGACTTGGTTTAATCCTGATTTGCATATTCGGCCCTTTACTAAATGATTGTTAGGAGGCAAAAGAATAAGGAAAGAAATCTTAGACTCTCTCCCCTCCAGAACCATGTGGCCCCATGAAAATGGAGCTCAGTTTTTTGCCTGCCACAGAATTTTTACATTTTACTGAAAGATTAACCTGGAGGCTGTGATCTTGTGAATTTAAAAAATCAAGAGAGCTGAATCTCTGGGAAACTGAGTCCCTGCCAGATTTTGCTGCCAACTGAGCATCTTTGCCTTAAAGAGCAGGGACCAGCCCTGACTCATCTAGCTCTCATCCCATATTTGGGGGTGACCTTGATGGAACCTGTGCTATGTGGGGCCTGTGCCCAGCCTGAGCCCACTCTTTCCAACCAAGGGGAAATGTTTGTACTTTTGTTCTTGCTGGGCCTAGGAAAGGGAGGATTCCCCGGGAAGGGCTCAGGAGGATGCTCCCAGGAGTAAGGGCAAGGAGGAGAAGAGACATTCTGTGCTAGACAGGAGGAGGAGGGATTTAAAAGCAGTTTGTGTCTGTTGTTGTGTGTGTGAGGGAACCATTGTTTTCTGTGCTTCTCTCAGCCCATTTATAAAGGAAACACATCTGGCCATGTGGGACTTAAAAAAAAAAAACACTTGATATATTTCTGTGGACACAAGACTGGCCAATTTGGGTCTGCAGAAACAGTTAAGGTTATAAAACAGTTGAAATACTAAAGCAGATTCTGAAATACTTTCAGCTGCCGGGCGTAAGTTCTGGCCCTCAGAAGGCTCCAGTCATGTATGGGCTGGACATAGTCAACAGTTGCCTTTCTAAGAAATACTTAATCCGATCTCCAGAGGATGGCCCGAGGGTATACTAGCAGGGACAGCACCTGCCTTGTTGGTAGCAGAAAGTCGAAAACTGACTTTGGGGGGCTTTGATAGTAAGCGCCCCACATCAAGTTGGGACCAAAGGGCAGGTCATTGGCGACTGACTCAGGAACCGTAAAATAGGAATCATCATTGCTGAGAAGGAGGACTTGGGTTTAAGCCCTGAGAACCATCTCAGTCCAGCCCCCTTCTCACTGAAAAGTGAATTGTCAGACACAGGTGTCTGAATGTAATTCCAAACCAGGTTAGGTCAGATGTGAGCGATAACTCCCTATGAAATAGGAGAACGGTTGTTTGTAGATGGGGCTTCGAGCAGCTGAAGAAAAGAAGGAATGGTGATGCAATCATCAATGGCAAAGATTGGTCAGTCCGAGAGTCCCGATCCCTGCCAAGGAATTGGTCAGCACAGACAAGGGAACTTAGGCTCTAAGTCAGGCCCTTAAGAAACTGAGTGGGAAAGAAGGAACTCTATAGACAGATTCCAAATACGCCTGGGGGAGTCCATATTTTTGGGAGGAATAAATAGTAAGGGAAAAAATGATGTAAACTATCTTTGGGGGGGAAGGATTGGAAAGGCTCTATGGTAAACTCTGTCCCCTTCCATCTTTGGGGGAGGGTGGTCCTGAATCTCAACTTTCCCGGCCTCTGGGAGGGGCCCCACCCTCCTGTTTTTAAGGAAAACTCCCAGATAGTAATCTCCTATTCAGTGGAGTTCTTGGCTAGGAGCATGATCACCGCCCTCTATAGAAAGGTCCCCCAGCTCCGGGCCAAAACAAACCCGATTTCACAGAACGCCTGTCCATCCATCTCTGCCAATTCCTAGTCAGGAATGCCCGCTAGTTGCTTCTCAGTGTAAACCCATCTTAGCAAAAGCCCCAACAGGAGTCTGTCCGCTAAAAAGCCATCCTAACATAAGGAACTCGTTCTTGCTACAGACCTCGAGCCTGTGCTCGGCCAAGGGGACCACTGCCGTCAGAGGGTCTCTCACCCTCACTTCTCACTCAACAAAAGGGTTTGGTTCATGATGAACTAATCAAACAAGGTAGAAAATGGTACTATTGCCACCAGAAATGGTGGCGGTACACATCAGTGGTCCCCAAAAGGGAAGCCAGAAGTGGGGGGAAGGGGCTTGCAGATGAGGAAGCAAGGTGAGCTGGGTTAAGGGACAGAGAAATCCCACGTTGGAATAATATTTCAAGTGGATCATCCCAAAGGATCCCCATCATTAGTCAAAGGGAAACAGGAGTTGTCTCAATTGGGGACTGCTGAAGATAAGAGAGAAGATGGTGGGAACCCCCAGAGAACTGATGGGAATACTCTGTGGGGGAGTCATTGGGGAGCCAGGCACTGTGGGAGCTGATTCTTGAATAGTTTGGGTACATTGAGATTTACCCAATGGCAAAACAAATCACAGAAAGATGTGGGACCTGCAGAAGGTCAACAAAAAGGTCCTGAGGAAACCAATGGGGAAGGGGTCCTGAGGAAACCAAGGGGGGAGGGGTCCTGAGGAAACAAGGAGGGGAGGGGTACTGAGGAAACAAGGGGGGAGAAGGGATCCTGAAAAAACAAGGGAGGAGGGGGGATCCTAAGGAAACAAAGGGGGTGGGGTACTGAGGGAACCCACTTTCAGGGGAAGGACAGGTTTCTAAGAGACTATTTACTGGCAGTATCTACTTGTCTTTCAGAACTTTCATTGAAAGGACTCCTTGCTTACACTTCACCTCTTGAATTCATTGTACATCCTCCAAACCAGACTGATGAACTCTTGGGAAGAAGAAAGGTTACTTCCTGACTGGGACAGCCATTCTGGATTCTGCCGATCCCTGGGAATGCTGGAAGAACTGCTGTACAAGGTTGGACTCATTTTCCAAAGTTAAGGGACCTGGTTCTGAACCTCGAGGATCAGAAGAAGTGGAGGAAACCAAACAAACACAAGGCAGGGTGGTGGTTAATTCCTACAGGAAACCTCCGCAAGTAAAACTAAGGAGGGGGACTTAAAACAGAAAGCTCTTCTGACTTGTGGACTTTCTAGGCTGAATCTCTTACTGTTGTTAATGCAGGATTGTGATCAGTACTTACTAGGACGTGTGATCCTTGGGAACTAAATTCACCTAAGCTTTGGTTGATGAGACTTGCTCTTTGAGAGAAAGTCTCTTGAGGCTGTAGCTGATATTACTTAGAGTTTAGAATTCAGATACGATTGTCTTAACGGTCACCAAATCAATAATCCACCATAAGAGAGAGACTCTCCACTGTCTACTCAGAGGAGTGTGAACTGCCACAGGTGGAGGGGAATATCTGGGCAAGAGTTGGGAGGACAACCTTGGCCTCTGCTTAGGTGGGAGCCTTCTGACTCAGTTTCCCAGGGGAGTCCGTTTAATAAAAACCCACATGATTGTTCCTGAGTGGCTGTAAGGTGGAATTGTTACTGCACGATTGGTTGTCCACTGTCAAGCAGAGCAAAGGATGCTTTATCCTATCACCTCTGTGCTCTCGGACGGAAGCCTGCAGAAGAGCGGGGCCTGCTTCTGGACAGAAATATTAAGATGATTCCTTAAGATTCTTCTTTAAAAATTTTTCTTGATATCTGATTTTCAGTGTCAAGAGTGGTATTTTTAACAATGAGGAAAATATTTTGTAATAGGAGTTTTTCTCAACTGGGGTGGGGAGGGACAAGAGGAGGGAGTGAAAGAAGGCAGATTTTTATTTTAAAAAAAAATAAAGATTTGGTTTAAAAAATGAAATTGGAGTTCTGTGTCTGTCACCTAATAGTGGGAGGAACACACATGGGGAGCTGGAGCCAGTGGAATTCAAAGAGAAGGACTCCCCAGCCTTTCAGGGAACCATAAGAACTCTGAGGAAAAAATGCCGCAGAATGACAAATAGAAAAGTCTCTACAAGCCACAGATATAATCCCTGCAGAGTTTCTTTTCTAGAAGTAATCCATGTTTTCCAGGACAGCTGTTTCCAAGAAGCAGTTGGATAATGTTTCAGATTCTGATTGGCCGTGTGACCCTAGACTAGTCACCTGTCTTCCTGCCTCAGTTTCCTTATCTGTAAAATGTAAAATCCACCTTCCAGGATTGTTGTAGGGATCAAACGCGATGCTATTTGTGTGCCTGGCACACAGTAGGTGCTATATAGATGTTTATTATACTTGGATCATATATTTGTTTGGTGACTTTCTTCAGTTTTGATTTTGCTTTTAATACTTCTTGTTCACTAAGTCATACCTTCACTTTCCCATTGAGTTGCTTTCTATTGGGTGCTTTCTGAGTTTCAAGGAGTCCAATTCTTGGGTAACTGTGACCATCTGCTCTTCTTTTAACATTTCATTTTCTCTCAGTTGTTGGATTTTTTGTCAGGGTTCTGGCAGTTCTCCTGCATTGGACCTCCCTCTCTCTGAAGTTTTCTGTGGACTTGCTGAGTCATTCTTCCCTTCTCTACTTACTCCTCCGGACTCTCCCAGTCCAAAATATTCCTTCGTTGTGTTTGCCATTTTCCCCGGGGGGCCAGTCTTCGGATTTGGACTTTCTGTCCTGAGGAGATTCTGCTTTTCCCGTACACTCGGAGAGGAAAGATATCCAGGTGAGGAAATGTCAGGTAATCTGTTTCTTCCTATTAGAATATAAGATCATCAGCCAACAGGATGAATACAGAAAGGCCTGGAGAGACTTACATGAACTGATGCTGAGTGAAGTGAGCAGAACCAGGAGATCATTGTACACAATAACAAGACTATACAATGATTCTGATGGACGTGGCTCTCTTCAACAATGAGAGGAAACAAATCCAATTGATCAGTGATGAACATAACCAGCTACACCCAGCGAAAGGACACTGGGGAATGAGTGTGGAGCAGGACGTAGCATTTCCACTTTCTGTTATTGTTTGCATTTTTGTTTTTCTTCTCAGGTTATTTTTACTTCCTTTCTAAATCCAATTTTTCTTGTACAGCAAGAGAACTGTATACATATATTGTATTTAACATATACTTTAACATGTATGGGACTACCTGCCATCTAGGGGAGGGGGTGGAGGGAAGGAGGGGAAAAGATGGAACAGAAATTTTTGCAAGGGTCTGTTTGTTGCATATGCTTTGTCAATAAAAAGCTATAAAACAAGAATATAAGATCCTCAAGATTAGGCGCTGCCTCCCCCTTTTAAATTTACAATTTACTGTATTAATACATTTTAAATTATTTTAAATTTATTTATTTTTTATTCCCAACACATTAGGAAATAGTAGGAAAAAATTGGTATATTTGTTGATGTTTCCATCCCACAATCTCTATTTTCTTCGTTTTATGGATTAAAAAAAGTTTTGTCAATGGATCCCACTTGGTCCTTCGAAAAATATTTTTAAATTCCAGCCCTTTAAGCGCGGTTTCATACAGGAATAAGGGAATCTCTTCCCAGAGGTTGTTTTCCGGAAGAAGAATGTCCATGATGTTCTCGGATTGGACGTAGGGAGACTTTTATAGCTGAGGTTTGGGGTCTCTGCTCCATTGATTCCTATTGGTCCCCCGTTCTTGCTTACTTTGGTCCCTTAATGCGCAGCCTCCTTAGGAAGGGGGGAGGGGGGAGTGCTGTGACCGTCCATCCCCCTCCCTCCCCCCCAGTGTCGTGCAGCTGGTGGCTTTTGAACACAGGCCTTTCCGATCCCGAGGCCATCCTGGAGGGGGCGCTCTCGGGGCGCATATGAGGGATCCCTCCCGTGGCAGAACGTCCTCCTGTTGACTCTGGGGCCTTCTCACACCATGTGCTGCCCCCGCACAAAATAAAACTCGCCGTTTGGGGCCCTCCGCGCTCGGCCCGTGCTCACTTCTCCCCCTTTCTCCCTCTGTGGCCCGGGCTTCCAGACGAACCCGCGGCTGCACGAGGCAGGGCCGCCGTGCCCATCGAGGCCGCGGGGCCGGGCTGAAAGGGATCCCGCTTCAGGGGAATCCCGCGGCCAAAGGGCTTCTCGGGGCCCAGGGGAGCGTCAGCAGCCAGGCCGGTGAGCCCGGAGCCCGCCCCAAGGGACGGCGGCTGCGTAAGCGCGGAACCGGCGGCCCGAGTGGCGAGGGGCCCGCGGAAGTCCGTGATAAAGCGCGTTCCTCGGAGGCCCAACTGCCCAGTCCGCAAAGCGGCCTCGGCGCCGCCCAGAGATCTGACACCGGGGAGAAAACACCTGCAGTGTTTCCCGCCGAGCCTCTTCCGGTCTCGCAGCTGGCCCGGCCCGGGCTTTCTGGGCCCGGCCTTCGCTTCGCTTTGTGGCCCGGATGGTTCTGATCCCGAGGGGGGGGAGGCCCGAGATCACCTGGATGTCCTGGAGATGATGTCACGGAAAGGACCCCGGCCCCGATGGAGAAAACCCGAGCTCGTCGTTGGGAATCAGGAGGGGCTGGGGCTGGACTCCCAGAGCAATCGCAAGGCAACGCGCTAGAAGAAAAAAAAACGCTGGATTTCAATCCAGACAAACTGGGCTCAAACCGAGCTGTCATTTATTCTTTGGGCGATCTGGTTACTTAGTGGCTCTAGATCGATAGAAAACTGGAGTCAAGAAGACCTGAGTTCAAATCTAGCATCCGACACTAGCTGTGTAACTCTTTTTGCCTCAGTTTCTTCAACTGTAAAATGGGAAGAATAACAAGATTGTTGTAAGGATCAAATATCTGTAAAGTTCTTAGCACAGTGTCTGGTACCCAGTAGGAGCTTAATAAATGTTTGTTAATTTTTTTCTTTCCAGGGACCCTATTTAAAAAAAAAAAAAAAGCGCAAAGATTTGGACTGAATAGCTCCTAAGGTCCTTTCTTGTTCTAAATCTATGATTCTATAGGACCTGACATCTCTCTGCCTCAGTTTCCTGGTTTGTAAATTGAAAGTGTTCAACCAGCTGATCCCCTCAAGTTCCCTTTAGCTCTGTTACCTCTGTCTATAAAGGTTTATTTTTTTTTGTTTGTTTGTTTGTTTGTTTGTTTGTTTGTTTTTTTGTAATTATAGTCTACTTTCAAATATACTGACCTAGTGCTTGGAAAATGATTTCCCATCATCTAAGACTTATTCATCTCTACAGATAGTCTCCATGTCGCATGGCTGGCTGCTAATAAGTGTTGTACCCATATCTCTGCCTGCATACTAAAGACAGTGCGTCCTTTCCTTCAAAGGTCTTAGAAATTAATAGTTATGATGGAATTTAGATCCAAGTTCTCTAAAAGATTTACTTAACCTTTTGAGTTATGGAATCAGTTCACTTAAGATAATAACAGCCAACATTTATATATTACAGCACTGTAGAGTTTCCAGACGTTTGTGTTTCCCCCCACCCCCACCCCCAACCATCCATGCTGGGATTGTTGCACCTTGTAAAGTGACTTAGTCCTTCCATATATACAGAAATACACAACACATAATAATACAGAACGAGTGTCTTCAAGTGGAATAAAAAATATTTCCGTAAGGTCCGAGGAGGAAAGGAAGTCATTTCTGACTTTAAGTAATCAGATAACTATTATCTCTATGTTACAGCTGAGGAAACTGAGGCAGACAGAAACCGGAACAAATCAAATGCTTAGTTCTGATCCACAAAAGTCTGCAAAGTCAGGAGCATCAGTCCTGCCTGAGAGGATATGAGCAATGCATTCCTGGAAATGATTGTAGATTCCTTCAGACAGCTGGCCCCCAAAACCTTTCCCCCTCCCAAAATCTAATCTATGGCTCCCAGGGAAGGCAGATGATAGTCAATTGCAAATGTTCAGTCAGGGGCCCATCTTTTAATCGGAAAGCATTTATTTATTCATTATTGGGGAAAACCAACCATTTCCCAGGGTCCGTTCTGATTTTAATTAGAATATTAATCAATGATTCACTGCACAGTTTGGACCCAAAACTCCGCAATGTAATATAGTAAAAATTCCCAGGAACGGAGCCAATTTAATTTGTATTAGATATTTTGCCCCAGGTTAGCATTAGGGACTTATTATTGAATGTCTTATGTAGCCATTATTATTATAAATGTGCATATTGTGCAAATTAAAATCATCTTTCATTCAGGAAAAACTTCTTAGTCTGCCTGCCTCCCAGTGATTATTCCCCTTGCCCAGAAAGAATTGGGGATTTGAGGGAACCCTCAGGGAAGGGGCTGAAGCCTGTGGCCATGGGCTGCTTCTGTGACCTCTGAAGTTCCCGTTTCTTCTGCCAAGCTCTTTGTTCAAACTTGGCCTTTCAGGGTGGGAAAAATTAGGGTATTTTGGAACTTCACAGTTTCAGGTACAATCCTCTTTTTCTTTTCTATTATGAATAGAGAAGTGCTCATTTTATTGTTTATTAAGTTCAGAATTTTACAAAAGGAAAAACTTAGAGCTGCCCTTTAGGGACTGACAAATGTGCCTTTCTAAGTTCTACTCCACAGTCCTATCTCTGTCTCTCCCTTCCCCCCGCTGCACTGGACTGCTCTTCCTCCCTTCAGCCTCTTGAAAGCTGAGTCCCATCCAGGCTCGTCCTAAGTGCTCCCTTCTTCATTCCCCCCAGCTTTCTCTTCCTGTCCTCCCTGTGGTCTGGGTTTGCATCCCTGGGAGTGGGAAATAGTCACCATTATCACATCTACAAGTTTTCAAACCCAAGCATCCAACCCATATACCCCCAATCCTCGGCGGTTCTGAGCCCATCCTCAGCACTCCCATCCTAAACCTATGTCTGTCAGCACGTGTTAGAAATGCACTCAGTAATGGTGGCCGGAGCAGCGGGGGTTGGAGGGGTTGGGGGGATGGTGGGTGTAATAAGTCAGTCCGGGCCTGGGAGAACTCTATTCTCTCTTATTAAGGGAGGTCGGCTTCCAGAGGGGATGCTCTGTTGCCCTTAACTGCCGGCCCCTCATACTCAGGGGGCAAAGGTGGAAGAGAACGGAAAGAGGAATCTGTCATTTCTCAAACTCTGGAGTCACCAGGAAATGAAACTTTCATGAAATCTTCCCAAAAGGGGAGTGATAATCATGAAGAGAACAGTCTAAGCTGGGAAAAGTCTCTTAAAGGGCTCTGGTCAGCTTGACCTTCGAGGGACATGAGCCAGATGAGAGAGAAAGCATTGTGAAGATCAAAATTCTCTTCCCAAGGAGGAGTCTTAGCTGTTGCTTCTTGGAAACAGGGAGCAGGAGGTTGGGCTGCCCTGCTCCCCGCTCCTCGGAGATGTGTACCAGGCCTGAATTGTATCTCTCATTCACAATATTGCAAATTATTTTTTAAGCCCAAGCTATAAGTCCCAGTCACCGTCCCCTGAAGAGGAAGGAGTGCCCCAAGCTACTCTTTAGGTTTGACTCCACCAAACGGCAAAAGACCAACACAAAAATATCCAAATGTGAATGAACTCGGTTATCCAAGCCAACAGCAAACGGATCAAGTTACCTATACAGACTAGAATCTACCAGAAAATACAGACAATAAATGCAGTCTCCCACGGGGAAGAAGATATCTCAGCCAACAGGGAAAAAATTCCCAATCTAATTCTTGGAGAAATTCCCCCAAGTCCTTAGTGTAACAAGCTGGAAATAGGGACATGCTCAAGGAGCCAGTATCTCTACATGTTGGCTTCTTCCCAAAGTCTCTCTCTCTAAGATAACCTGGTACCATGCATGTCCTCTTCAGAAAATCGAGAAGAATAATCAGAAAAAAGCCAGAAGGAGAAATCTCTCTTCACCCCTCATTCAGGATCCCTGAATAAGCTTCCTCCCCACTGGGGAGCAGAGTCCCATGCAAATACCCAACCTGGGAGATCCAGTGTTGTTATCTAGTAAGATTCAGTGTATAAAGTCCCTAAAGGGAGCCATAATATAACTTGTTTTTTTCCACCGTGTCTAACTTTTCATGACCCCATTTGGGGTGTTCTTGGCAAAAATACTGCTATGGCTCGCTGTTTTCTTCTCCAGTAGCTTATCCAGGATTACACAGCTAGCAAGAGTCTGAGGACAGATTTGAACTCTAGACCTGGCACTCCATTTACTGCACCACCTGGCTGCCCAATGTGACTTACCGACCACAGCCAAATCGAAATGGTTTCTGAGTCTTTAAAAAGCCAAAAAAGAGTCAAGCATTTTGACTGTGATAGATAGCTCTTCTCACCAATACATTGATCCAAGACAATTCCAATGGAATTGGAATGGAAAATGGCATTCACACATCCAGAGAGCTGTTTACTTTTTATTTCTTGTGGTTTTTCCTTTTATGATTCTTCTTTCACAACATGACTAATAGAGAAATCTGTTTAAAATGATTGTACATGTATAATCTGTATCTGATTGCTTGTGATCTTGGGGAGGAGGGTAGGTAAGGGAAGGAGGGAAGGAGTAAACAATTTGGAATTCAAAATCTTACAGAAATGTTGAAAACTATTTTTACATGTAATTGGAAAACAGTATTTTTGAAAAATGGTTAATTCAGAGCTAGGTAAGCACTTGGATGTGAGTCTTCCTCCGGGATAAATGTTGACATCTCTATAATGATAACATTCATTATCTTATGTGAAACTTGGAATATATTCTATGAGGCACAGAACCTAAGACTAAATCAGTGATTTAAATGTTACAAGAAATACATTCTGCCAATGCAGATCAATACCTTCTTTCCAAATTCAAGTCTGAAAAAGTTGCCTGGAGCCTTGAGCAGACTCCAGAAGACAGGAAGATGTGAGTGTCTGTCTGGTCTCCAGATAGCTCTTTATGTCCTACACACACCACACAGGAATCCCAGTTGTCACGAAAGGAGCATTGCCTTTGGAATTATTCGAATCCTGGATCTGAATCATCCTCTCACTGCTCAGTGATCTCAAGGAAAATCAGTTCTCAGGTTCTCTTTTTGTAAAATGGTTGAACCCCACTCCCCTCCAGCTCCTAAGAACTATGAGGTAAAGCTTGAAAAAGAAAAAGAAAAAAGAAAAATTTCCTGACTCAGGGCCAACCCAAGCAGGATGGGCTGCCTGAGGCGGGGCAGACCCTCGCCCAAGGTCTCCGAGCACAGGTTGGATGACGACTGTATTAATAGTGGCCATGTTTTTCAGGTAGGGGCTGGGCTAGCTGACCACTGAGGGCTTAATTCTGAAAGTCTGTAATTCTCTCAGGAAATTGAGCTGCTAAGATGAAGTGATGGGCCTCTGGTCCCACAGCCAATGAGTATCAGCTGAAGAATTTGGACTAAAATCTTCCTGGCTCCAGGTCGAGCAGTCTGCCCTCTCTACCATGGGGCCTCTTAGAAATTATAAAAGCTGAACAGTTTACAGATTACTCTGATTTTAAATAGCAAGGATCCCCTTGTTTCCTAAATTAAAATCTGGGCTTCTATAGGACACAAGATAAAGCACAGCTTCACTAGTGTAGACAGACAAACCGGATCACCCAATTTTAATTTCTTTGCCTCGAGTAGACAATAATAGATTTTCACTGAATTAAATTTGGGAAAGAATCATGGGAGTTCATTTTTGTCAGAGTCATCTGTGAAGGGGTCAAGAAAAGTAGACAGTTGGCATTTAAGATGTAAGATAGAATTGTTGGACCTGAAATCAGGAAGAACTGACTTCAAATTCTGCCTCAGCTAGTCAGGTGACTTTGGGCTATCACAACTTCCGTGAGCCTCAGTTTCTTTATCTTCAAAATGGGAATAATAATGGCACTTATCTCTCAGGTGCCCTTGTGAGGAACAAATAAGAGAATGTGTCAAAGTGCTTTGTAGATCTCGAAGTGCTTATTATAGCAATTTCCAAATTTCTGTATGATATGGAGAAAAGCCCAGGTATCAACTGGTAGAATTATTTTCAGATGAACCTTTTGGATCTGAATTCCTTCCTTCATTCTATCCTAAGCTGAAGTGCAAGATCCTTGCCACAAAAACCTTGATTTGGAGCAACCTAATATTGCTATCCTGCTGTTATGTAAAAAGAGGACATTGATTAGTGGTCAGAACAGGAAACAAAAGGACAAAGCTAGAGGCTTGTTGGTGGCTTATGGGAAATCATTTAACTTAACAAGGTGGTTTTCTCCTCTCAAGAATAAGTAGAGTGATGTCCCACATGTGACAATGTCACAAAATTTAGCAAAACTTATTAAGCCTTTGAGCTTGCAAAGGACAAGTTGTCTCAATGGCCCAAAGGCCATTATTCTACAAGCAGCTCTTGGCTGGCCAGGGGACTGCCCAGAAACCCTGGATCTAGTTCCCTCACACCTTACGTCCTTGATGAGAGAATAAACACCCAGATTCCTGGAGGAGCCACAGCTGGTAGGGCTACCTGGGGATCATGGCCCTAAATCTGGAGGCATCTCAGAGGCTGTCTATCTAGTCCAGCCCCTTCCCATTTTACAGATGAGAAAACTGAGTCTCCTTGTGGGCTAGTGCAAGGAGGACCACATTTGGAGCCAGATGTGATTGGGTCATTTTAATCACATTTGACCCTTTGTGACCCCACTGACAGAAATACAGGCTTAGTCTGCCATGTCCTTCTCCAGTTCATTTTACAGATGAGGAAACTGAGGCACACAAGGAGGGGAAGGGTCTTGCCCAGGGTCACACAGCTATTTATGTTTTGTTCAGGTTCTGCTGTGATCTCCTACTGAGACTCTTTTCCTGTGCATCAAGACACATCCTGAGAGCAATGGACATAGTAAGACTGGGAACAGGGGAGGGAAAAAACAAAAATAAGGTTGTATAGATAGAGAGGAGAAAGCCAGAGCCAGAGATAAAGAAGAGAGAGAGAGAAAGGGGAGAAACAGAGAGAAGACAGATAGACAGACATATGCTTATATGTAATGTATACATGTTTATTATAAATATTATAAAATTATAATAAATATAAAATGTGTTGTACATATATAAATATTTATTTTTCTAAATATAAATACAAAATAGGAATAGAGAAAAAATTACATGTGTACAGCAGAAACTGAGAGGATTCAAAATATAAAGCAATAAATTTACTTTTCAAGAAAGCCTATATAACAAAAAGCATACATTGTGTTCAGAGCTGTCTGTTTTTTCTTTGCTTCCTCCTAAGTTTTCTTTTATTCTCTGCTGCACATTTTTTACTTTATTTTTAAAAATTTTAATGTATATATTCACATATATGTATACATGGCTATAGCCACATATACATGAGTGGGTACATACATGCATATATACCCCCTTGGTTGTGATATCCAGATACCTAGAGTCAAGAGAGGAATGAAAGACAGCCTGAGCCCCTTCCCTAAAAGAGAAGCCCCAGGAGAGAACTCCCCAGTGGGAGGGGGTCGAAGGGGCAGAAGGATGCTCCAGATGAGGCCCCAGGGGATCAGAAGCAGAGCCAGAAAAGGGAGGCACTGACTTCTAAGGAGCCCAGACAACCTTCCAACTCCTCCAATACTTTCTGTGGCACAAGTACCAGCATTGTCACAGTCCCCATCCAAGCCCCTCTTCAGTCTAATGCAGATTAGAATCAATACCTTCTGCCAAATTTATCGATTATAAAGGTTTTCTATTCTACACTCAAGAGCTTCCCTCTATTGTTCCTCAGAGTTTAAAGATTTCTTTGATCTCCCATTTTGATGAGGTAGGGGCAGGTCTGGTCTCTCTGATTCCAGTTCCAAGCTTGGAACCCCAAAGCTCCAAGTCGGGGCTTGAAAGAGCAGCGGTCCTGAGAAAGCCACGCCCACACACCTTGTGCCATTCAGTCATTTGGAACAAAAGGCAGTGATGCTGCCAGTTGCAGGAAATCTACAAAAAGCAGGTAGTGGAGATGCCAGTTGCAGGAAACCTAGAAAAGCAAGCAGTGATAATGTCAATTGCAGGAAACCTATGAAAGCAAGCAGTGATGCTGTCAGTTGCAGGAAACCTACAAAAAGCAAGCAGTAATGCTGCCAGTTGTAGGAAACCTACAAAAGGCAGGCAGTGATACTAATAGATGCAGGAAATCTAACAAAAAACGGGCAGTGAAGATGCTAGTTGCAGGAAACCTACAAAAGCAGGCAGTGATGCTGCCAGTGCAGAAAACCTATGAAAAGCAGGCAGTGATATTGCCAGTTGCAGGAAACCTAGAAAAGCAAGCAGTGATGCTGTCAATTGCAGGAAACCTATGAAAGCAAGCAGTGATGCTGTTAGTTGCAGGAAACCTATAAAAAACAAGCACTAATACCGCCAGTTGTAGGAAACCTACAAAAAGCAGGCAGTGATGCTAATAGATGCAGGAAATCTACCAAAAAACGGGCAGTGGAGATGCCAGTTGCAGGAAACCTATGAAAAGCAGGCAGGGATGTTGCCAGTTGCAGGAAACCTACGAAAGCAGGCAGTGATGCTGTTAGTTGCAGGAAACCTATAAAAAACAAGCAGTAATACTGCCAGTTGTAGGAAACCTACAAAAGGCAGGCAGTGATGCTGCCAGTTGCAGGAAACCTATGAAAGCAGGCAGTGATGCTGTTAGTTGCAGGAAACCTATAAAAAACAAGCAGTAATACTGCCAGTTGTAGGAAATTTACAAAAGGCAGGCAGTGATGCTAATAGATGCAGGAAATCTACCAAAAAACGGGCAGTGGAGATGCCAGTTGCAGGAAACCTATGAAAAGCAGGCAGTGATGTTGCCAGTTGCAGGAAACCTACGAAAGCAGGCAGTGATGCTGTTAGTTGCAGGAAACCTATAAAAAACAAGCAGTAATACTGCCAGTTGTAGGAAACCTACAAAAGGCAGGCAGTGATGCTAATAGATGCAGGAAATCTACCAAAAAACGGGCAGTGGAGATGCCAGTTGCAGGAAACCTATGAAAAGCAGGCAGTGATGCTGCCAATTGCAGGAAACCTTACCTAGAGCTGTGAGCCAGGGAGAAAGAGTAAAAAGGCTCAGCCAGGGAAGAAAATTGAGGGTAATTTTGAAATAGCTTTGTTCGAGAACCAAAAATAGCTGATCTGAACTATTCCATAAAATTGAGAGAGAAGAAAAGAGATGGGGAAAGAAAACAGTTTTCAAAGAAGGTCCTTTTAGGACAAATATTAAGAAAGCATAATTTCATGCAAAAGTTAGTAAGTTTCCAGAGTTCATTACTTCCAAGAGATATAAATCTTGAACATGTAAGTAAGTCTAAGAAAAATTTAAATGCATTTTTGTAGCCTCACTCTGTAAGAAAGAGTAATAAGGCAATTTAGAGATGTCTGAGATTTAACATGCTATTTACTTGGCTTTTTAAAATGGTTTATGGCTTTTAAAGCAATTTTTGCCATTATATAAATATATAATTATATGTTATGGATTTATACATATGATATATATATGTATTTAATTAACTATTTCCAGTAACATATATAATTTTGGATTATATAATCCAAATTTATCTAATTATTTAGATCCAAATGGATCTAAATAATGGATTTATACATATATATGTATTTAATTAACTATTTCCAGTAACATCTATAATTTTTGCTACACTAGATAATAGACAAGGAAAAAACCTCAGAAGTCATCTAGCCTAAATCTCATATTTTATAGATGAGAAAACTGAGTTACATGATCTGTCCCAAATCAGGGGGGCAATAAGCATGAAAGAAGTAAGATTTGAATCCAAGTCTTCCTAGTCCATAGCCAGAGTGCCATGGTATCATGCTATATCTCCCAGGGGAAAAAAAGAGAAAAGTATCAGAGTGAAAGATCATACCTGTGCAACATTCTTCTCCCCACACAGAAGGAAGAAACATTTTTAATCATCCATCTTTTGTAACAAAAATTGGTTATTGTACTAAATCTTTACATGTTTTCATACCCATTATTTTAGCCATTTTTGGTGAAAGTAAGGATGTGGGTTTTTTGGTTTTTTGGGTTTTTTGGAGGGTTTTTTGGTATCTCTAGAAGTTAGCATAGTGCCTGGCACTTAGCAGGGACTTAATAAATGTTTGTTTATTTGACACCAATTCTTGTAAGTCTTCCTCTGTTTTTGTCATTTAGCAGAACATAAAGTTGTTAGGAGAAGAATCTCACTTATGGAGATGTACCCCAGGACCTACCACCAGCAGATGTTTAATAAAGACTTGTTTTAAAAAATTGGTAGAATTTCTGAACTTTTAATATTACATTATATAATGTTTATATTTTTATATTTTATATCCTGAATTTTTATATGGCTTATTTACAACAATATTCTATTATCTACACATTACACAATTTATCCAGCCATTTCTTAATCAAGGGGCACCACTTACTATGGTTTCAATTTGGGGCTATCACAATACCTGTTGCTATGAATATTTTGGCATTCAAAGTACCTTTTTGTTCTACTCCTCTTGTTTAACTTTTTATGTCCCTGCCAAGAACCGGACCTTGGGTTGCACTAATCATGGGCACAACCCACTAGGGCCTTTCTTTATGTCCTAATAGTCTAAAGAAGATATCATGTCCAGGTTTATCCTAGAAGAGCAGCACAATTAAGCCAAGAGCCATAGTCCTTTTAAAAATGTCTCTCTCTTTGCACAATTAGAAAATCATAATTTGCCATGATTTGGCCTCCAATAGGTTTTTCTTTCTGAAAATCACAGGGCTTGAAGAGGTCACCTAGCAAATTCATTTATCTCCAGGCAGGACTCCTGAACCATCCCAGGAAAATAAAGATGTGACCTATTTTGAAAGAGCTCCGGGGAAAGAGAGTCTCCATGTTGCCTTGGTAACCTAATCCAATGTTTAATTGCTCCCACTTGTTCTTTCTGGTACCTATCCTGTGTTCTTCCTGTTGTCACTTCGCCCTTTTCCTCTTCCTTAGCTTGAGACAGGACCTGTAATATGTTCTCTACCCACTTGCCAACAATCCTCCCCACTTCTCAGCCAGTTCAGTCTTTAAGGAAGCAAGTAAAGAAAAGGAGGAAGAAATGGTAAACCACTCCTTATCTTTGCTAAGAAAATCCCACAGGTAGTATGGTCCAAGGGATCATGAAGAATCAGAGAATGGTTAAATCAACTAAATAAAAACAAAAAAGGGAAGAGGGAAAAAAGAAATCAAAGGAAAGGAAGAAATAGGGAAAAGGAAGGAAAAAGGAGCTAGGGGGGCATGAGTAGGCATTCACAAGGAAGAGCATAAAATTAATTAATGAATAATCGTGAACATGAATAAAGCACTTTAACATTATTTCATTGGACGTGACAGAGGAATAAATAACAGAAAATACAAGACACCAACTCTTGCTAAATTTTAAATAACCCAGGTAACAACACTGACCAATGGCACCCGTGACCCAATGGTAAAGATATGAATTGCTCAGATATGGCCAATTATCTGGTCTCATTTTAGCCTTCAAGCCTGCGAGAGAGGTTTCATAGGTGTCACTTCTGCCATTTTGCTTTTTTGTATCCCTAACACTTAGCCTGGCACATAGTAGGCACTTAAATGTTTTGACTGACTGCCACATAGCCTCATAGAATCATAAGTTTCGAGGTAAAAAGCACTGAGTGAGACTCATCAAAGTGAAAAGACTCATAGTCACCAGATAGTAATGATTACACCCTGGATTTGAGCCACATAATCCAGTTCCAAATCCTTGATCCTTTCCACCATACCCTGTTCCTTCCCATACATGATAGGTCTTCAAGAGACACTTCTCATATGAAGAAATGACTGATCATTCATCTAAATTGGAGGAACGCTAACCTTTCTGGGTCTCGGTTTCCTCATCTGTAAAATGAGTGCTTTGGACCAAATGGCCTCTGGGGTCCCTGTGTCACCCAAATCCATAATCCTATGAGTAAATTAGAATACTTCTGTTTCCTTTCCCTACTTCCCATAGGTTTGGAGATAGAGACTTTCTTCTGTTAAAAGTGTCTCTGCTATGACCTCTGACCACCTTCCTGGCCTTTGACCTTGGGAAAAGGGACCCTCTGTTATTTTCTTCCCATGGGCCTGTGCCCTGACCACCTCTGGGCGTATCTGAGCTGGGTGTTTATTGCCAGTCTGAGTTTGCAGACATCACACACAGCCCTCTCTTTAATTGCATTTTCTGTATTTAAAAAACACATAAATTGAGCTTATCACCCTGCCTGCACATGGCAGGCTGCAGCGGCTGGGTGAGCGTGCTGACGGGCAGCAGTTTCCAGGCAACTTGGGGAGAGCGAGCCGTGGGATCTGGATGGGATGGGGGTCCGGGGAAAGCCGGAAGGTCTCAGCGTGGGCGTGGGGTCTTTGTGGGGTTAATTCTGTCCTGTTCCAATGGCTGAGAAGGCTGGCGGGGCTTCCGTGGTGAGGGACTTTTGATAACTGTTTCTGCAGCAGGCAGCCAAAGGCCAATAAGGGGCCGCTGTACCAGGTAGAATGATGGTAACCCAGCGATAAGGAGAGCGCCGCGTCCGAGGAGGGGAGGGGCTGCCCAGACCGAGGCTTCTGAAGGCAACCCCCTCCCCACCATGAGAAGGGCAGGGATGTGGGAGGAAAGGTCTGGGTGGGCACCGGAGGAGGAAGAGCTCCTGCTGTCCCCCACCTCTCTCAGCCAGGGAGAACTGCTGAGACCTGGAGATGCCCACTGAGGGAGGTCCCAGAGGCTCTGTCCCTCAGCTACGAGGCCCATCCCTCTCTCGATCCATCCTGGCCCTTTCCTGCCTTCCCAAAGGCTCAGTCCGAGGTGCAAGAGGCCTCCTGGAGTCCTTCCCTAGGACTTGGAAATAGCATGCTGCTGTTTCTGGGAAAAGCTCCCCCAGTGCCTGAGGTTTCTTTAACCAGGGTTAGACTCATGTGAAAGAGGAAGATTAGCATACAGTCATCCCAAAGAGTTGTGGGTCGCTTGCTTTCCCTCGTGTCCAACTTTGGTGACCCCTGATAGGTTTTCCTGGCAGAGATCCTAGAGTGATTTGCTGTTTCCTTCTCCAGCCCCTAAGAAGGAGTTCATGCTCAATAGGAAAAAAGTCCTTTCTTTTCATTTATGTACCATAAAGAGCTAGAAGCATACATAGACATAGGTTAGTCTGCCAGGGCCCCATTTTACAGATGAAAAGATTGGGACCCAGAAAAGTGAAATTCATAGTCAATAAAGTAGGAAATGGCTCCAATTCAGGTTTTCCAATTCCAAATCCAATATCCTTTACACAATTCTGCATTTAGCATTTAATTGGCATTTCTCGATTTAAAAAAAAAAATCTAATTAATGTGGAAGGAGCAAAAACCATGGGATAAAATGAGAAAATGCTACACAGGAAGAATATAAAGACCATTTGGAAGTAGTCACACCTTGTGGAATTGGAATTGTAAAAGACAAGTTATAGTTTAGACTGTGATACTCCAATGGCAGGCCCACCTACTTGTCGAGCAAATTGCTTTGGAAGAGGACAGAACCCTGCTTCTCCTTCCCGCTCCACTGACCACAGAAAGTCTTTGCAAGCTTCCAGAGATCTGAAGATTTAGGAATTCCCATCAGTGTCAGAAGGTCTTGAGAACTAATGACTCATAGCACCCAAGATACCTTGAAAACTTACGACTTCAAGACTCCCCACAGAGCCCGAAAGAAAAGGGAACTTCATGAGGACCTCAGGAGGGAGAGGAAGAGACTTCCAGCAGCTGGAAGCTGTCAGCTACCCCTTCTGCCATATAATCTAGAGCCCACTTTTCCCGAGTCGCTTGTGGGAGAAGGTAGCCAGATTTTGGGAAGGGATGACTATCCTACTGCCTTGTTAAACTACATCTTCTAAAAGCTCATTAATCTATCTGGACGGCTGATACCAACTGACCATGTGAAGAACATACTGTAGCTCTGGAAGGGTAACCCATCCCCTCAAGATTACTTCTGTATCCCCAAGGGAAGAAATAGCCAGCTAATATTCTGGGGATCCAACTTGTCATATAAATGGGGCTTTAAAGAGGAACTAAAACCCGAAATCAGAGTGGTCCAGTACCTATCCCTGTCCCTCTGGTACTTTGTGACCACAAGGGAGGATAAAAATTGGATTGAATAGCTTTAGATAGATACTGCTTCCCCTTCACCCCATGAAGAAGCCGGATGGCTCAGCTTTGCTTTTATCACAATGATGAGGTGCTTATTAACCTTAGATAAGGGATTCTTAACCTTTCAATAGAAAGGTCACAGTCTTCGAGTGTCTGATGAAACCCTTCTCAGAATGATGTTCTTAAATGTGTAAAATAAATTACAGAGAATTATAAAAGGGGCAAATCATTCAAATACTCATCCAAAAAAAAGTTAACAAGATCCTAGGACCTCCAGGTTAAGAATCTCTGCTTTGGGGAATCCTGAGGTCAACATCTTGCCTAAATGATGTCATAAAGTTGGGAAGATAATGGAAAAGACAGCAGCAGACTCTCCCCCAGGGTCCTGACCCTGGCTTCTTTCGACACTCTTGGTGTTTACATGATTACTACAGGAAGATTTTGCATGCTGTGTGGTCTGGGAGAAAGCACTTTGCCCCTCTGGGCTTCCTTTTCTTTATATAGAAAATAAGGGGGCTTGACTAGGTGGTACAGTGGCTAGGAAGCTGGGTTTGAAGTTCGGAAGTTTGAGCATGGGGTGACCGGGCGAGTCATTCTACCTGTCTGCCTCAGTTTCCATATTTATAAATACAAGACAATAAAAACATTTATCTTCCTTGACTGTGATTGTTGAGGATTAAATGAGCTAACATTTGCAGTCCTCAGAGTTCTGAGGGAAATCCTCCCCGTAGGGATGCTCACACTCTGTGGGATACTGGGCTCATCTTGGACCTGGGATGAGGGCTAGGAAGTGCCGGACACGGATCACCCAGAGTCAGACCCTTTCTGGCCGCCTCAGTCTGTGCAAGTTACCGACCTTGCCTCAGTTTCCCCAGCTGTAAACTAGTGGTGATGATCCCAAGGCAGCAAACTGGAAGTCCCTCTTTAGAGAGGATTTCCCTCAGAACTCTGTGTATTCAGCCAGTAGCATCAGTCAGGTCACTGCAGGGGATTGTGGGTGCAGCAGCTTTAGAAAATGGGTGGAAAAAAATAAAAAATAAAATGAGTGGGAGGGAGAGGGCCCAGCTGCTCCTTGTTCCTCTTGCATTTGTGTTTTAAGTAAATGGACTTTTTATTAGGATGATGCCTCCTGGAAGGTAGGGCTGGGATTTACAAAAGGAAAAGCAGGAAGCCGGGCCCAGGCCAATGGCCTGTTTGTAAGGGCCTGGGCTGTCCTTTGGAAGGACAGCTCCACATGGCTGCGAAGAAGGCCTTCTGCAGGCTGCCAGGAGAGCTGTCATTCACTGAAACCATGACAGATGGCAGCTTCTTTCTAGAAGCTACTAAAGGGAGCAGTCCACACATGTTTATGAAATTAAAACACCCTATCTCCTAATAAAAGGCACTAGGAGATTTCAGCTGAGGAAAACAAGAGACAAAATTAATGAACTAGCTAATACTTGTTTCTTGTTATAGCCATTAGTCCAAATTGCCACTTTAGTCAAAACATACACACTTAGTTTTGAGATTTGGAAATATTGGTGATTGCATCTCTATGGATGCTTCTTTCCCTAGATGCAGATAACTGCCTTTTTGTAACCTTCCTGGGGGAGGAGGGGGGAGAGAGGAAAAAAAGAAAAACAGAGACATAGACTAAAACAGAGATAAGGAAAAAGAGAGAAAGAAAGACAGGGAGAAAGAAAAGCAGGAAGAGAGAAAAAGAGAGACAGAGATAGGAAGAAAGAGAGAAAAGCAGAGAGACACAGAGAACAACAGAGAACAACAGACAAACAGATGGGGGGAGAGAGAACAACAAAAAGAGAGATTTATCTTCAGACACTTACTAGCTTTGTGACCCTAGCAAGGCATCCAACCTCAGTTTACTTTTACTGTACAGTCTACTCATCTGTAAAATGGGAATGATAGACTTAACTCCTGCAATTATTGTGAGGATCAAATGAGGTAATATTTTGTCAAGCACTTGATGTAATTCCTGGTATATAGTAAGTATTGTATAAATGTGAGCTACTCTTATTATAGATGATGGATAGATAGACAGACAGGTGATCAATTGGTAAATGAATGGCTTGTTAGAGCAAATAGAGGAGACAGACAGGGATTTGTTAGGCACTTTGATGCCAGGCTCAATGTCTCCTATCATTGACTGGACTTTTCATATGGCAAAATTCTAGGCAATGTTGATATGAAAGTGTTAAAACAAATCATGGCCCAGATGACAGGAAACAAGACGCAATCTCCTGTATTGCGATGATAATTTATATTCAGGTATCTGAAGCACACTGCTGATCAAAGGGACTTGGACAAGAGACTTTCCAGGGACCCCTGCTCCCGGCAGGAGAACTGGACCGGAATCAGCAGAGCCCCCCAAGATGACGGATTTGCATGGCTTGTCCCTGCCAAACTCAAAGGACTTCTTGTGGTGACTATCATCCGTTTTTGGAGGGATTCCAAAAAGCCAGGTTGTTTAACCTTCCTTTTAACTATTTTAAAATTAATTCACTGCAAAGAATATGTAGTGTTCTGCTGAATGGTGTATATTTCTCGGTGATGGCATTAACGTCTCTTGATAGAAAGAAAATGTAACTCATTTGCCAGCACTTCACGGAGAAAGGTGTGGAACAAAGCAAATGGACCCTCTGGACTCGGTCTCTGAGGAGCTCTGGGTTCCATTTGTCCCTAGAAGGCCCCCTGCATTTTTATAGCTTGAGTTTCTCAAAGCCAGGGATTTCTAAGTGGGACAGAGATCGCTTCCACCTAATCACCTCAATGGCTACCTAGGGGTCTCTTCCCAGGCAAAGGAGCGCTCAGCAGGGAAGGCAAGGAGCTGAGATGGCATCGTGATGGTTTTCAAGTGTCTGAAGGGTCATTAGTATGTAGAGTACAGCACCAGATGGCCTCCATCTCCGGGATCGCAGGAAGTGAGGAGCTTCTCCGAAAAAGCAGCTTGGCTCAAAAACCTTCTGAGAAAGAGTTTCCTGGCAGCAGAGGGAGAGGGAGGGATCTCCCACTCTGGGGAGTCATGGCTTCTTCTTGCTTGGAGGAAAGGGCACTAACCTTAAAAACTCAAAGGGCTTGAAGGAGGATCTTGTCTGGGCCATTTACTACCTGGGACTTCGTGTCTGTGAGCCTCGGTTTGCTTCTCCCTTAGTGAGGGGATTGGACCGAGGAGAGTAAATCAATGGCAGTGTGACTATTGGGAATGAAAGAGAATGGTAGAATCTGCAATCTGGCCACTTGGGAGAGCAATCAGGGCCCGGGCCCAAAGGGCTGTCAGACTGTGCATCCCTCTGACCCAGCAGTGTCTCTACTGGGTCTGTATCCCAAAGAGATCCTAAAGGAGGGAAAGGGACCCACATGTGTAAAAATGTTTGTGGCAGAAACTGGAAACTGAGTAGATGCCCATCAGCTGGAGAATGGCTGAATAAATGGTGGTATATGAATGTCATGGAATATTATTCTATGAGAAATGAGAAGGCTGAAAAGCTTGGGAAGACTTATATGAACTGATTCTGAGTGAAGTGAGCAGAACAAAAGAACTTTGTATGCGGCAACAAGATTATGTGATGATCAGCTTTGATGGACTTAACTCTTCTCAGTAATTCAGTGATATAAGACAATTTTAATAGACTTGGAATGGAAAATGCTACTCACATTCAGAGAAAGAACTACCAGAGTCTGAATATAGATCAAAGCACACTATTTTCATTTTTTTGTTTTGTTTTTTTCTTTCTTGTGGTTTTTCCCTTTGTTCATATTATGACTAATATGGAAATATGTTTACAATGATTGCACAATAATTACAAACCTATTGTTTGTCTTCTTGGGAAGAGAAGACAAAAAAAATTTGGAACTCAAAACCTTAAAAAATGAATGTTGAAAACTATGTTTACATGTGATTGGAAAAAATAAAATATTAAGTGGCAGGAAATGCAAACAAAAAGAAAAGAAAGAAATAGATTGTGAGTTATTAGGAAACGGGTTCTCCCTAGAATTGTCTCTAACTCTGACTAGCTGTATGACATTGTCCATCCTCAGGTCTCAGTTGATTTTTCTGTATAAAATGAGGCCTGTGATAAATGAACTCCAAGAGCCCTTTTAGTCCTGCATTGGGACCTTCCAATATCCAGGATCATAAATTGAGAGTTTAAAAAACCATGAATATCTTCTTACTCAAATTTTTCATTTTATAGATAAACAGTAATAATACTTAACACTTACATATGTTAATATTAGTACCTTAATATGTATTAACTTATGTCCCTTAATATGTACCAGACAATATGCTAAGCATTTGACACACATTATTTTATTTGAACCTACCAAGAACCCCACAAGATAGATCCTATTATAATCCCCATTTTACATGAATAAACTGAGGCAAACTGGGGTCATACAACCATGAACTATCTCAAGCCATATTTAAACTGAGGTCTTCTTGATTACAGGCTTATGACTCTACCTGAGTTGTCCCTAGAAATTGTGACAAAATTTATGGTTTAATCCCTGATTACCTTGTGCTCTCATCAGAGCTTCCCAAAATTCTCTGCTCTCCCTTTCCTGGACTCCGTCCCCCTTAGCTGATGAGACACAAGGCATTTCCCAGTCTCTCCTTCCCCCAATGACCTCCCCATTCACTGCTGGTGTCCTTCTGAGATAACTTTCCATCTGCTTTATAAAAGCTTGTAGAAACCTAGTTGTTTACTTAATTAAAATGTAAACTTGTGAGCTCCCTCAGGAGTGGACAGTCTGCCCGAGTGGGGATATCAAATGGTGGTTCTTGCTATCTAGGAACTTAAATTTGAATGAGGAAAACAAGAAATAAAAGGGAAATAGAAAGTCAAGGTAGGTCTGACCAGGGAGGAAGGAGGTGAGTGCTGATGAGGAGGCTGAGGAGTGAAATGACCAGGGCTGAAGGGCCTCAGGAAATGGCGACCTAAGCCAAGGACTGACTGTCAGCAAAAAAGGGCCTCTCCAGACCTTGGAGCATCTCCAGGTGGGCCAGGCTGCCATTCAGAGGCGGAGCCATGTTGAGAAGAAACTGGTAGGAGAAAGAACTTCTGAGACAGCTGGGTTACCCAGTGGGCAAAGCACTGGGCTAGAGTCAGGATAAACCTGAGTGCAAATCCAGTGCCTTCCTGGTAAAGTGCTCAATAAATGCCCTAACCATCCATCTACCCATCTATGTATGTCTGTCTTATCTGTCTGTCTGTATCTATTTATCCTCTCTTATCTATCTATCCTGTCCATGGTATCTGTCTGTCTGTCCTATCTATCTTGTCTGTATGTCTATCATCTATCCTATCTATGTATTCTATCTATCATGTCTGTCTGTCTGTATCTATTTATCCTCTCTTATTTATCTGTCCTATTATCTATCTATCCTGTCTGTATGTCTGTCTATCCATTATACATATCTATCCTATCTTCCCTTCTATCTTCTCTATGTATCCTGTCTATCTATCTATTCTGTCTATCTGTTATTTATATTTGTGCATTAATTAAGCACTTTCTGCTTAGCAGGCTCTGTACAAGATGGTTTACAATAAATTCTATTTCATTGGGTACCTGGAACAAGCCTTGTGAGGTAAGTTCTTATCATCCCCATTTTATAGTTGAGGAAACCAAGGCCGGCAGAGCTTAGGGGACTTGCCAAGGCCACACAGCTGGTTATTGCGTAGGAGGCAGACCTGGCGACCCAGCTTACTGAGCCCTCATTGTGTGTCACAGGCAGGGAAGACATAGAAGCAAACATTGGTCCCTGGTCTGGAGGAAATCTTCTAGTGCTCCTTGAGCCCCATTTCTTTGTCCCTGTAGTCTCAGAGCAGCCTTTGGAGGACCGGACATGGTCTGGCTTCCCTGGACTCACCGAGCACTATTTCTTCACCATCATTCCTATCCCTGGGTAAAAAACAGAAAAGGAAGAATAATGTGAAATGACAGAAAATGCTGGGAAAAATAATAAACCTATCTGTAGCAGGAATCAAAAAAAAAAAAAAATCGCAGACCACAGCGTGTGGTCAGTTGCTATGAGACCGATCTTGTCCCATGCGGTCCTCTCCCTTTTGACAAAAGGACACATGGTCTGATCACTCCAGCTGCTATTCTTAGGTCCTCTGCTGACACAGCCTGGAACCTGGGGGAGCTCGGCTTCCTCCCCTCCCCCCCAGGTGTTTCCTCCTTCCCCTCTGCAAGATAAGGTGGTAGCCACCTCCCCACTTCCTGGACTGGTACAAGATGGTCCAACATGGTGCTGAATGAAAACCCCCCACTTTTTTTGCTTTGGAGATCAAAGACTGCCTGGCTAATCCACTGATGAGGCCGCTGGCTGCCCAACGAGGTGCTGCCCAAGGAGTCCAGTCTGCTGGCTGCCAAGGATCCAGTCCACTGGCCGCCCAAGGAGGTCGCTGGCTGCCCATTCAGGTCAGTGGTCCTGCCTGCCATGGCGTGGCCAGCCATGCCATTGTTTGCTGACACAGACCTGCCTGTGCCCTCCAGAATGCAGTGACTCCTGCCCACGAAGAGCTGGCCAATCCTAAGTCGCGTGTGTCCCTGTCAGACTGCTAAATGCTTTCCTCTCAGTGCTTTCTGCAGGCTTAGAGCTGGCAGCAGCCAGTCTGTCTGGGGAGGAAGATAAGAGTTTGATGAGAAGGACATTGACGGGCAGCTGAGACGGGCTCTGTCTCTGGAGATCCGAACTACCTGCAGGGTGGCCGTCCCATCCGGGCCCAGCTTCCCCATCCCTCATCAACTCCCAGCAGAACATCAGCAACTGAGAGGCTGACCAAGAGGCTCGTTAAGCAGCTATTGCATGCGGGGCACTGTGCTGGACATGAGCCAGTCCTTCCCCCAGGAAGCTTGCTCAGTATCTGGGAGACCTGTTTCCTATAAATGGAGGAGGCTGGGAGAGAGAAACTCTGAGATCATCTTCATCTGCAGATCCACAACCCTCTGTAAGCCTCAGTTTCCACATCTATAAAGTTGGGCTAGAAGGCCCTTTCAGTTCCAGATCCATGTATCCCTCTACTCTTCTACCAATAACAGGAATTCCCCTGAAGAAGACAGATTTGGATTTCAAAAACCCTCCAGAAACTACCCAGAGAAGAGTTTCCAGTAGCCTAGAGAACTCTGGGTAAATTTTAGAAACTATGAGAAGAGGCAGTCAATTGAGCCAAGAAAGAAATAGTTCTAAAAAGGAACTGAGTAAAACAAATTCTTCTTGGAGAAAAATTCCTCTGTGAAAGATAGTCCTGGCCTTATAGTGCAAGAGATGGACTAGAGATTGGGATCTGGGTTCTAATTTTGCCATTTAGTACCTCTGTGACCTTGGATTGGCTGCATCCCACCTCTAAGCTTTTGCTTTTCTCTTCTGCAAAACAAGCGTTGGAGCTTTCATCCCGAGGGGCTAGCATCCTGTTTAAAGTTCGTCCCATAGAGCAGCAGAATCAGGCAGTATGAAAGGAATCCCACTCCTTCCCATCAACCCCAGTCATTATATATTCTATATTATGGAATATAAATGTTAGAAACTGGAACCTGGTGACATCAAGCGTATGGAGGGGACACATCAATGTAGCAGAGCTAGACGGGACTTTGGAGATTGTCTGGTCCAGAACTAGATGTGGCTCTAGGATCTAGAGATGAGGAAACAGTTTCAAAGAAATTAGGCAAGGTCAGAATCTGAATTCAGGGCCTCTGATTCCACATTAGGCGCTCCTTTTTCTCCAGGTCTGGTTCTTCCCTCTGTTCTCATCAAGGATCCTATATTTTTTCCCAATTCAAGGAAGGGCTTCTCAGGAGCAGAATTGCAAGAAGACAGACACAAAGGTAGATGATTGCATAGTGGATGGATAGATAGATGGATGAATAGAGAGACAGACAGACAGGATTGAAATACAGATAGACAAGCAGGCAGACAGGATAGAGAAAGATAGAATGATAGGATGAAGAAATGGATGGATAGGTAGACAGAAAAGATAGAGACAGGATAAATGGGTAGAAACAGGAGGGCAGAATAGACTAGAAAGATAGACAGGATAGAGAGATAGATAGGATAGATGGATGAATGGATGGACAGATAGATGGCTAGTTAGATGGATAGACAGCATTTATTAAGTGCTTTCTGTGTGAGAGGCACTATGCTTAGTGCTTGGGATACAAATTTTAAAAACAAGGTTAGTCCGATATCTCATGGGTCTTACTTCTGTTCTAACAGGAGAAGACAAAATAGAAAGCGAGGGAGGTAAGATGCAGGGGGAAAGCAGTGGTGGAGAGGTGAAAGAGTGAGTTGAGTTGGGAGTGAAATGAGCAGCTTGGTTTGGTGCTTTGTTTCTCCCCCTGCTTCCCCAAGTTCTGCTGGTTGGAGAGGAAGCCTGGAGGGGAGCGGGGGCAGGAGCCCAAGCTGAAGGGACTCTGGTTATAGAAATGAGCTGAGGGCTCCAAAAACAAATCACATTCATCCTTCATCCACTGGGGCTCCTGAACTGGGACTAATAGCAAACCTGGGGGCCTCCAGCCCCACCCCCCGGGGGCTAATTATCCCCTGTGTTGTCCCAGCCAAAAGGAGTTACAGATAGGGTTTCAAAGAAACAAAGGCTGGCAAGTCAGGTTCTGGTCTTGAGTACCTGCAACCTACAGAGACTCTGGCCATAGCCTTTTCCAGGAGCAACCTCCGCCTCCAAGTAACATAGCAACCTTTGTTCCTGAAAGGATTTTAATGGGCCAATTTTAGCAGTGTCATAAAGCAAAAAGTAATTACCTGGGAGGAAAATAGAAGGCTTTTTGTTGTTCAAATGCTCCCTCCCCCATCCCAGTCTTCTCCTTGATTCTTCCTCCTTCCCCTTTCCTTTTGGTAGACTGACACATGACACAATGCATCCAGGAAGGACTGTCCCTTCAAGGGAGCAGATAGTGTGGTCTGGGGGCAACATCAGCTGTCAGAGAACCAGGACTCCAGCCTTGCCTCTGTCCCTTGTATTATGACATGGGATAAATCACATCTCCTCATCCTCTTCGTCTCCAGCCCTAAAATGAAGGTGTTACCAATGGGGAAAAGCAAAGTCAAGTCAAGTGAAGGATTAGACCAGATGAGGTCCAGGGTCCCTTGAAGCTGTAATTTTCCAGTTCACTTGGAGCTCTGCTGAAAACCTCAGTCAGCTGTTCCACCCAGAGCTTTCCTGTATTTGCCCAAACTGCCCAGCACACTTGGCACAAAGTGTGAAACCCTCCATGCAGTTAATGGATTGGGGGAGCAGGACATGATCAATGAACGAATGAGTGAGTGGAAATAGGGGGTCCAGATGCTGTGCTAAGTATTGGGAACAGAAATAGAAAAATTCAAGATAGTCTCTGTTCTCAAGGACTTCACATTCCTTGAGATCACATTTGTAAAAAATTCAGCTGCGGAGTAAATGGAAGGGCCATTGCAAGGTAGTTGACCGATCCAGGGAGATCTTGGAGGTCGTTGAGGAGGAACTTCAAATAACCTACTTTCTGGTAACTTTCTCTTAGCTAAATGATAAGATTTTTTCCATGCCACTATAGTTTTCAAAGTCTATAAGTTCCCACTAAATTTGGTAACCCCAAGGCAAAGCCCCATTTGCTCTACGTTATATGTCTGGCTTCCTCTACTCTCCCAAGAAGGTTAGTGCTGGAAAGAAACACCTCATTATAATATAAAATTAATAGCAATACTTTGTAGTAGAAAAAACTGATTAAAATAGGTCCCCATTAATCGAGTAATGGCTGTTCACATTGTGATTTTATGAATTTGCATTTGTATATTCTTTTTAAAAAATATATTTTATTTTTTCCAATTACATGTAAAAACAGTTTTTAACATTTGTTTTTTTCTTTAAATTTTGAATTCCAAATTTTTTTCCCTCTTTCCACTCTTCCCTCTTCTTGAGACAGTAAGCAATTTGATATAGGTTTACATGTGTAGTCATGTGTAACATTTCCATTTTAATGATATTATGAAAAAACAGACCAAAAAAACAAGAAAAATTAAAAAGTTCTAAAAGTATGCTTCAATCTGTAGTCAGGCTCCATCAGTTCTTTTTCTTGAGGCAGGCAGAATGTTTCATCGAGAGTCCTTTGGGATTGTGTTGAATCATTGTATTGTTAAGAATCGTCTTAACATTCACAATTCATCATACAATGTTGCCATTACTGTGGACAATGCTCTCCCGGTTCTGCTCACTTTACTTTGCATTAGTTCATTAAGTCTTAACCTGATTTTTCTGAAAACCACCAGCTCATTCTTATAGTACAATAGTATTTCTTCATAATCACATACCACAAACTGATCAGCTATTCTCTAATTGATGGATATTCCCTCAATTTCCAATTCTTTATCATCAGAAAAACAGCTGCTATAAATATTTTTATACATATAGGTCCTTTCCCCCCCCCTTTTTTTTTAATCTCTTTGGTGTATCTAGACCTACCAGTGATATTGCTGGGTCAAAGACCATGCAGTTTGGTAGCCCTTTGGGCATAATTCCAAATTGCTTCATAGAATGGCTGGGTCAGTTCACAGTTCCACCAGCAGAGCATTAATGCCCCAGTTTTCCCCCATCCTCTCCTATATATATCATTTTCCTTTTCTGTCACATTAGACAATCTGATAGGTATGATGTGGTACTTCAGAATTATTTTTAATTTGCATTTCTCCAATAGATTTAAGGAATTTTTCTTCATAAATACTATAAATAGCTTTGATATCTTTGTCTGAAAACTGCCTGTTCATATCCTTTGACCATTTGTCAATCAGGGAAAGACATATTCTTATAAATTTGACACATATCTCTATATAGTTGAGAAATGAAATCTATATTTATATAATTTTTCTCAGCTTTGTTAATACTTCTAATTGTGGTTGCATTGGTTTTGTTTGTGCAAAATCTTTTTAATTTAATATTTTCAAAATTAACCATTTTACATCTCATAATATTTTCTCTAGTTACAAATTCTTGCCTTAGCCATAGATTTAATAGGTAAACTATTCCATGCTACTCTAATTTGTTTATGGTATTACCATTTATATCTAAATCATGTACTTATTTAGAGCTTATTTTGATATAATGATTTTAGATGTTAATCTATACCTAGTTTCTGCTATACTAATATCCAGTTTTCCCAGGAGTTTTTGTCAAAGAGTGAGTTCTTGTCCCAAAAGCTTGGGTCTTAGAGTTTATCAAATAAAAGATTGCTGTGGTCATTTACTCCTCTGTATTGTGTATTAATCTGTTCCATTGACCCACTATTCTATTTCTTAGTTAGTCTCAGATTGTTTTGATGTTAAACATTTTATAATATAGTGTGAGATCTGATGTGGATTGGCTACCTTTCTTTACATTTTTTTCATTAATTCCCTTGATATCTTTGAGTTTTTGTTGTTCCAGATAGATTTATTACTTTTTCTGGCTTTATAAAATCATTTTTGTAATAAGTAGATTAAATAGAATTGTCATTTTTATTATATTGGCTTGCTTGCCCTACCCATGGGTAATTGATATTTTTTTCTAATTATTCTATTAGTTATTATTGTGAAAAGTATTTGTAATTGAATTCATATAGTTCCTAGGTTTGTCTTGGAAGATAGATTCCCAAATATTTTATAGTATCTAGAATTAATTTAAATGAATTTTCTGTTTCTAGCTCTTGCTGATTGGTAATGTATAGAAATGCTGATGATAAACAATGTTTATTTTCTATCCTGTGACTTTGCTAAAGTTGTTAATTATTTCATATAGTTTTTTCAGTTGATTTCTAGAATTTTTCATCATAACTACAAAGAGTGATATTTTTGCTTTCTCATTGCCTATTTTAATTCCTTCAATTTTTTTCTTGTCTTATTGTCATAGCATTTTTAGTACAATACTGAATAATAG
Source organism: Antechinus flavipes (assembly GCF_016432865.1). Lineage (NCBI taxonomy): Eukaryota > Metazoa > Chordata > Mammalia > Dasyuromorphia > Dasyuridae > Antechinus > Antechinus flavipes. Next base: position 41,409,154 of record NC_067402.1, on the reverse strand, counting down.
GAGTGATCATAAGCATTCTTACTGATCTTACTGGGGTCCCTTAATCTTTTGGGGAAGGTTTCTATCTTTTTCCAATTACAGGTAATATTTGCTACTAGTTTTGAATATTACTTATCATTGTAAAAAAAGCTCCTCTGCTCTCTAGTGTTTTTTAATAGGAATCAGTGTCCTGTTAAACTTTTTCTTTGTCTATTTTGTTGATTTTGTTATTGACATGTTTACATTCATATCCTCTTATGGACTATTATTGTGTTATGAGAAACAAAGAAAAAGGAATGGAGAGAAATATAGGAGAGCTCATATGAACTGATTCAAAGTGAAGAGATAATTTATATAATAGTCACAATAATGTACAGTAATGACAAAGATGCCAGAATTCAATTAGTCAACCAAAAACCATTTATTTATTGAACATTTATTGTGCAGTGTTAGTGAGGGCAGCTAGGTGACAGTGGAAAAAGCATTGGAATCAGGAAGAGTCGTCTTAAGAAGTTCAAATCCAACCTTAGACATTTACTAGCTGTGTAATCTGGGAAAATCACTTAACTCTGTGTGTCTCAGTTTTCTCATCTGTAAAATGAGGTGGAGAAAAAATGGAGAAAAAACGATTCATAGAATCGTTTCCATGAAAACCCTGAATGGGTTTCAGAAGAGATTCTTCTCTTGGAGATTCAGGGAGATTCAGAAATGGCTGAAAAATGATTTAATGTGCAGTGTTATGAGCAATCTCAACCCTAGAGGACTGATAATAAAAAAAAGAAAATTTGCTTTCCTTCTAGGCAGAGAAGTGGACTCAACGTGCAGGCTTTTTTAGCTTACCTGGATCTCTTTGTTATGACGGAGGATTCTATTGATAGGAATAGTGGGGAATGTTATAAATGTTAAAAAAATTTTTTTTTACCAAGAAATCAGGATTTTGATATCACAACGAACTCAGTAATCATGGGAAGAAAACAAACATAATGGAATGTACAGACAGCTTCCTGAAGCTGCTAATCGTTCCGAAACAACATTCTTGTCATAACAGGCGATGGCACCATTTTATTGACTTATAAGCAAAGAATTTCAAAGTTATTCTTACTCAAATAACTCAGAATTCTTCTCTTCCTTCAAGACTCAGCTCAGAGACCGCTTCTTCTGGGATGCCCTCCCTGAGCTCCCTGGTTCAGGTTTAAGGTTCTTAACATTTTATTGTATCATAAGCCCCTATGGCAGTCTGGCAGAACCTATAGACAGACCCCTTTTCACAATAATGTTTTTAAATGTGTAAAATAAAATATGCAGGATTACAAATGAAACCAATTATATTGAAACAAAGATGTGATTTTGTCTCCATTCAAACCCACAAATCCTCTGAAATATAGCCACAGATGCTTTGGGATTCCCTTCCCTTCTTCTGGGTTAAATACCCTTCCCTTAATTCTTTCTCTTTTCTCAAGTTATCTCCATTATCGGTGTACAGGTTGCACCACTGCCCAGTAGAATACAAGCTCTTGGAAATCTGGGATGGCTCTGGTTCTGTCTTTGTGTTCCAGAAGCTTAGCAGTGACTTGCACAAAGTAATAAATGCTTATTGAATTGAGTTATTTAAAAGTACTTAAATGATTATTTAAAATTAAATGCTTTAATTTAAATTTAATTATTGAATAAACATTTAATTTACAATTCTAATAATTTAATAATTAAAAGCTATACCTCTGAATTTTTGTGTTTGCTTTCTCTCGTTTTCATGTCTCCTCCCTTGCTGTTAGGCTGTCTGCAGTCACTTCTCCCCGCTCTCGATGTGCCTCCCTGTTGCAGCCCCTCTCCACCTGGCTAATTTGATGCTTCTAATCTGCTTTGGGCTTGGAAACCAGATAAATAAGCTTGCTAGAGAAAAGTAGAAAATAATAGCAAGCGTATTCTTTGTGAAAATCTGAGGGGTTCTTCCTCGAGCAAAACGTAGAAGCTTCAGTGTAGAGATTTTAGGAACAGTATTTTGGTTAATCAAATGTCTTTTATTTTTATTTTCTAATGCTGCACTTTGATCTGCAGAAGTGTGGTTGCCAGATAGCAGAGTTGGAGAGAAATGAAATGTTATTGTGCATACATGTATGCATGTGTGTATGTATGAATTCATACATGTATGTATATGTAGTGGGATGATCAAGGGAATCCCCTGATGTGCTGGACTGGGAAACTTCCTATGCAAGGGATGAGAATACACATCCCAAGAAAGCAGCCAAATTATATGCCCAGTTCTATAGGAGCTACCCCAGTCCAGCAAAACAATGGGTTACTTGATCCCCATCAAGGGGGATCACTTCCTTTTTCTCACCTAATTATGTACATTTTCTCCCTTCCTTCCTTTCTACTTCCTTTCCTCTTTCTCTCCTTCCTTTCCTCTCCTCATTTCTTTCTCCCTCCTTCCTTCCCTCCTCTCTCTGTCTCTCTTTCTCTCACTCTCTCTTTTCGCTCTCTTCTCTCTCTCTCTCTCTCTCTCTCTCTCTCTCTCTCTCATTTTCTCTCACTCTCTCTTTCTCTCTCCCTTTATACCATTAGTATATACAAAATGATTTTCAGCCAATATAGCTGATCTAATATAAGATGTAACTGTTATTTTAATATTTATGTAGCACAGTAATGATCATCTTCACAATCAGCATTATCATCATTCCCATTTTATAGAGGAAAAAAATGAGGTTCAGAGAAGTTGTCACTTGTCCCCGGGGGCCACCCAGCTAGTAAGATTCATAGCAAGGTAGTCTTTAGTCCCAGACCAGCTCTTTCCACTCAACCCCCTGATGCTGCGAGTGAGTGCTGCTCCCCTTAGTTGGAACCTTGGGGAAACAGGCTGTTCATTTATTGCAGTGATGCTGTCATTCATTGCTTAAAACAATGCTGAGATTCCTCTTTGGGAAAAGTCTTCAGAGCTGAATTAGAAGGTACACAAGAAAAGCAGTCTTATTATTTCATAGGAGTCACCTCATTTAAAAAAAAATCAAAAGGAGCATTACTCAGCTTAATAGGTACCTTATCCATCTAACTTGGCACAAAATAGCTTCTGGCTATTTCCCCAAAATAAAATCCATCCTCAGTGGAAGAAGACAATCTGACATCGAGAACGTAGAAAGACTAACCTGCAGGCTCTAAAGGTCTTTCCTGAACAGAAGTTAAGTTTTTAAAACTGAGTTGAAAAACATGCCAGTTTAAAACTAGTATAAATATTGGAGTTGGAACCAGGAATAACTTAGTTCAAATCCTGCCTCAGACACTTAAGCAGCTATATGACCAAGCACAAATCATTTAATCTTTCTGGTTTTTTTTCTTTTGTAAAATGGGGGTAATAATGAAGAACAAATGAGATAATAACAATTTCACAGTGCTACATGAATGCTAGTTACTATTATTAGAGGAATAAGTGTAAGACTTCCAGTGTGATCATTTTGAAGCTCACTGCTTCAATTTGAATGAAGAAATTGTTGCTTTTTAAAAAAAAAAAATCATTGTCATTATTTATTAGGGTTAACATTTCAAGCTGCTTTTAATAAGATGAAATGTAATGGGATTAAATGAAAAGTCTTATTCTTAGGTTCAAAAAATCAACTTCCCCAATACAAAATGTTAGAAACACTGTAATTAGATAGCAATATGAACACTATTGATCAATCAACCAATCGTAAGCTTTTCTTAAGTTTCAGTGGACTACAAATTCAAGTTTATTTGGCAGCTAGGTGATGCAGTGGATGGAGCACTGGCCCTAGAATCATGATTGGTCATAGGTGGCTGGGCAAGTCACTTAACCCTGTTTGCCTCAGTTGGGGGGAAATAAGGCAATTAGAAAGAGGACAGCTATTCAGAATGGACAGAGTGATGATAAAAGATGATGGAGCAAAGGGAGAACCACTTAATTTTTATCTTTCTTGTCTTTTCTCTGCTAAAGATAATGCTCTTCATACTAGGAAGGAGAGAACAAAAATCATTAATGGGGAAAGTTGAAACTGCATGTAAATGGGAAAATGGCAAGAGAGTAGGCAAGAGAGCTGCCTTGAATGAATTCAAGTCACCAGGTCGTGGTAAAGCAGACCCCAGGTTCTGAAACAACCTGAAGATGTACTTTGTGAACCAGAGCAGTTATTTTTTAAAGAGGGAGGACAGGGAAGGTGCTGTAGGACTTTCTGAGGCTGTTATTGTTTTCTAAAAAGAAAAAGGGGCAGAATCTGCAGGCTATGGCTTCATTCAGCAGCCTCCTGCTACAGAGTGTGAGCTTGGGTTGGGTTCTTAGAAAAAATCTAGAACATTTTAATAAAAGGGGATAGCTCAAGTTGCATTTGAAAAGCGAAGCAATAATCAACAGTATAGCTTTATCAAGAGCCATTCCTGGAGACAAATTTTAGACTAAGAGCCCTTCCTTAGTAGACAGATAGTCAAAGCCTATGAACAAACAGGTATTTTAAAAAAGAAAAAAACTATTAACAAGTATATAAAAGATTGCTCCAAATCACTTTATTATCAGAGAAATAGAAATTAAAACAAGAGTGAAATTTTACCCTCAAGTCAGCAAACTGAGAGGGGAAATGATCCCCCCCCAAAAGGGGGGGAATCTGGGAATTTGGGAAAAGCTACAGGAAAATAGGCACACTGGTTTAAAAAAATAACTCAAAAGGTAGATTACTCAGTTTCTGGCCATAATGCCTCTTACTGTGACCTGATCCAACTGTTTGGGGAAACAATTTGGAATTATGCGAGGGGGGAAGAAGGCTAAACTGTTCATATCCTCTGACCCAAAGCTCCCACTATTGGGCATTGGCCCCAAGGGGTCAGGGATAGAAAGGCCCCAAGTATACCCAAATATTCATCGCAGTGCTTTTTTGCGGCCACAAAGAACAGAAAACAAAGTGGGCGTCCGGCCATTCAGGAAGGGGTGAACAAATTGCGCATCAAAGACGGCCCGAAGGCCCTTTCCCCTTCTTCCTCCCCGGTTCCCATCAAGTTCAGGGCCACGGGGAGGGCAAGGTCGCGATCGCCGCGCCGGCTGAGGAGGCCGGAGCCCCGGCCAATCTGCGCGCTTCCGAGCAGAATCGGGCGGACCCGCCGACTTGATTTTCTCCGGCTCTCTCCGCCCGCTCCCCTCGAGACAAAGCCTCCCTTGCCTTGCCCCCCGGTCCCCCCTGAAATCCATTATCAGCGTTTTCTGTCTGCACCGGGGGCCTCCCCAGAAGGAAGGTGCTGGGCTGAGCAGGCGGGCTGGGGGAGGGCGGCCGTTTCATGTCTGGGGTGGAAAGCAGCCTTCACAAAGCCCCGTCTGTCTCCCTGACTCCGAGCATCCAGCCCTGTGTGTCTGAAAGCTTCAGTCCCGATTTGATCCGTACCCCCTGCTGCGCCTTGTTCGCTGAATTTTTAAATTCTCTTTCATTTTATTGAGCTCTCTCCCTCCTCCTCCCCTTCCCCCCACTTCCCTGAGTTAGGTCTAAAGGATTATTGGGTCCCTCTCTTCATTGATTTGTTTTTCTGACCTTTGTGGTAGATGCAGAAAAGTCTGGGGGAAGGGAGGGAAGAAAAGGGGAGGGGGGGTAGGGGAAGGGCCGGCTGCACTGGGAAAGGGATGCCAGCTGGGTGCAGAACAGGGCTAAGGGGGCTTGCTCCCGCTCTCTTTTCTGTCTCTTTTTTTCTCTGTCTCTGTCTGTCTCTCTCTCTGTATATCTGTTACTCTGGCTCTAGCTCTCTCTGAGTGTCTCTCTCTGCCCCTCTTTTTCTATCTCTGTCAGTCTGTTTCTCTGTTTCTGTCTCTGTCTCTTGTATCTCTTTCTGTGTCTCTAGGTGTGTGTGTTTCTGTTTTTCTGCCTGTCTCTCTCCGTGTCTCTGTCTTGTGCTGTCTTTGTGTGGGTCTCTGTCTCTCTCTGACCCTTTTTCTGTTTCTGTCTTCCTGTGTGTCTCTCTGTTTCTTTCTGCCCCTATCTCTGTTTTTCTATCTCTGTTTCTCTTGTGTCTCTTCCTCTCTGTTTCTCTGTCTCTATGTGTATCTCTCTGTTCTGAATCTCTGGCTCTCTCTGGCTCTGTCTCTCTCTCTTGCTCTCTCTTTTTATGTCTGTCTCAGCCCCTCTTTCTATCTTTGTGTCTCTCTTTTTCTCGGCCTTTGTCTCTGTTTCTCTGTCGTGTCTCTCTTGTTTTTCTGTATCTCTGTTTCTGTCTCTTTTTGTGTGTCTGTCTCAGCCCCTCTGTTTCCGTGTCTCTCTGTTTCTCTGTCTTTGTCTCTTTTTCTATCTGTTTCTCAGTCTCTTGTGTGTGTCTCTTGTTTTGTGTGTCTCTCTGTTTCTGTCTCTGTCACTGTGTCTCACTGTCTCTTGCTGTCTCTTTGTGTGTCTGTCTCAGCCTCTTTTTTTCTCTCTCTGTCTCTTTGTGTGACTCTCTGTTTCCCTGTCTTTGTCTCTATTTTTCTGTCTCTATCTCTCCCTGTGTCTCATGTTTTCTCTTGTTTGCTTTCTCCTTCTCTCCCCTTTATCTCCTCCCTCTCGATTCTTTCTCCTCTTCTCTCTCTTTTTTTTTTTTTTTTTTGCCTTTTTCTCCTGTTTCCTCTATTTCTCTCTTCTCTCTCCTCCTCTCCCAATCCCCAAACAAATGATGAAACTGTCTGGCTGCAGGCATAGAAGGGACAGTAAACCAGAGAAGAGCTTTTTCCTAAGGATCTCAGACATGGGTTCTGGGGGTGCCAAACCACCAGTGACCCAAACAAAAGCAATTTCCTTTGATGTATCCCCTGCCAACAGACTCAGGGGGATGAAGCCAAGGGATTTATCATTTCTATATCTTCGTTTCTTGTAGAAGAGGGATTGTTCACCTTGTTTTGTGTCCTGGAGCCCCTTCACTCCATCTTTGGCAATTCAGTGAAGTTTAAAGACTCTTTCTAAGACATGAATAAAATTAATACATATGAATACAAAATAAACACAAATACAAATAAACAAAAAAATTTAAAAGTCGACTATACTGAAATGGGATTATGAAAATAAATATATCAATAATATACCAATTGAATCAAGAATATCAATCAATATAACTATATTATAAAATAATCAAGGAAGCCTCAGTTTCCTTGGCTGTAATATAGCAGGGTGGGGAAACACTAGTAATCCATGTCCTATCTCAAAGTTATCATAAGGAAAGCACTTTATTAATCTTAAAGCATCACAGAAATATGAGATGTTATTGTTTCTAGTTTGATTTATGAGCTTTCTCCTTCTAACTAGATCCTTGCCCCAGGTCAAAAAAGCAATGATCTTAACTTCCCTGGGGTTCAAGTCAACCACTTTGAACTAAGAAGAGCATTGTGTCCTCTGGGCAATCCCCCCAAATTTCCATTCCCTTTCTACTGAGTGCCTGCAGCTCACCAAAACAGTCAGGGTTTGGCTGAGGTGGTTGATTTCCAATCACTATCAAACATTTAAAAATGTTTATCAAACAAGACATTGTGCTAGGAATTATGGGAGAAACAAAGGAGACAAAACACACATGACAAATGGAATGAACAATAGGCAAGGGCTGTTTTCATTTTCATAGGGCCTCCTTCTGTAGAAACTTCTTCATCACTCCCTGCTGTAGTGCCTTCTAAATTGCATCTCCAGAACCTCTCAAACAGGGACAGTGCAAGCTTTTGAGCCATTTTCTGCTGTTCCCTTGGATGTTCTTCCCCAAATCACACCCTTTACACCCCCCCACCACACACACACATATGAATGCAGGCACTCTTTGTACCTCTTGCTGTGAACACAATTCTAGGATATGGACTGCCTTGTTCTACTTACCATCTCTGTGACTTCCCAAACCAAAGCTCCCTTCCCTGGCTATCATTCCCCATATGTGTTCTGTTTTAGAACATAAGCTGCTGTAGGGCTCCATTGTCTTTGTACTTGTATCCCTAGATTGAACTTATTGCAAAGTAAGTACCTAAGAAAGTTTTTGCCCCCTCCTTCATTCATTGTAAGAGAAAGTGGCCACATTCTGAGGGGAAGGAGGGAAGATGGGTATTTTGCTTGAGACTCAAAATGACTTGTTCAGGGGTACAGCTAATCATGATCAGAGCTGGGATTTGGACCCAAGTATTCTCGGTTCTATTCACTAACCACACTGCCTCTACCTAATTCTTCACAATCTAATCAGTCAAATCGATCCCTAATTTTTTATTTTTTTATTTTTAAGCACCTACATTATCCCAGGTACTATGTTAGTCAAGGGGTTACAAAGACAAATAAGAAATAATTTCTTCCCTCAGGGAACATGGGGAAAACATTATGTCCCAAAAGTACTTAAAACTGAACTAAGACTTTTAGGACATTTAGTATAAAACTACACAAAGTCAATATCGAAGTGAGGGGGAACACTAGTTGGAGAGGAATCAGAGAAGGTTTCAGGGCAGTAACAATAAAGCTGAGCTTTGGGGAAAAAATATGGATTCTAAGAGGCAGAGATGAGAACAGAGCAATTACCAGATATTACCTGAACAATTAACAATAGAGCAAATGTGCTGTGTTTTACTAGCAGAGAAAATAACTGCTACAGGAATTCAGAAGAGGAGATGAGGGAATAGCTTCTACATGGAATGGACAATGTCTAGAGAAGGCTGGGCTTCGAAGGATGGAGAAGCTTGCTTAGGAAAAAAAGGAAAGACAAAGGAGGTAAGAAAATGCAAAGCAAAATTGCCTTCTTAGTTTTCCTAATTCCCCTTATTTCTATGGGAAACTCATGCTAACAAAGATAGATGCTGAGTGATTATATTAGAATGGGAATAAGAGAAGGTATTGCTGTGTGGCTGGCTCCTTTCAATGAAAAGGAGAAACTTCACAGCAATGGCAGATATCCCAGGAGTGGTTTGAGTCTATTGGAATAACTCAATATTTTCATACATTTTTCAAAAATTGCTTTATGACAGACTTTAAATAGACAAGCTCCAAATGACGGCTGACCTCAGAATGCCCCCAAATACCTGGGAGAAATCAAGTTTCTGCAATCTTCTGGATCACAGGCAAATCAAGAGCTGGCTAGAGCAGTTGAGATCAAAATTAATTACTCAGATTTTGCTGGTCCTAAGGTTGGGGCCCACATGAACTCATCAGCATTCAATACCACTGTCATTCTTGCAGCCAGGAGAAAGGGACCTGAGATAATGAGGATGAGGGGAGATAAAAGGGAGTCTGCTGAGGAGGATCTTAATTGTATCTTAATTGATTCACATACTTTCTCCTTCTTATAGATCCTTGCCCCAAAGTCAAGAATGCAGTGATGCTGCTTCTTCTCTCTGCCACAGAGAACATGTGTCATCCATGTTTGGAAAAGGAGGCACCTTTTAACTAGGGAACGTGGTTGGAAAGAGTATGACACATGCCTTCAGGACACTTGGGTTCAAGTCCTGGCTCTGGTCCTTATTAGCTGGGTGACTCCGAGCACTGAACCTTTCTGGGTCTCAGTTTCTTCATTTGCAAAATAAATAGGTTGAATTAGATGACCAGCTCTCCATTCCTAAACTACTATGGTCCATTTTTTTTTTTTTTACTTCTGTCATCTAGACCAGGACTCCTTAAACTTTCTCCTTTACACCCAAGAAATTTTTAGGTGACCCTGAGTATATAGATATATAAGCTAGCCATACAAATCGGACATTTGTTGAGAATAAATCATAATTTTGCAACCCTCATATTCAGTTATGAGATCCCATATGGAGTTGAAACCCACAGTTTTAGAAGCTGGACTCTATACAAACAACTTGCATTGATCAAATCTGACCTCAGACACTTAACACTTTCTAACTGTGTGACTCTAGGCAAGTAATTTAATCTCAATTTCCTCAGGAAAAAAAAAAGATAGATTGGAGAGAAAGAGACAGACAAGGGAGAGAGAGAAGATAAGTGCATAGATAGACAGACATAGAAGGTAGCTTTTGCTTCACTTTCTGTGTGATGACAGATAGATAGATAGTAGACATGATAGATTAGATAGATAGATATAATGAATATGATAGATAAATGGATGATAGATAAATAATAGATGGGTAGATACATAGATATGATAGATGGATGGATAGATAGATGATAGATGAATAGATAGGTAGATGACAGGTAGTAGATAGATACATAGATAGAAAGATACATGGGATAGAGAGAGACAAGATATATTGATGAATAAATGGATGGATAGATGGATAGGCAGAAAGATGGGAGAGAGTATAGGTAGATAAGTAATAGGTAGATAGAAAGATAGAATATGAAGAAGCTAGGTGGTGCTGTGGTTAGAGCACCAGCCCTGAAGTCAGGAGGACCTGAGTTCAAATCTGACCTCAGACACTTACCACTTTCTAACTGTGTGACTCTAGGCAAGTAATTTAATTCCAATTTCCTCAGGAAAAAAAAAAAAAAGATAGACTGGAGAGAAAGAGACAGACAGGGGAGAGAGAGAAGATAAGTGCATAGATAGACAGACATAGATGATAGAAAGATAGAGACAGATAGGAGAGAAAGAGTGATGGATGGATGTTTAGATAGACAGAATGGAGTGGATAGATGGACAGATAGGCTGACAGATAGAGAAACAGATTTGTTGTTCAGTCATTTCAATCATGTCTGAAACTTTTTGACTCTTTTAGGGGTTTCTTGGCAAACACTCTGGAATGGTTTGCCATTTCCTTTTCTAAGATTATTTTGCAGAAACTGAGGTAAACAAGGTTAAGAGATTTGCCTAGGGTCACACAACTAATAGATGTCTGTGGTCAGACATATAAATGCATGCTAGTCGGTCCCTGTCCCCAAGGAATTTATAATGGGGGAAGACAAAATATAAAAGAAAGCTGAAAGGAGATGGGATTCATAATGAGATGCTTTGAAATTGCTGAAAAAACCTGGTATCAAATGAAATGAGACCAAAATTGGCTTATCAAAGCCCAAGATGGTTCCAGGGATGGAGTCTAGTTTTCTAGTAGAGAGAGTGGAGATAATAGTCAGAAAGGAAGTCCCAATTTCAGTGGAGACAGCAGGTGTTAAAAATGTCCCAGAAATGCTGTGAAGACCCAAAAAGTAATAAGACCAAAGTTGGCCAGTAAGTAACACAGTGGTCCCTTCTTTCTTATGATCCTGAAATTGGATTAAGTATATGGGCTATTAACCATCCCATGGAGAAAGGAAAAAATTGTCTTTCTTCAGAGAAACATTTGTTCCTTTGAAAATGTAAATGCTCCACATTGATCACTATTTTCTTCTGGTGACTTTAATCTGAATAGCTGGTCTGCTTAGGGGAGGAGAGAATCCTTGTCTTTGCTTCTTCGCTGTAGGGAAGGATCTAGCTGGACTATGGCCAGGGCTACTACTTTTCCAAAAGAGTTGAAGAGCTCCGTGACTTTGAACTGACAGAGCATGGTATGTCCACTCTTCTCAGAGAATGCTAGAGCCAAGAGCTTCAGCTGAAGCCAAAAATGGGAGCCAAAGAGAAGCTTCACAGCCAGGGTCCAGAGGGACTATACCCAGCAGCACTCGTGACACAGAAAAACATCCAGTATAGACTGGATCCGACAATGGTAGGATATACCGGGTGGACTGCTGAAATCACCATTGGCAGCCCCACAGAACAGATGGGAGGATTGTCCCTTCACACACACATCCAGCCACATGTGTTCCTTTTCTGTGTGTACTTTTACATAAATGCCTTGTCCATACATGTTCCCTCCACATGTGTTCCAGACACATACGTTCCCTATATTTTGAATGCACAGGCCCCAAGCATGTAATTTATTTTTTTTTAAACTTTTTATTGTCAAAACATACCCATAGATAATTTTCAACACTCACCCTTGCAAAACTTTATGTTTCAAATTTTTTTTCTCCCTCCCTTCTCCCCTAGATGGCAAGTAATTCAATATATGTTAAACATGTGCAATTTTTCTCTTTCCACAATTATCCACCATGTAGTTTCTTTACACATGTGCTTTTCAGTGTCTACTCCTCCCATTCTGGGATATATATCTCCAGGTGAAAGTGTCTAGGAGTATGGGAAGGGGAGGGAAGGTAGGAAACATTCTACTTCTACTTTTCTTACTATATTATATAAAATCCCTTTGCTTTGAACTGTGTCTTCTAACTAGTAAAAGTAAATACATCAGTGGGGGCTCACAAGCTGTAGTTTGAAGAGTTGCAGACCCAAAGAACATTTGAACTCAGGATAGTCTTGGGTGGATACCCCCAGAGGCTACGCAGATAAATAAATGTAAGATCTTTTGAAAAGAGAGAACCCAAAATTAGAGGGACTCCTGCCCTCTTGAGATGAGCCTTAAAGGAAGATTAAGCTTCTAAAAGGTAACCTTAAGGGAAAAGTACATTCCAGGTATAGAAAGTAACATATAAAGGACATGGAGACAGAAGTTGAAAGGTCATGTACAGGAAGTGGTGACAAGTCCAGTGGCTGGAATATACTGGGCATGAAAGGGGATAATGTGAAGAAGGAGCAGAAGCAGAAAGAAAAGCAGAGACCAGACCAAGCCAAGGAGTTTATCTTTTACTCTAAAGACAATAGGTAGTAGGCTTTTTCCAATGAGGTTCATGGTTGATCTTTGGGTTTAATGATCCCTGAAGTTTCTCAGGTTCTCAATAATTTAAGGGTTTTTTTAAAAAACAATGAAGCATTTCTTTCTTTCTTGTTATTAAGAATGAATTAAATATCATTCGATTTTATTTATGGGGAGGGGCACAGAGGATATATACTTGTGGATTGAAAAGACCTACAAAGAAGTATTTCTAGAATAAAAACATGGTATTTAATAGGGAATTGAAACCCAGTGAAGAAGTTACCTGGAAAGAAAGACTGAATTGTGAAGTTTTTATGTAGAACAAAAATATTTTATGAAAAAAAAATTCTGGGATTTGAGATTTGGAAGTGATCTTAGAAATCAGTCTAAGCCTTTCAGTTTAGAGACAAACAAAAAGGAGATTCTTTGAGTCACATGGAAAGCAAGTGAAAAAGTCAGGATTTGAATCCAGGTATTCTGGCTCTCAATTTATTTTTGATTCTAGTATGTCACTACTATGTCAACTGTAGGAATAAGACTGTATTTTGCAAGGCAAAAAATAGTGGTTATGAAAATAGAGGGGATCCAAAAATATCAAAGAAAGAGAAAAGACCATTATCTTTTTGTGGTGGCAAAGAACTGGAAATTACAGGGATGTTCATTAATTGGGGAAAGGCTGAACAAATTGTGGTATAGGATTGTGATGGAATACTATTGTGTTGTAAAAAGAACACTGAAGGGAAAATTGGAAGAGTAGAAGCAGGAATTCACCCAAACTCTCCCTAATTCCTTTCCAATTAGCTTTAAAATAAAGCCTCAAATCTAATTCTGTATCAGCAGAGCCAGCTAAAGACAACTTAGGACAACATCAGGAAAGGTCTGTGTCACTGAATGGTGTTTGAGCCTGGAAGATAGATATGGAGCCAGCAATGGGTTTTGGAGGAAGCTAACTTGGTGGCAGCAGCAAGTTTGAGAACTCTCAGCCAGCAGAGGGTGGGGGGAAAGGAGTGTCAGACAAGTGGTCACAAAGAAATTGTAGAGCCTTTGCTGGCGCTGGATGCAAAACCCTGTTGCATTGCCCATATACATTCTAGAGTGAAGACAAATACTAGCACACTACACTTGAGGCTACAGGGAAACAAGGGGTTCTAGTCATAGTAAGATCAGAGCACAGGGCAGGAGAGCAGTGACAATATCTCTCCTTAGATCCAAAAAAACTAAAAACTTATAGTCCCCCTTCACCCAACTAGCTGTGAAAACAACAGCACAAAAAAAAATTAAAGGTTGGGACATTACCCTCTCAGCCCAAGGAGTAGAGTCCAACTTTAATAAAAAGTTAAAAGTGAAAAAAAAATAGGCTAGGAAAACGAGGAGGAGGAGGAGAAAAAGGAAAAGAAAATAATCATAAAAATTTTCTATGATGACAGAGGTGATCAAGAACAAACTCAAAAGAAAGAAATAATGTCAAAATAGCTACAAGCAAAGCCCCAAAGAAAACTTGTGAATTGACCACAAGGCCAACAAGAATTTCTGGAAATTTTAAAAAGAATTCTAAAAATCAAATAAGAGAGTGGAGGAAAAAATTGAGAAAAGAAACGAGAGTGATGTAAAACAATTCTTAAAAGAAAGTCAGCAGCTTGGTAAAAAGAGACACAAAAAATCCATTGAAGAGAGAAAAAAAAGAGGTACAAAAATCTAGTGAAGAAAAAAAAACTACTTAAAAAGTATAATTGGTCAAATTGAAAAGAATTGCAAAAGCCCACTGAAAAAAATAATTCCTTAAAAATTAGAATTGGGAAATGAAAACTAATTTCTCCACTAGACACAATAACAATTAGACAAATAAGCAAAATCAAAAGAATGAAAAATGGAAGAACATGTGAAATATTTCATTGAAAAAATTGGCCTGGAAGATATAGCCAGGAAAGATAATTTTAAAATTATTGCACTACCTGAAAGCCATGATACAAAACAAATACAGCCTCATATTTTAATAAGTTATCCAGGAAAACTGTCCTAATCCTGATCCTAGAATCAGAAGATAGAATAGAAATGGAAAGAATCCATCAATCCATAGAAATTGAAAGAAACTTAAAGAAATCCCCAGGTGAAACCTCCCAGGAATATTATAGCCAAATTCCAGAACTTCCCAGTCAAGGAAATTGCAAGCAGGATGAAAGAAATAATACAAGGGAATTCTGCCAAACATTTAAAAAAACAATTAATTCCAGTATTACATAAATCATTTTGGGAAAATAGGCAAAGATGATGTACTACCATATTCCTTTTATGACACAATATGATGATGATAAACCAGGAAGAGTAAAAACAGAGAAAGAAAACTATAGACCAATCTGATTTCTTTATGACATATTGATGCAGAAATTTTAAGTAAAATACTGGCTGGGAGATCTTAGCAATATGTCACAAAGATCATAAATTATTACAAAGTGAGTTTTATACTAGGAATGCAATATTAGGAAAATATGAGTATAATCAATAATAAAATAATAAAATCATATATTATCTCAATAAATGCAGAAAAAACTTTCTGAAAAATATAATATTAATTCCTACTAAAAATACTAGAAAGAATTGAAATGAATGCAGCTTTTCTTAAAATGATAACTACTATTTATCTAAACCTTACCAGTAAGATTAGGGCTGAAGTAAGTATGCCCAATTATCATCACTATTATTCAAGATTATTCTAGAAATGCTAGCTATAGCAATAAGAGAAGAAAAAAATCTAAGAAATTAGAAGGCCCCAAGAAAACAAAACTATCACTCATTGCAAATGATATAATGATATTCTTAGAGAATTCTAGAGATTCAACTAAAAATTTAGTTGAAATAATTAACAATATTAGCAAATTTGCAGAATATAAAATAATCTCACATAAATCATCAATATTTCTATACTTGATGAGCAAAGTCCAGCAGCAAGAGGTAGATAAAGAAATTCAATTTAAAATAACTGCAGGCAATATAAAATATTTGGGAGTCTACTGACCAAAACAAATCTAGGAACTATATGAACCCAGTTACTAAACATTTCACACAAATAAAGTAAGCTCTAAACAACTGCATAAATATTAATTGCTCATGGATAATCCAAGCCAATATTATAAAAATGACAATTCTGCCTCAATGAATTTGCTTATTTGGTGCTATACCAATCAAACTACCAAAAAATGATATTAGGTACACAAAACATTTGGGAATAAACAATCAATATTTGACAAAATGTGCTGGGAAAACTGGAAAGCAGAAATTAAGTGTAGACCAAGCAACTCACACCATATACTAAGATAAATTAAAAATGAGTGCATGAGTTAGACATAAAAGGGTGATATATTAAGCACATTAGGGGAACATGGAAAAATTTTACCTGTTAAATCTGTGGGTAAGAAAAGAATTTATGATCAATTAAGACAGAAAGCATAATGAGATGTAAAATGGATAATTGTGATTATGTGAAATTTAAAAGGATTTGCAGAAATAAAACCAATGCAGCCAAGATTAAAAGGAAAACAAAAAACAGGGCTCTTGGCAGGAGGTGGTGGTGATTTTTTAATAAGAGATTTCTATGATAAAGGCTTTATTTATCAAATATATAGAGATTAGAATTATTAAAATAAGAACCATTCCCCAATTGATACGTTGTCAAAGGATATGAACAGGCAGTTTTCAGATGAAGAAATCAAAGCTAACTATAGCCATATGAAAAAAAAGCTCTGAAGCATTACTTTTTACTAGAGAAATGCAAATTAAAACAACTTTGAAGCACCACCCCACATTTATCAGATCAGATAATATGACAGAAATGGAAAATAACAAATGGTGAAGAGGAGGTGGAAAAATTGGGGCACCAATACATTGCTCGTGGAGGTGTAAATTGCTCCAACCATTCTGAAGAGCAATTTGGAATAATGCCAAAAGGGCCATAGAACTGTATATAACCTTGACCCAAAAATACCACTACCAGAACTCTATCACAAAGAGATTTTTTTTAAGCGGGGGGAAAAAACTTCCTTGTACAAAAACATTTATAGAAGCTTTTTTGTGGCAGCAACAAATTAGAAATTGAGAGAATCCCCAACAATTGGGAAACAGCTGAAAAGTTGTGGTATATGATTGTGGTAAAATACCATTGGATACTATAAAGAATACTATAAGAAATGACAAGAAGGATGGTTTCAGAAAATCCTGAAAAGGATTACATGAACTGATGCAAAGTGAAGTGAGCAAAATCAGGAGAACATTGTATATAATAAGGAATATAGTACGATGATCAACTGTGAATGACTTGGCTGTTCTCAACAATATAACAATCCAAGATAATTCCAAAAGACTTAAGATGAAAAATGCTATTTGTTGCCAGAAAAAGAACTGATGGAGCCTGAACTCAGATGGAAGCATACTTTTTTATTTTCTTGATTTTTCTTCTTTATTTTTGATCTGCTTTTTCCTTCAAAACATTGCTAATATGGAAATAGGTTTTGCATATAATCTATATCAAATTGCTTGTCTTTTCAAGAGGAGACAGGTAAGAAAAAATGAATGTTTTTTAAAATTACACATTATTGAGAAAAATAAAATAAAATTATAAAAGTAATTGATAAACAGGATGGAAGGAAGAAGGGAGAAACAATGGAGGGAAGTTTCAGAAAAATCTGGGAAGACCTATATGAACTAATGCAAAGTGAAGTGAATAGGACCAAGAGAGCTGTTTTCTGATATAATAATAATAATATTGTAAAGATAATCAACTTTCAAAGACTTGGTGACTATGATCAACACAATGACTAATCATAGTCCCAAAGACACATGATGAAGCAATGTCTCCACCTCCAGATGGGAAGCTGTTGGACTTAGAATGTATATTAAAGCATTTTTTCTTTTTTTTTTTTCTCTTTCCTGATATAACTAATTTAAGAATTGTTTTTTTCATGCCTATACATGTTTGTAATAGGGTTTTGTTTTCTTGACTTCTTAATAGTTGGGAAAGGGAAGAAGAGAATTTGGGGATTACAATAAAATTGAATTTTTAAAAAGAGAATTCACTTCTTGGCTACTCAAACTATACAGCATGCTTAACAGAAGAGGAAGCCATTTCCAGTAGGTCTCACTTTGTTTTAAAAGGAACAGTTTCTTAGTCTTTCATCCCATTCAATGGTCAGCAATAATGAAAATGCTCTATAAAACACTCTGAAATCACCATTGGGCTCCCATTTTGACCATCACCTACCTCTTATCCATTTGGCCTCCCAAAGACTTCCTTGCCCCGCTGCTAATCAATAAAAGGTCACCAGGAGATTATTAATCTTGAAGAATCCTGGTAATTCCTTAGTCTGGTGAAAAAGAGGTTTTTGCCTAAGAAAATAAGAAGGATGCCATCTTATTACCTTTTGGATCTTGGAGAGGGTAAAGGGGAGATGATGCTTTTTTTTTTAAAGTTCTGAAGTTGAATGTCATTACCTTCATGAATCTGATTCGTTCATTTACCATAATGAATCAAAACCCAAACCAGAGTTTTTTACTCTTAGTTTTGGTGCCTCTAAATAGGAGGAACTGGTCTTTGAGTTCTTAGACCCTCCCTCCTTTGGTTTAGGACACTGAAGACTTCTGCTGATCTGAGAAGTTAAGTTGGAAAGAATAAACCAGAAGGGAATAGACATTTTACAGACCTATTAATCTCTTTTACAAATATTATCTCATTTGAACCTCAAAACAACAAGCCCTCTGAGGTTAAAAAAAAAGAAGTGAATATAGTATGTGTTGATTTACATTCAGTCTCCTTAGATCTTACTAACAATATCTTAATTGGCAAATAGGATGCTTTTTTCTCAGTTCTCATCCTTCTTGACCTTCCTGCATCATTTGACACCGTTCATCATTACCTCTCTCCCGGGAATACTCTGTTTTAGTTCTGTTTTCTGGTTCTCCTACTTAAGTGTTCCTTTTCAATACCTTTTATGATTTCAGTATCTATAACAGACTCCTTATCTATGGGTATTCCTGAAGACTCTCCATTCTTTCTACATTTTCTCTCGGTGTCCTGCCAGATTTTACAGATGAAGAAACTGAGACAGGGATTAAGTGACTTGCGCAGGATCTTACACTTACACTCTTTTAAGTGTCTGAGGCTGGATTTGAACTCAGGTTCTCCTGACTCCAGACCCAGATTTCTATCCACTGCATCACCTCCATGCTATTACTATCTCAGCTAGGTGATGAGTCCAGAAAACTCAGTTTACCTCTGACATTTACCTCTGACACATGTGCGAACCTGGGCAGATCATGGGCCACATTCTAAAACAATAAGTAGCAGAGTCAGGGTTCCATAGTGTCCGTAGAGGAAGTTTCTTCCAGGAGTTCCTTGTCCCTGTAAAATTGCCTCTAAACACCACCCCCAGAATGTGTTTAATCATTTGACTGGTCTGGAGGGTCAGAGGCCCTAGAAAACTAAAATTTAATTGGTCCTAGAAAGATTCTAGCACAGAATGTTGTATAGAGAGCCATGTCCGGGTGGGAAGTCCCTTAGGCGACCAGGGAGAAATCTGCACCTCAGCTGCGGCTCAGTGAGGGGAGGAAGAGGAGCGTGGAAGCTACTGTGCAAAGTTGGGTCCCTGTCATGGCTGGACACAATAATAGCATCCTACCCTTCTTCCTGCTTCAAGTCAGGCTTTAATTGTATTGCCACCATAATAAAAACACAGACCATGTTAGGGATTTGGAGGCCTTGTCCCTCTGGGGCAGGCAGGGCTGATCACCAGGTCCCACAACTACATGATGGCTAGAGCCCAGCTTTCTGGAGCTTCCAGTTCACTGCTCCTACAAACCTGGTCCATCTTGAAAGAAAAGCTCAGAGAAAGCAACTGACAATCTGCCTCCCCACAAAAAGAAAGGGGGCCAGCAGTTAGCTCAAATAATTGTCAGGATCCACCCAGAGCCTTTGGAAGAATCATTCCCTCCTGGGGGAAAAAAAGATCACTTTGGTTGTGACTGGGCAGATCACCTAGTCTCCCAGGTCTTGATTTCCCCATCTGTAAAATGTAGTAGCCTCTAGTATCTTCCCAAGGCCAAAAATCTATTATCTTTAAGTCTCTTTCCAGCTCCAAATTCTCTGCTGCTGAAAACTGACCCGGGAAGGGAGTGACACCCCCTTTGCATTCCCTGGCCCCCATCCAGATCTCAGAGAGCCCCCCTCAGGACTCTTCCTCCTTCATCTTCACCCTGAGAGCTGAGGTTCTGGCCTTCACTTGGCAAAGGCTGATTTCTGTCCCCTGAACCACAGGGCAATTTGGAGTCCAAAGCCAGTCCTGAGGCCACGGGGACACTGTCTCCTGCTGAGCTCCCAGGGTGCTGTGACAACACCACAGGCTGGCCAGCTGGAACCCAGCCCACCCACCGCCTCTCCTGGCAGCCCATGGGCACAGGGCAGGACCACGGGATCTATTATTCCAGCACCGCCATGTCTAGCTGGAGTATCTGTGTGTGCCTCTCTCTTGTATGTTTGTCTCTCTCTGCCTTTCTGTCTCTCTGTCTCTGTGTCAGAATCTCCCATATTTCTTCCTCTTTCTGTCTCTCTCTCTCTCTCTCTCTCTCTCTCTCTCTCTCTCTTTCTATGTCTCTTTCTCTCTCTCTCTTCCTCAGTCTGTTTTTCTCTCTCTGTATGTGTGTATCTCTCTCTCCCCTTCTGTCTCTTCCTTTCTGTCTCAATCTCTGTCTATCTCTCCCATATCTCTGTCTCTGTCTCTTTCTCTCATTCTGCCTCTGTCTCTCTCTCTGTCTCTCTCTCTTTCCCCTTCTTTCCCTCTCTCTTCCCACCCATTTTTCTTTCCCATTTACGACTTCAGTTACTTTGAGTCATTTGGTTACAAAAACAATAAACTGTCCTTTTGGTTTGACTAGGTTTTCAGGATTCTCAGTCAGTTCATCCCAAATCATCGGCTTTTAAAATTTTTGGAATCTGTGAACGACTGTGCCCCTGTCCTCCCTTGTGTTATTTGGTTTCTAAAATTATCCATCACTCCCTCCAAACACATATCTAGCATCTCCTATGTTCTTTCACCAGCTTGGTTCATTTATCTCCACTGGTGAACACAAACCTCTCAGGCAGTTTAAAACATGGCAGGGGTTTCCATAAGGGAGGAGATGGGGACATTAATCCCAGCTTCTCCTCTTCTTTCTTGTTTATGCCCAGCCCGGAAGTGCATGGGTACCAGTATAGATAAATGATACCCAGTCCGGCAATCCTTGTTGGGTTCTACTCTTTTACTTCTCTGAGCCATTTTTTGTCCTTAATGTTTACTATCTGAGGAAAGCAGTGCTAAACATTGGAAATCTAAGATGCTATTGACATTAACCCAGAGAATACTAACTTGAAACATGGGATGAATTTTCCAACTTTGGAAAGCTGAATGACTATTTTTGACTTTCTTAAAAATATCTCCTTAAGGAGGATATTCGAATCACTTCCTAATGCTGGTAAGGAGAGTGAGACAAGACTGGATAAATTATATGAGGTTCTTCCTATAAATGGCTAGCAGGGAAAGTGAGAGACTTGGTATGGGGAAGACTTGGATGGAAATTTTGCCTCTGATACTTGGTTTCTGTATAACTTTGGGCAAGTCATTGATTCTGAATCTCAGGCAGCTAAAGTGATAAATGAAAGCTCTGAATTGCTGGAAGAAATTCTCACGATGACAAAACCACATGGCATTATTGCATTATGCATTAGTGACTGCATATGGCTCAACTTGGGGGACCCAAAGAAGCATCAAGGTGGACTGAATGGAGAGAGGGGTGATGTTGGACTCAGTAAAGCCTTTGTTGAGCTCTGCTGCTGACCCATCCTGGCTGTGGGACTCTGCTCCCTCCTAGTGCTCCAAGTAAGTCTCTAAGACCATTAATTGCAGATGTCAGTCTCTATTCTCCCTGGGAGTTCCTTACTATTGAAATCTACTATCCAATCCAAAAAACAAATAAGGAAAATGATCAGTAATAGAGATAAAAATCCAAGTAAAAATGAACTATAAACCACTTTTAACAAGGTTACTGTCATAGAATTTTAGAGCAGGAAAGAATGAGGAGATCTCTCCAGTCCAACTCCCACATTGTGCTGACAAGGAAACTGAGTCCCAATGACATTAAGTGATTGTCTGAAATCCCACAGGCAGAGCAGGGAATTTGAACTCAGATCTTCCAACTCCAAATCTGGCATTTTTCTCACTCAAAAGCCCAATAAGTCTCTTTTTCCCCTGCCTTCAGCCACAATTTGTTCTTCAGTTTTCTGTGATCCAAGCTTTCTTCCTGGTGGCTTCCTTCCCCTTCTCTTTGAGAAATCTCTCCCATCCCAGCTTGCATCCAAACTCGTTGTTTTGCCTCCAGTCTTGAACTTCCTTCCTCCTCACTCTTTTCTCTTCCCACCTTTTCCTGCTCTTTTCCATCCTTCCACCTCTCTCCTCACTCTACTTGCCTCACACCTGAAGTCTTAAAAGCATTTCAAAGATCCCCTTCCAACAACCTATCCTTCTATAAAACAAGCCCACCAGCTGGGGTCAGGGGTCCCTCCCCATTCAGTGTTCCTCTTTTCTTCCTCTTCCATCTTATTATTTATGCCTTTAGATAGTACACCCGAGGGCAGGGACTTTGTTATTTGTTCACCCAAGCATCGCATAAATCCACATACATCGCTATTGCCAAACAAATACGGCATTCAATAATAACGGTTAATGACTTCCATGTGCCACATGGAAACCATGTGGGAAGGGGGGCAGGAGGGAGAGAAGGGAGAAAAAAACAAATCACATTTGGTTTCCTTTTACTCGCCGCACCATTCAATTTTTATTTCAAAGAGTCTTTATTTCTGCCATGCACATCTTAGAGCAAAATTCCCTGTTGGCTGTGCTGGGGCCAGACTCCCACAGTCACACGGGGTTTCATTTCTCAGCCAGCTTGGCTCTTTGGAAATTGCTTGTTATGTCTTGACCAGTTATGTTCCGTTAGCTATGGTGGTCAGCTGGCTCCATCCTGGATGTCCAGGATAGCCCGGTCATTTTCCAAGCAGTGATCCGTTCACCTTCAATTAATCAGTTGCTTTTGCTTTGCTATCTAAAGGAACATTATTGTTATTATTTATTATTGTTATTATTTTGGCTTTCTTTAAGAAAAACTCTGGAGGAAAAGGAAGGAGGAGACTTAAGTTGTAGGAACTGAAGTGTGGCCCTCCCGACCCCAGAGGGGATAGCACTGAGAGGGAGTCAGTGACCTCCATCCCTGCTTTCTTGGAGCTCTGCCAGAAACTAATCCTCCGTATTTTTGTGACTCTTTTACCAATGGCCTGTCAACCCGTCTCTCTGATGCAGTACATGCTTAGACTTCCTAAGCAAAATGG
Source organism: Antechinus flavipes (assembly GCF_016432865.1). Classification (NCBI taxonomy): domain Eukaryota; kingdom Metazoa; phylum Chordata; class Mammalia; order Dasyuromorphia; family Dasyuridae; genus Antechinus; species Antechinus flavipes. The sequence continues at coordinate 41,386,232 of NC_067402.1, read as the reverse complement.
TTCTCTGCCCCTTTACACTCCATTATTAACACAGTCCATGTCCTAGATTCACACAATACAGTCCCTGTCCTTAGGTCACATCTGGACCTGGTGACTGCTTTGGATAAGAGGCTCCATTATTTTTTTTTTGTTGAGAATATATTTTCTCCTTGTCTCCCATATTCTGGTTGATTCTGCCTCTATATCTCCCCCCCCCTTTACCTTTCTCCTTCCTCTGAAGGAGAAGCTAATCTGACCAACCTGGGTATTCAATCATCTCTAAAACCATTTAACTGCATTTTCATGGAATACAAGATAGAATGTTGGTCCCGGACTTGAGAGCCGGCTTCAAATCCTACCTCAGACATTTACTAGCTGTGTGATCCTGGGGAGTGAATTAACTTTCCTCAGCCTGAAGTTGCACATTTCTAAAATGAAGTGACTTCCAAGGTCCTTTCCAGCCCAAAATCTACGATCATATGGTGGTGTATGGGTATAGACGAAGCATATATCTCATATATGTTGCTCTATTTTTCTTAACTGTTATAAGGGAAGGAGTAGGAGCAGAGGGGAAGTCATTGAAAGGAGAACTGTAATTTAAAAAAAAATAATGTCAATACATTTTTACAAAATCGATTCTTCCTTATGCTATAATTGTAAAAATCTCCCTATGTGTATGTGTATGTTTGTGTTTTAGGAGGAGGAAGACAGAAAAAAAGTGTTAAAAAGCAACTGTATCTTTGGGAGATGATCATCTCCCATTTGGAAATGATAGGTTTCTTCACTTCCCTCCAGCTCTTCCCAAAGTTAAACAAGTTAAATTGTACCCTGCCTTGCCCATTCTAGGCCATAACAAATGTTTCCACTTAAAAAAGGATATAATGATTTTTGAATAGCTGATTGCAGTATTGATTCCCTCCCTAGAACAAGAACAACACAAAGCCAGCCTGCCAAGGACTGCCTCTGTTGTTTGGAGTCAATGGTTCTAACAGGTGAAGTAAATAAGATAAGCCGTTCATCACTCGGACTCCTCGGCTGCTTGAGCTTTGGTGGTCATTCAGGCAGGAAAGGGCTGGAGGCTTGACTTGGATAAGCAAGTCCTTTTTCATGAACAGTATGGAGAGAACCAGGTAAAGAACTTGCTTGAAATACAAGTAAAAACACTCAGAGAACATAAGAATCTCAGAACAGAAAATGACCTTGTTTCATCCATACTGGCCAGGAACTCCTTCCATGACCTTTCTAACAAATGGCCAGCTGGCCTTTGTTTAGAAGCTTCAAATGACTGGAAACTCACTACCTACCTTCCTGTGGAACCCTTTGAATTTTATGATACGTATTGTTGTTTGAATTATTGCCCTATTGTTCAGTCGTGTCTGATTCTTTGTGATCCAATCTGGAATTTTCTCAGCAAAGATACTAGAATTGTTTGCCCTTTTCTTCCTCAGCTCATTTTACACATAAAGAAATTGAGTCAAACAGAGTTAACAGAGTGACTTGTCCAGGGTCACATGGCTAGTGCCTGAGACTGGATTTGGACTCAGGGAGAGAAATCTTCCTGACTGTATTCACTGCCCACTTAGCTGCCCAACATATCACATCACCACAGTAACAAGTCTCAATATTGGTTCTGATTTGAAGAAATTTAATAGCAAACCCAAGTAGGCAACTATCCCTTCCCAAAACTTTATGGATTAATTTTGAATGTGTGTGTTGGGGCTTAGGAGATAAGGAATTAAACATTTAGATGTTAAGCTATATTAGTTAATATTTGTATAGTACTTCCTGTATTCCAGGCATTGTTCTAAGTGGGTTTTTTGTTTTCGTTTTTGCAAATATGAAGTGTTAATAGAAATTGAGGCAAAACTTGCCCTCTCCCACGCTTAGTAAATGCCTGAGGCTATATTTGAAGTCAGGTCCTCCTGATTCCAGGCCTAGGGCTCTATCTGCCATACTCCATCTCTCTGAAGGGAAGGGAAGGTAGGGTCTATGGAAGTAGTACTAAGGTTGGCAAAGGGAGCTGAGACCCATCCTGATTATACAAATCCCAGCCTTTTTTAAATCCACCAATCATGGGAAGACAAGAATAAACACAATAGTTGGTAGAATTCCTTTTATATTAGGGTCTTATTTATTGGATTCATCATTTATTTTAGTTCCTTCTGCCTATATATATCTCCCCTGGAGAAAAAGACCTAGTTTAACCAGACCTTGTAATATCTTGCTGAAATTCAAGTAAACTGCCTACACAATTCTCCTAATTTGTTACTTTAAAAGTATCCAAAAAAGTAAACTAAGTCAATCTGGCTTAATCACTTCTTGGTGAACATTTGTTGGCTCACAATGATTGCTACTTCCCTTTCTAAGATTATATAACCCATCTCTTTAAAAACCTATTCTAGGATTTTATCAAAAATCACAATCAAGATCGCTAGCCTGCAGGGTTTAAAAAAATTATCCATCTTCCTCATTTAAAAAACATTTGGACATTGGTCTCTCTCCAGTTCTGTGGCACCTTGTATTCTCTCCAGTTTTTCCAAAAATCATTGATATGTAACAACCCCCAACTCCTACTTTGGGTTCACTCTCCCAACTTCCTTTGGCACTGGAAAATTTGATTCCCAGCAGATGGCTAACTACTTCTCCCCTCAAGATGTAGGGATAATCCTGAGAGGTTGGAGGTTGGTCGTGGGCCCCCAACTTAGCCAGCCCAAGTATCTCAGAGTAGATAATACTTTTTTGGCCTAGTTTGAGTTCTTATACATGTGCTGATCAGCAAGACAAGATGGTCCCCAATCAGAAGCTCAGAGGGATGGCTGAGAAGCATAATCTAAGCAGTGAAGATGGTAATCAATTAATATACCTCATAGGTATACTCTAAGTAGGTAGGGTGTGAAAGTGACAATGGGCAACCAAGGGAGAAGTCAAGATCTAGATTAAGGATCAGAATTAGTAATATCTATAATAGATCAGAACTCTCCAAAAGACTGGCATCAGGGATACTGAAAAGGTTGCGTAAGATATAGAGTCAAGGGTAAACAAGCCAGGCCAGATCTTTGTCCAGAATGAGCAGCTTGTATTCTCCATCTGATGGACCTCAAGTTCTGCATTTTTTGGGTCAGTTGGCCCCCATTTTATGGAAATGATGGTGCCTGACTCTTTCACAGAAAGTATTAAATTATTTCTTTTCAAATAAAAGCTTTTCATCAGTTCAGCTTGACTTTAATCCCCAATTAGTTTGAATCAATTCAACTATAAATAACACACATGTTCCCTCTTTGTCATCTTTCTTCCACAAAACCAAAAAACAAAAATCTTCAAGAATAGATTCAAAATAACAACTTTAACAAATTTTCTCCTTCCTCTTCTTTTTCTCACTTCCTTCCACACCTGGTACTAGGTTGTCTTCAGTTCAGTGTGTCACCAATCCTTAGTAGGATCTCAGGGGTTTAGAGATTTGATTCATCATTTTGATGAGGGAAGTAAGAAAAAGAAGAATCTGGATAAGTTCACCATTGACCACTTTGGAAAGGGCTTAATCAAGGTGAGTGATGATATACTCTACCAGTAAAGGAAGTTTGCACACCAGAAATTCCATTTATCAATGAAATCACATGTCTGGACCAATGTGGTTAAGTGCCACATAAACACTTCAAAATTTACAAAAATACATTATATCTTTTAATTTCTATAGCACTCAGATCAATTGTTGAGGACCTAAACCTCCTCAACTACCTCCAGATAAAGCACTGATAAATAGAAGTATGCATAGTATAGTTTTACACATATTTATATATTTGTGTCAAATGGTGGCCTTTTCTGGTGGGGGTGGAGAGGGAGATTGTACAAAATTTAAAATATAACCAAAATTTTAAAAATTTCCTTGGCAACCCCATGTGGCTACTATAATAACTGTCATTATTCACATTTTAAAGATGAGAAAATGAAAACTCAGCAGGGATTAAATGGTTTGGCCTTAGTTACAGAGATAGATAAATGCCGGAGGCCAGAATTGAACCTATATGTCTCTTGACCTCACATGTCCTCTCATTCTGTTATAACACACTGCTTTTCACCTGCCAATTTTCATAAATCTTTATTCCGCATAGGCTACTCTTTTGTTCATCTGAAAAACCAAAGTTATAGTCAGAGATTCCACCTCTATCCTGGGCCCCAATCAAAATTGAGTAAGGAAGCTTTTCATGGATTTGCCATCCTCTAGAAATCCATTGGCAGTCTCTCTGGGCAGGATAATAGTGTCCATTCATTCATTCATGTGGTCCTCCTGTATTATTGGAACTGCTTGGTCTGCAGCGACATGTTAGCTCCTGGGAGAGAGATGGGTGCCAAGTGCCCAAGAGCTGAAAAGCAAATTTGCTTGCCTCTTTGGGTGATAAGCTGCCCAGGAATAGCCCCCAAAGTAACCCAACGTTGCATATATACAAAGCTTAGAAGTGTGTCTGTGTGGGTATGTTACAATGCCTTCCCAAGGAGGAAGTTAAAAGAATGAAGATGAGGAAGGGCTCTAAAGAGTTAAAAGGCAACTGTTTATTGTGATTTAAAAATACTACCTTCATGTTCTACCACAAAGGCAGAGACTGTGGTCAGTTGTGAGCAGTTTCACAAATCTTTGGGTCCCGATTTAAGGGTTTTTAAAATGGTTTTAAAATAATCTTTTTTCCTCCAAGGGAAAAAATAGGCTGAAATAATAACTTCCAGAAGTTGTAGATTGGTACTTCCTAGGCATCTGAGGTCCCTTGTTTGGCTGACCTCACCCTTGGTTTTTGTCACAAAGGGGCATCTGTTCTAACCAGTCGTCACACCAGTAAACCACACATGAAAAGTTCAAAGAAAGGGGAATGGGGATGACAAATATGTGTAGAACGTCTAGTGATGCAAGTACAAAAATGTTTGTGGCAGCCCTATTTGTAGTGGCAAGGAACTGGAAACTGAGTGGAAGCCCATCAGTTGGAGAATGGCTGAGTGAGTTATAGTATATGAATGCTATGGAATATTATTGTTCTATAAGAAATGTTCAGCAAATGATTTCAGAAAAGCATAGAGAGACTTACATAAACTGATGCTAAGGGAAGTAAGTAGAACCAAGAGAATATTATACATAGTAACAAGATTATGCGATGATCAACTCTGATATATGTGGCTCTTTCCAACAATGAGGTGATTCAAGCCATTTCCAATAGATTTGTGATGGAGAGAGCCATCCACATCCAGAGAGAGGATTTTAGGGACTGAATGTGGCTCACAACACAGTCTTCTCACCTTTTTGTTGTTGTTTGCTTGCTTTTGGTTTTCTTTCTCATTTTTTTTCCTTTTTGATCTGATTTTTCTTGTGTAGAGATAATAGAGAGAAATTGCACATGTTTAACCCATATTGGATTATTTGCTGTCTAGAGGAGAAGGTAGGGGAAAGGGAGGGAGAAAAAAATGGACCACAAGGTTTTATAAGGGTGAATGTTGAAAAAAATCTTTGCATATATTTTGAAAACATGTTATTTAAGAAGATTTAAAAAATGGGGATTTCAGTGATGGGGAGGAAGGAGTCTTGACTCTGAGTTCAGACTCATCTCTTGTTATTAGTGATTGACTAGAAGCACTGCTGGATAACTGTTGGACTCCCAGTATGAAATAAACCGTGAGCTTGCTTTGATAACAACTTAACAAAGCTTAAGTTCATGGACATATCAGTTATTAGTATTAGCCTGCCTAGAATACTGTGATGGAAAGACCAAGGAATGTGTTCTTGTTGAATTGTTTTTCTAATAATTTCCAACTCTTCATGACTCCCTTTGAAATTTTATTGGAAAATAAATTGGAGGGATTTGCCATTTCCTTTTCTAGATCATTTTACAGATGAGAAATCTCAGGCAAACAGGATTAAGGGACTTACCCAGGAAAAAGACAGTAAGTTTCTGAGACCGGAGTTGAGGACCGGTTTTCCTGACTCCAGGCCCAGCATCCTCTCCACTGCATATCACCACTAATTTGTCCTGATAGAAGCAGGAGATCATAAAATAATATCTTGGGGAAGCCCAGGTCACCACTAGAATTCAATACTATTCAATTCAATGAGTTTTTATTACATTCCTAAAATATGCCAAGTACCACTGCCCTCTCCATCCTCAGCTCACTCTCTTAGAACATCAGGCTCTCTTCAAGGTCCTCCTACAAGATGTCTACCTTGATTCTTCTAATTGTTAGTGCCCAACCTCCTCCATGTTATATTTGTTTTGTACATGTGCATGTAGAGACACACACACACACAATATGTACTTAACTGCGTGTGTTGTATCATCCCTGTAGAGTGTAAGATCCTTGAGGGCAGGAGCTGCTTTGTCTTTGTGTTGGTACTGCCTAGTGTAGTACATGGCAAATGGTAATTGATTAATAAATGATCACTGAATGAATGACAATAAAGACAAAAATAAAAACAGCATGTGTCCTCAGGGACCTTACATTCTGCTGGGGGAAACAATACAGCTATAGGAGTATAAAATATAAGTAATTTGAGTGTTTGGGGAGAACACTAGTGTTTAATAGAATTAGAAAAAGTCTCCTGCGGGGAAAGACCCTTGAATTATACCTTGAATGGAATCAGGGATTGTAAAAGAGATTAAGCTGCTTCAGATCACACAGTCCTACATATCCAAACAAGCTTTCTGTCCTTCCAATGCTGCCCCCCAGCCTTGCCAACCCAGCAGAGTCAAGAGAGAACACGCATTCCCTATTCCACCCTATTCTGACATGTCAACAACCATCCTGAACTGCTTCTGTTGTATCCGTTCCTTCTGTTTTGCCTGAAGTGAGTTCACTTAATAAATCTTCACTGAATTGAAGCAAATTTGCCTGAAGATGTTGAGAAGAAGAAATGTAAGATGCATGTACAGAAATTCCAGTGTTTCCCTCATCCCTCAGGACAACTAGCTTTTCTATCCAGAAACCTGGCCACTTTTTTAATCATTAGGATCAAATAATGTGCTGGGCTTTGAATTATTTCATTTATTCACTCATTAATGAAAAGTATTTGCTTGTTGTTATGTTATTGTGTTATTATATAATAATATAATGCTGAATAAGAAACATTTATTAAGTGTATGAGATGTGTTAGGCACTGTGCTGAACACTGAGGATATAAGAGGAGGGGGAGAAGAGAGACAGAGAGACAGAGAGAGAGAAAAAAAGAGAGGCAGAGAGACAGACAGAGAAAGAGAGAGAGAAAGAAAGGCAGAGGGGGGCAGGGAAAGAAGGAAGAACAGGGAGAAAGAAAGAAGGGAGGGAGAGAGAAAAATCTTAGACCTCAAAGAATTTATACTGTATAAGGGAGAAATAATGTAAACAAAATTAAATACAAAACATAGATACAGTAAATGTAAGGGGCAGTAGTAACTGAGAGGATTTGGAAAGGCTTCCTTTAGGAGGTGACACAACTTTAACTTCACAAAAAGCCAGATACCTCTAGGAGGCAAGAGGTGAGTGAGGAAAACATTACAGGCATGAGAGACAGAGTGGGCAAAAACAAAGGGATGAAAGAGGCAACACTACATGTGAAGTTCTTTCCAAAATAGGTGCTACATTTGAGGTTTTGTCCTAGAGATTTTTCCTCTGATAAAAGTCAAGATCATTATTTTAAACAAGCCAAGGTCAAGAAGCAAGCAATTTTGAACTACTCCAAAGGGCTATAAAACTTTGATTGAATAATACAATTGCTATATCTGTACCTCCAGAGATCAAAAAAGGAGGAAAAGTAACCATAGGTACAAAAATATTTATAGAAACTCTTTTTGGGGGATGGCAAAGAAGTGAAAACTAAAGGAATAACGATCAAATAGGAACATCTAAACAAATTATAACATGTGAAAATAATATATCATGCTTTAAGAAATTTTGCTAGGTATGGTTTCAGAAAAACCTGAGAAGATTTGTGTGAATGGATACAAAATGAAAGGAATAAAGAGTGATTTACCCAGCAACATTGTAAAAGACAACTTTGAAACAAGTCTGACCAATAAAATGATCAACTACAGTTCCTAAGGACCAAAGATGAAGCATATTTTCAAGGGCCAGAGAGAAATGTAATGGCTCAGGATGCAGACTGAGATATAGATTTGTTAATATCGGCAAAATAGTAACTCATTTTGCATATTTGTTAGGAAACTTGTTTCCTTTTTTTTCCCAATTTGGGGAGGATAGGGGCGTGAGGAAAAGAAAATAGATTTTTGGTAATTGAAAAAAATTTCATTAAAAATTTTTGAAAGATAGTTACTTGCTGTGTGATCCTAAACAAGTCATTTAATCTTTGATTATTTCAGTTTCTTTATTTGTAAAATGAAGGGATTAGATTCTAAGGTCCCTTCCAGCTCTGGATTTCTGATAATCTCTGATCCTATGACCAGATGACCTCTGTGCTCTATTGTCCAAGAACATACCCCTCTATATTCAAAGCAAAATGCTGCCAATTGAGTTATTTCTGTGCCACACCACTCTCTGTTAGTGGGATTTGTCCTGGAGCTGTTTACGAGTTAGATGTATCTTATCTATCCCAGATGGCATACTGGGAAGAAGAAATTCTCATATAAAAACACTTTGTAATCATAAATTGCTACTTAAACAGAAGCTTCTACATTGTATACAGTAACAACAAGATTATGTGATGATCAAGTATGATGGATTTGGCTCTTTTCAACAATGAGGCGATTCAAGACAATTCCAGTAGACTTATAATAGAGAGAGCTATTCACATCCAGAGAGAGAACTATGGAAATGGAATATGGATTGATGCATAGTATATTTTTACCTGTTGTTGTTGTTTGTTTGTTTGCTTGTTATTTTTTTCTTTCTCATGGTTTTTACTTCTTGATCTGACTTTTCTCTTACAACATGACAAATATGGAAATATGGTCAAAAGAATTGCACATATTTGATCTTTTTCAAATTGCTTGCTCTCTTGGGAGGGGGAAGGCAAGGGAGAGAGGGAGAAAAAATTGGGACACAAAGTTTTATAAAAATGAATATTTTTGTAATTATTTGTAATTTGTAACTTGTACATATTTTACATTTTGTACATGTAATAATTTTTAATTATCTTTACAAAACAAAACACTGGTGTGAAAGTAAGAGGAAAAGGAAGAGAGAAAATATAATGGGGAAAATAGGATGGTAGGAAATACAAAATTAGTAATTCTAACTGTGAATGTGAATGGGATGAACTCTCCCATAAAACAAAACTGGACAGCAGACTGGATTAAAAGCTAGAATCCTACAATATGTTGTTTAAATAAAAAGCTATTATAAAAAATAAAGTTAGAAGCTTTAAAAAATGTTTTCCTGACATCAAGAAAAAAGAAAAGAAAATTATCTTTACATGTATTTGGAAAAATAAAATACAGAGAGAGAGAGAGAGAGAGAAAGTTCCTAGCACTTCTCTTATTACACTTACCATCTTGTATTATGTCATACACACTCTCTTTTACTACTTTGCACTCATTATACACCCAGAAATGACCACCGGAGATGGAAACCAACAGCCAGTAGATATCAGCAGATCATTTAGGCCAGTAGGCTTCAGCTAGGACACAGACAAGTGGGTGGACTTAACTTGTAAGCTGGGTAAAAGGACTGGCCATGAAACTTCCCAAACATATTTTTTCTTCTTTTTCACAATGGAGGAAATGTCAGAAACAGCATGAGCTGACAAACAACAAAGCTGGGGCCAATCAGTCACAGCATCCCCCCAATGCATCAGAGAGAGGAACAGATGGAACGTTGACAATGAAACCATTCTCCCTTCTAAATTCAAGCTATCAAATAAGTTAGGAAAAGATTCTGCTTAGATATACCCTCATCAACCAAGAAATCACCACTACTGCTTCACTGATCTGTGGTCTGAGGGTCTTAAATTGGCCCCAGCAACTGACAATGGCTCTGCAATATAGGAAAAATAATAGATTCTCATGGTATAAGGTCATGTGTATATAGCTCTCTCAGCTAGCTTAAGAAACAGGATCTCAGGACTAAGATCTTATTGATAAGATCAATAGGATTAGAGATATATTGGATACTTATCCTTTTAGTTTATGGAAATGGTGCAATTCCTATGAAAGTGAAGGCATTATAAATTCTATTTCATTTATAGATACCATTTGTCTTCCTGGGTACCAGTTCAATAGCAGAAACATGAAGAGCCAGAGAGAGACAATCACAGAACCAAATCAACCTCATTACCATTTATCACTTCCTCACAATTTGACCATTCAGATCAATTCTCTGGTTTCTTCACACAGCACAAAAATAGTCTAGCAGAACCTTTCTACCTAGGGATTCCTGCCTTCCCAGAGACACAAGGCAATGCACGTCTGGCACATAGCAAACACTTAACAAATGTTCATTGATTGATTGATTGATTGCCAGTCCTTAATGAGATAGCTGGAGCTTGGAAACATATTCACACAATATCTTAGTGAAGGGAAAGATGCCTGTTCAAGCATCCTAATGGTGAAGTGATGAGACAATTCCATTTTGATGTGATCTCACTCGCTAGATTGAGAAAGGTGACGAGAACGAGATCCCCAATGTATGAGCTTCTTATGCTCATTCTTACAAAGTCTCCCTGACTGCATCTGGTGGGGGTGGCATCAGTTGCACTTTTCGGCATGCTAATCTTCTCTCTTCCATGTATGTTGATTCTCGTTTCCCTCTCCTGATTAATGGTCACTTCTTCCAACAGAATAGTTGGTAGGTATGGCTTTTGCCCAAGGCACTATTTTTTTCCTGTTAGATGTTTATAACATCCTGTCATCTTCAACAAGTTCACAATCCTCACACAAACACAGACCATTTACTTGGTCTTTGCATCAACTTCTGGGGAAAAAATCAGGGCAGAGAGAGAGTGGGGGGAGGAACCTGAGTCAGGGCCAGCTATGGATATGCCTTCACAGTTGGAGAGAAGAAGGAATTGGGACAGGGAGGAAGGAAAAGGCCATGTGGGCAGGCAAAACAGAATAGAATGGACATCCTGGGTCAAGTAACAGAATAGGGCTACATAATGCCAGTGGTATTTTTAAATCCTGCCAGATATTTCTGTTTGTATCCACAATAAGAGAATGAATCCCATGTATCCATCTTTGGAGAAGCAGGAGATAATCCAAGCTCTTTTTAGCACCTTGGGGACCATGCTGCTTGCTGAATTGGCAAAACTAATTCTGGCCTGAGCTCTCACACCTCTGAATTATTTTCATCTTGTTCATATTTGATCTAATTAAGAACTGAGAAAAATGGGGTCTTGGTCAGATAATGAAATAATTGACCAGAACCTTCAGCTTTCATTGAATCCTATCCCGAACCCAATTTATTAGGTTCTTTCCATGAACTCTATAAATTTCTCACTTTCCTTTTTGTCTCATCATTTTCTCTCTATTTTGTTCTTTTTTTGAATGTACATCAGAATAGGAAAGATCCAAGTGTGAGAGGCCAAGCTTGCTGAGACACAAGAAAGAAAGGATGGAAGGGAAGCATGCATTTATCAAGCACTTCCTATGTTCCAAGCACTATATAAAATACAAGTGTTATCTCATTTGATATTCACAGAAAACCTGGGTGGCAGGTGTTATTATGACCCCTATTTTATAGTGATTCAGAAAATTGCTATGGGGTCACACAGGTAATAAGGGTCTGAGGCCAGATTGGAACTCAGGTTTTCCTGACTCCATTTTCTGCTTTCTCTCTCTCTATTGTGTCAGTTAGCTGCAGAAGGTCATGCAGAAAATTTCTTAAACTTCCTATTGTACTTCACACACCCCCTTACCACAGTTGAGAGTGATGGTAAGGCAGAAAGACGGTGAGAAAAAAAATCATACTATTGAGAAAGAAGAAGCATCAGTGCAGAAGATAAGATCTATATGTGTCCACCTGAAATTCTACCAAAAACAAGCTATCTTTTGGGGTCAGTATAGACATGTAGACATGGTTTAAACTCAGTGTAGACATTGTTCTTGTTTTAGACATGGCTTATGCTAGCTCTCTAATCAAGTCCTTTTCAACCCCAAGACTCTGTGATATGGTGCTAAGCTTATTGTCTTCCAAGACCAGCCTGGATTTAAAAAACAAACAAATAGCATCTGAAGCCATAGAATCATGGCATTAAAGTCATAGAGTTTTTGTAGAGTTGGATGGGAACTTGTGAACCTCCTGGTCTAATTCTTTGATGTCACAAATGAGGAAATCATGATCTAAGGAAGAAGAAATGAATTGCCATAGATGACACAGCTAATTAATGGAAAGCAACCTCCCCCACAACCAGAATTCAAGTTTTGTACTTCCTAATACAATATATTTTTCAAACATATTGTCTCAAGCCAGGTTACCACAATCTCAAAATTATTCCAGCAATCTCTGTCAATGTCCTAGAATTTTCTGGTAGCAATGAAGGAGAGTGTTCTCTTCCAGGCAAGACAACAGCAGTCTTGTCAGTGAGTGGCGAATTCATGGGATAAAACGGTGGTTTAGGGATAATTGCCTAAAATTTAGATAGATCCCAGTTGTCAGATCAGGCAAGTAGAAATCAAGCTGGGTCTATGAGATAAGGCAGACTTGTGCTCTAAGCACCAAGGACAGCTCTTGGTGGCTTCCCTGCTCTTACAATAATGACCTAAGGACAATTGGTTTTGACCTACTTTGGTCCCCAGCTATGATGTCATCAGTAAGAAAACTCTCACTATGGCAAATGTCCTACATTTTACAGCCTAAGTAAATCACCTCAGTTTGGTCACACAGCTCGTATTAGTCAGACAGACTTGAAACCAAGCTGTTCTGAACTTGAAACTGACTCTCTATCCATTACACGGAAGGAAATGATTCTTCTTTTATCCACAATTTCCAAGTTATTTTCTAGTAGGCTCCTGAACTCCAAGGGCAGAGACTTCTAGACCAGGGATTCTTAATTCCATTTGTATCATGGACAGTCACTTTACCATTTAATGCTTCTGCAGCCAAGTCATCTAACCTCACTGGGAGGAAGGAGGAGGAAGAAGAAGAGGAAGGAGAGGAGGAAGAGAAGGAGGAGAAGGACGAAAAGGAGGAGGAGGAGGAGGAGAAGGAGAAGGAAGAAAAAGAAAAAGAAGAAAGAAAAAAAGAAAGAAAATTCTAAGAAAGAAGAAAGCTAAATGAAGATTGAATCCAGGTTCCCCATTGCTTTTCTCCCCATCCTCCATCTCTTATATAAAAGACTTTTTATTCTACTGAAGAAATGACTTTTTAAACTCACAGTTTCTAAGTTATTTTAGGTCCCTACTTTTAGGGCAGAGACCCCTAGACCAGGGATTCTTAATCCCATTTGTATCACAGGCAGTCACTCTGCCAGTCTGGTAAAGCTTAGGTCTCTTCTCAGAATAATATCTTAAATATTTAAAATAAAATACATAAAATTACAAAAGAAACCAAAGGTTGATGAAAATAAAGATGCAAAGTTTTCCCAACCAAATTCATAGACCTCCTGAAATCTATTTATGGCCTCAGAGAGTAGATTAAGAACCCTTGCACCAGTACAAAATATCTCTTTAGAAGGGAACCATCCATATTCTCATTCACCAAGGAACTTTTGATGTCCATGTCTAAGGGGAAATCCACAACCAAAAAACAGACTGGGGTATCTCTAAAATGTTCATGTCCCAAATGAGCCTGAAGGAGTCTGGTGATTATGTCTGACTCATCTTATGCAGATCTGAGTTCTTAACAAATTTGTTCCTTTAAAAATTGGAAGAGAGAAACATGCCTGATACAAAAGAACTAAGCTAATCTTAAGCACTGACCAAGTTCAGCAAGCTATTTGTCAGTTTATGGCTCTGCTCCCAACTGGATTTGGGTTTCCTTGCTTTCCCTGATCCTTTGCCTCATGCTGGCATTGTGTTCTTGGCCTGGCTCCTGCTCTTGAATGTACAGTCATAGCAATTAAGAATATACAGCTGGAAAAGACAGATAGTATAATGGATCAAGTAGTGGACTTGGAGATATAAAGATCTGAGTTCAAATTCTGCCTCAGATACCAATTGAGTGACCGTCTGCAATTTCTTCATCTTTTGATGACCTCTAAGGTCACTTCTAACTTGATCTATATCTGGTCTACTTTTCATCTTCTGGATTCCATTCCATTCCAAAAATTATTCAACAAGAGTCTAAGAGACATGCTAGGGGTAGGAGATACAAAAAATAAACCCAAAATAGCCCCTGCCTTCAAGGGAAATAGGAAACTGGGGCAGATGAGGTGTTCAGAGGTTAGATGACACCTCAAAGGTTACTCAGCTAATACATATCAGAGCAGGGAATTTTTTTCTTTTTAAATTCAATTTCTTTCCACTATAACAATTTGCCTTTATCCATACTCAGTTCTCCTACACCTCCAGAATGCTTCTTCTATTATCTCCATAATAGAGGGAAATTTTTGATCCTCAGTCTTTTGTGTAAGAGATATAAGGGCAGAGTTGGGAGGTGGGTAAGAGGAGGGGAGAAGAATCAATAGAGTACCTGGGTTTAGTCTTCATTCAGTTTGGTCGTCTTCTCTTCTTCCTCTTTTTCCTTCTTCTCCTCCTGCTTCTTCCTTATTTTCTTCTTTTTCTTCTCCTCCTTCTTCTTCTCCTTCTCCTCCATCTCCTTCCTCTCCCTCCTCCTCCTCTTTTTCTCCTTCTCCTTCTTCTTTTCCCTTTCCCCTGAAGTTAGATAACTTGGTTGCAGATGTAATAAGTGGCAAATGCAGGAGATGAACCCAGATTCTACAGCTCCACTGCACCATGCTCTATGAGATTTTTTCCATGTTAAAAAAGGAAGAGTCAAGTGTGTAAAACAATTTGTCCAGGGCTATAGAGTCTCTTGGTTCCCAAACCTACACTGAATCCAGCTTTCCTGACCCTGTGTCCCAGACCATTTCCTTTTAGTCCATGCTGCCTCTCTCTCATTGATAGATGACACCATTAGATTTGCTCTAGTGTTTGGATATGGACATATTCCTTTGAACTGCTTTTCTTTCCACAGAAATTGATGGTCATGTTAAAGACAGCTTACATAGGAAAGAAAATCAGCAGTATGCCTGCATATCGGCCTCTATGACAGACTGACATTGTGTCAGATATGGTCCAGGGACCTGCAGATCCGAGGTCTAGAGAATTTTTGGTATTTAAGACAAAACCTTTGGGATTTTGGCTGCCCTGCCTCAATTCTCTTTCCCATCTCCTAGGGATACTGTGGATTAATAAGCTCATGTCTATAAAGCATGCTGTGTTTGGGGGAGAATATGTGCTATTCAGAAAAGATATTGCTTCTATTTAAAGCTGATAAAATAATAACAGTTCAGTGGGCTGCATCAGAACACAAGGGAGCATCAGAACACAGCAATAGAAATGGAGCTTGGGCCAGACTGAAGGATCTGTAATCAGCTCTTTTCTGGGAAAGGTTAATGCTGGAAGCTGTTGCAAATCACAGAAGTCTCCAGTGTCTCTACCTCATGGAAAAAGTCTTACTAAATAAGATACAAAGCTTTTCTTTTACTCCAAACGACTGTAGATTCTAATGCATCATACCTGGTCAGGGTAAATTGGTGATGGTGGGGCAGGAGGGACATGACTGGAGTAAGAACAGAATAATCTTCCTTTTCTGGGGTGATTTTCCTTTCCTTAAATGCCAAGCCAAAAAATAAACAACAACAACAACAACAAAAGAGTTGCTTTATTTTTAAAAGAAAAAAAGTTACAGGCAGCTTGAAATCTTAAAGTAAGCCTAATAACTCCCTTTGTAACAAACTATGAAAACCCAAGTTGAAGGGGACAAAGAAAGCAATTGTGAGCAGTCTCAGAACAGAATTAAAATTAAGTGAACATGACATCTGGTAATAAAATAAAAGAACCATTGGGCACAAAAGCACCAAGTCCTAAGACAAGGAGGACATTTATTCGTCCAACAAATATTTAGCAAATGCCTACTGTGTGCCAGGGTCTGTGCTGGACATCTGCACGGGTTATGTAAACATACAAGGTAGCCGTCGGCAAATGACAATCCTTCTTCCCAAGCGCGTGTCTGGCGCCAAAGGTACGGTCCCTGGGAATGGACTGACTGGCAACAGAAACAGGTGCAAAAGTGAAGCCTGCAGAAGGGCTCATTTTAAAGGCCAATTTGCAATTTAAATGAACACAGCGGCCTAAGAATCGGATACGGGAAGCATCTCGGATGTTTTTCAGCATTTCTCTCCCCACGGGGACTCTGCCCAAACAATCCTAACCCAGGACTGGTACAGAGACCATACCACTCGTGGGCTTTCTGGATCTTCCAGGATCTGTACCTAAGAAGTGAAGGTTGGGAAACTGGGGCAGGAGAGAACAGCGAGAGCCCGAGAGCGTGTGTACATGTATGTGCGTGTACTCCCGTAGGAGGAAAAGGGGGTCACCACCCACAGTCCAGCTCCATCAAAAAAAAAATGTAAAGAGAGAAAACCCCTGCTCAATCTGATAATGAGCCGGCCTCATTATAAGATTAGCTGGCGGGATGAACAACACCCTCTTAATAATGCACACGGTCTCTATGACAACCACACAGTTTGGCTCCTAAGAATAACTTTATTGTGTTGTAATATTTAGTTATTAAAAAGAGATTACAATTTCCAGCGAGTTTGACCGGGCTCCATCTACACGGTCTCTCTTCCATCCTTTTCTCCATCACGAGGGGAGGGGGGGGGAACGCACCTATTTGGGTGGTTGGTTAAGCCAAGGTGGCGGAGCAGGGCAGGGGGCCCTCGGCCCGGCTGGATGCCGGGTTAATGGGCAGCCTTCCAGGAGAGCGAGTTGCTGTCGAGTATCCGGCAGGGGAGTGTGTCGGCCAGAGAGAGCTGGCGGAGCTCCGGGGCTCGCCCATGTTAATTCCATGATTAATTACAGCCCCAGCACAAACAGGGCTCTCCAGGCCGGCTCAGGAAGCCAGGCCTGGAGACTTGACAGCCCATATGCTTGTCTGCGGGACCACTCGGGACCCGGGTTGAATGGGGGTGGGAGGGAGGAGGGAGGGAGAGCTGTTGGGGCGCGCTGACTGTAATGAGAAATGAGAAAAACTGCTGAAAAATTGATGCCACCCGCAGATTGCACAATCCGCCGCCCAGTGGGGGGCCGGCTGCTGCCATCCCTCGCTCTCGCTCCGATATGCTAATTTCTGCCTGCATCCGAGGGGGAGAGGCGAGAAGAAAAGATTTCACAAAAGGGGAGAAAAAAAATGCAAATGACAGCCACAAAGATCGCTGCAGAGAAATCCAAAAGCTTTATGTGGATTAACTCTGGTGGGACCTGCTTTAACCCTTTCCCGGCCGCCTGGGCCAGGGCCGCAAGGGAGCGGGCTGCACAGTCGGGTCTGAGCCAAGCGGGCCGGGCCGGGTGGCAGAAGGAGGAGAGCCCGGGGAAGGAGAGTGGGAAACGGACAGCCAGAGATTGCCTTTTCTCCGAATGGGCGCTCGGCTTCCGAGAAACTCGCGTTTAGCAGGGAGGAAAGGAAGTAAACAAACAGGCCCTTTTTGTTCAGACCCTTGAAAGAACCCTGGCGAGTTTCTCTCTCAATAGATGGCCAGAGAGGGTGCAACTTTAGCAAGTTGCAGCTGAGGGAGGGGGCTGGGAGCAGGACATCTTCTGTCAGCTAAGAGCTCTTTCCACTTAATTTCCCCGTCAAGAGAAAAAAAAAGTCTACCAAGAATTTCCATTAACAATATGATTGTCAACGCACAATCCAGGACCCCGATGTTACATGAGCTCTTTCGCCTGCATGCAATCTATCACCATGGTACCTAGCCACTTAGAGGAGCACATTAGCAGGGAACAGGACGGGGAAGGGAAGGGAGTGCCTCATTCCCCAGCCTGCCTTTCCCTGGAGCTGTGGTAAGGGTTCAGCAATAACCTCCTGTGCAGATTTCCTGGATCTGGGGTCAAGTCCGTGCATAAGACTGAGGAGCAAGAAAGATGGCAGGGAGCCTTTGCTTGCTTGGACTCTCATCCAAAACACTTTTCTAGACTACCACTCCAGAAGAGATAGAAACAAATACTCCTGTTCTGGTTTTGTAGCTTTAGAGAAACTTAGAGAAAATCAAATCCAAACTCCTCATCTCACAGATGAAGAAACTGAGGCACGAGATGACAGTATTTCCCTAAAGTTATGCAAATTTCATGGAAGAGATTTGAGGCTAACATTCTCTCTGCTGCTCTGTGTTATAGATCTAATGTTGTTCAAGGATTTGGAAAAGGAAAACACATCTAAATGGTCCACTGTTGAGAGCACTGGGCTTGGCACCAGGAAGCTCTGAGTTCAAATTCAGCTTTAGACCCGCACTGGTTTTGTGATCTTGGACCAATCACTGAATTCAGTTCCTCCTTCTGTAAAAGGGGAATAATAATAGCACCTACCTCCCAGGTTTGTTCTGAAGACCAAATGATATAATCATTGTAAAAGCATCTGACACATGGTAGACATACATAGCTATGTAAATGATAGCTATTGTTTTAATGTCTTCCTCAATTTCCTCAACTGTAAAGCAGGGATCATAATAGGATCTAATTTGCAAGGTTGTTGTGAAAATCAAATGAAACAATATTTGTGAAGCACTTAGCACAGTGCCCTGGCATATGATAAGTGCTTAATAAGCATTTGTTCCCTTTCCTTCTTCCCCTTTCTTCCCCTTTCCTTTCCTAAATATGATTCAAATCACTTACTACTAAGAAGCTCTTTATTGATATGGCTTCTTTCTATACCAGGGATAACCTACAACAGGTTCCTCTTGCAGCAAGTCACCAAAATTCTTCCCTCGCTTGTTCTCATTTCCTTTGCTTACCCTCATTTCTAGATATTTTGTAAGGTTTTGCTATTTTTAATTATAAATTTTGTAAAGAATTTTATTATTTTTAATTACAAACTTAACAAGCATCAACAAATAAAAATTTCATTATACAAAGAACAACCAAGAGAATTGAATCTACAATCATGAACTGCTACATACATTTTGTTTTGTAAAAACATGTATATTACTGTGTCTGTAACACAAAGAGAACATAAAAGAGGGGAAAGGACCCACATGTGCAAAAATGTTTGTAGCAGCTCTCTTTGTGTTGGCAAAGAACTGGAAATTGAATGGATGGCTGAATAAGTTAAGGGATATGAAGATTATGGAATATTTAGTTCTACACAAGAGATTGATTTCAGAAAAGTCTGGAAAGATTTAAATGAACTGATGTTGAGTGAAGTAAACAGAAACAGGAGAACATTTTATAAAATAGAAGCAAGATTTTGTGATGATCAGCTGTAATATACAGCTCTTCTCAGCAATATGATCCAAGACAATACCAATAGACTTGGGACAGAAAATGCCATCCCCATCCAAAGGGAAAACTGTGGAGACTGAATGAAGATCAAAGCATATTATTTTCATTTTCTTTTTGTTTGCTTTTTCTTTCTTGTGGTTTTTTCCCTTTTGTGCTGATTTTTCTCTCACAACATGACTAATATGGAATTTTTTTTAAAAAGAAGTACATGTGTATAATAAGAGAAATGCACATCAGAACAACCCTGAGTTTTTAATCTCACATAGTGCAAATTGGCAAAAATGATTTTTTAAATGGCAACAATTTTGACAACAGTAAAATTTTTGTCAATAACAAAAAAAAATGGAGGAGTTGCACAAAGATAGATACACTAATACATTGCCAGTAAAGTTCTGAAATGATAATAGTCATTTTGGAAAGCAATTTGGAAATATGCAAATAAAGTAATCAAAAATTTTATATCCTTTAAACCAGAGACTCTATTACTGAGCTTATACCCCATTAATAAGGAAAAAGTCCCCCATAATATGCCAAAATATTTATGACAGCATTTTTGTGACAGCTAAGAATTGGAAACAAAGTTGATGTCCATCAGTTGGGGAATAGCTGAACAAAATATAGTATGGATGAAATTGACTATTATCATGCTGCAAGAAATAATTTGTGTGATGAATATACAGAAACTTAAAAAGAACTAAATGAACTGATGCAGAATGAAGTAAGCAAAGCCAATAAAACAATATATACAATGACCACAAAAATGAAAATGGAAAAAACGCAATGGCACATCCCAAAAAAACAAAAGTCTTTGTAATAAATTTATAAAGATCAAGTTGGATTTGAATGAAGACTTATTAGATCAAAAACACAATGGCATATACTAAAAAATCAAAAGTCTCTCTAACAAAATTATAAAGATCAAGTAGAACTTGAAAAAACATTTATTAGAAGATCCTCCCAACTTCCTCTTGGTGGAGGAGGAGGTCCACAAGTGTTACACCTTAACCAAATTTTCAGACTTTTTTAATGTATTGAAAAGTAATGCTGACTTTTTTTTCCCAAAAAAACACTTTCATATGGGATGCCTCTCTGAGAGAGGTGGAAGAATGATACATGGGATTCTATGACAAAGTAAGAAACAGAAAATAGCAATAAAAATTATTTTTATTAGAAGTCTATTAGCCTTTCAGTATTTTAGACTAGTGGTGGCAAATTCAAAGAGAAATGAAGAACTCTAAAATGTACATGAGAATTCTTACTGACTATTTTGTGATTTAGAAAAGCATATATTAGCTTTATATATGTTCTATTTTATTTTTCTTTATTTTGTTAAATATTTCCCAATTACATTTTAATCTGGTTCCCTAGCACTAGCACTCCACAGCATGTTATACAATTCTCATCTAGACAACTAAGTCACTATCCTATATACTATTAGGATTTTGCTATCTGGAGAGTTCCCTCTACCCAGGAAATTATAGGGGAAGTCCCCATTCCTTTTTAACAAGATAGTAACAGGATTGCCTTATGTTTTTTTCTCAATCTTTCATTTTCTTCTACATGTATTTTACTACCTTGTTCATGTTCTTTGCTTTCTTTTATGCATCTCATTCCCCATTAATTTTCCCCCTCCAACACCTCCCATATCCTATCCAAAAAAAATCACATTTTTTAGTATGAAAAGCCATAGTCAAACAAAACAAATGAATGCATTGACTAGGTCTGAAAATGTATTTCTCATTCTGTATCTTTAGTTCTGGGGTATTTTTGAAAGCATTGTTTCAAGCATACTGAGATGTGGATCTTATATATTCTGAGTTGTTTTTCAAGAGGTGATGCTGTGTTTTTTTTTTTTTTTTTTGCTATCAAGCAGGCAAAATAAAGGCAATAGACTATTTGCCTCAGTTTCCTCATCTGTAAAATGTCTTGGAGAAGGAAATGATAAACTATTCCATTGTCTTTGCCCAGAAAATCCCATGAAGATTAGGACAAACAACTCAACAAAAGGGCCAGATGAGTTTGGATTTGGAATCAGAGAACTTGGGTTCAAAAGAAGGCTACTGGAATTACTTCCCGTGTGATGTTGGACAAATGCACAAGCTATCCGGCCCCCAGCTTACTCATACTTAAAATGAAAAGATAGACTAGATGACCTTTGGGATCCCTTCCATTTCCAAAGCTGTTGCCCTGTGCTCCAACATCATGCCCCTACATGATGTTCACCTGGTGAGCAATGCCAGTGGAGTCAATAAACATTTATTAAGCACCTATGCATGTTATGTCATGTTTTGGTAAGATCTAGAGATGCAAAAAAGGCAAATGATAGTTTCTGCTCTCTAAGAATCCAATAGACTAGATAACCTGGAAAAAATTATACAAATAAGATATATGCAGAGTAAAAAGGATGCATCTGAACAATGTAATTGGCAGGTGGCAGCATGAAATGGGCAACCTTGACTGCCTATACCTGAGCCAGCTACCTGTCTAGAGAACTGGTTATGGTGGGCACACCTGATGGACTGGATAGAAATGGTTTACTCACCATATCCCACGGACAAGACTTAGGGATAAGAGGCATGGGAAACTCAAATTTGTAACATTAATGTAAAAAAAAAAAACCATGAACAGATACAAAAAGTAGCCCCTGTCTACAAAAAAAGTCACATGTAAAATTGGAGAATCAAAGAATGTAAAAGGCTGGAAGGGACCTTAGAGATCATCTATTACAACTCATTCATTCTACAGATCAGGAAACTGAGGTCATGACTTGTCCAACAGTCCCACACTTAGTTGGCTTTGTTTTAGATTTCCTGACTCCTAGTTAATGTAAAATGGAATTTAGCAGGTAAATTTAAGATATTATAAGCACAGCTCTTAAAAACTAGAAGTAATAGACTTTCTGTGAAAGATGTCTTGTTTGGAATACAGAGAAACAAAGGTGAATTTATATCAGCTTATGCTAAGAGAAAGAGAGTCAGGAGAACAACATACTCTCCTGTAATATATATATTCATACTTGTGTATGTCTCTCTAATATCATATGTGTATATATAAATATGCATGTGTATATACACACACACATACTCTTCTGGTTTTGCTTTCCTCTGTGTAAGTTCATATAAACTATTCAATCATTCAGTCATATCCTATTCTTCATGATTCCATTTGGGGTTTTCTGGGCAAAGATACTAAAATGGTTTGCAAAGATCTTCATAAAATATAATCCTAAGTAATATTAAATGCTGCTTTGAAAATTACTATATGTATTTCCTTCTTTGTTCCCAGTGTCTTTTAGAAAAAAATGACAAGCTCTCCATACTTTTCAGATCTCCAAGTGAAAAACCTTAAATGACTCTCATGTTAAATGTAATCGAATTATATATTGATTTGAATTGTGTAAGGATTGCAGATGATTCTTTTTCATGCATTATTTCATATTAGACTATAAGTTCTTTGGGGACATGCTTCATTTTTTAAGTCTCCCTCAGGGCCTAGGATTGTGCTCTTTGCACAATTGAATTTTTAACTAAATGCAGGACCAAGAAGGTTAACTAAACCCAGTGATGGTGATATTCCCCCATAGGAAGTTAGCTTAATACTCAAAATCATGGTGTTAGAGATCTTGATCTTCAAGGGTCTTGAGAAGCCATTTTAGACCCATTTCCTCATTTTACAGATGAGCAAACTGAGGCCTTGGGGAGATGAAGTGTCCTGCCCAAAGTCACACAGTTAATGATGTCAGTTGAGGCAAGATTTGAGCCTAAGATCTTTCAGTCTCTGCCTCAATGGCCCTAATCTAATTATTCTTTAATGAAGGTCTTCCTCTCATGGCTCATTCTGGGGTGGAGGTAAAATTCTCATGTAATTTTACTACTCTGAATGTGGGCAACAGGAGGATGTGAACTGGGGTAGGTCTTTGCCATTGCTAAGACAAGGTCCCTGTAGGGCCCGGGTGACATTCATTTGGGCTTCCAATCTTTTTTCTTCATCATTAAAATACAAATTAAAAACCTATATCTGCCCCTACTTCTCTTCCAAAGATTTTGTGACTCTGAATGACATGGAAAAATTTTGGGGCATCCAGGAAAGGTTTTATTTGCTTGTTTGTTTTTCAAAAGGAAAAGCATAAATTCAAAATATATTAGTACATTGTTATCAGGTTTATTGGTGGGAAAAATCCCAGTGACCTGAAAGGATGGGATGAGAAGAAGACATTAAATGGCTAAACACTTGGATGGAACAGACCATGCAGTCCCTCAAATCTGGGGCTTATACATGGGGCCCATCAGGAAACTGTCCACGAAATCACTCAACCCCAGTTCTGTGCACTGGGATTCTGCTGAGTTTTTAAATTGCAATAACATAATTAATCATATGAGTTTAGGAAACAAGAGACAGTTTGTATAGAAAGAGACAATTGTTGGGTATGGGTTCAAATACTAGCATAATCATGGGCAAGTCACCACCTTTGAGCTCCCTACTCTATAAAATGAAAAAAGGATTTTTGAAATTCCTTTTGGAGAATTCTGGGAAATAATGACTGTTTAGGAAGTTTATGGGCTTGGCCCCCTTAAGTTGGAAAACTAGTGCTCTTGGCTAAGGTGCCAGGTCCCTTATATAACTGAGAGACATTTTTTTGCCATCATGTTTCTTCTACCATGAAAGGTGAGTTGCCTGAGCCCATGCTATCCAGCCTGAAGATCCAGCTTTGGGCACATTAATCTTGGTGAAATGGCCAGTCATATGCTACATTGGTTTTTTAGAATGCTGAAGATGTAGGTTTCTTTCATTTTCTCCCTTACATTATGCACTCATAGGAAAAAGAAAAATGAAAAAGAAAGGTTATTATGGGTAAGCCACCTGCTACATTTTTGTGGAAGAACGAATGATGGACAACTCAGAAGTGCAGAAGGTGACATTGAGTTTTCTGGTTTGCCTTTATTGATTTCCATCCAAGATAAATGCCTTTCCAAGCACTAAACTGTTCATTCCCCTCCCCAATGACTCAGTGATCCCATTGTTAGGCATACAGACCCTTGACAGCAAAGACAAAATAAAGCCAATCAATCCAGCAGTCAACAAGCATTTATAAGTGTCTACTATGTGCCAGGAACTGTGCTACAACTGAGAAAGTACAAAAACAAAAATTATGTAATTCTGACCCCTTGGCACCAACTATACCAAAATAGCCCAATTTCATGGTAGAAAAAAGGAAAAGGAGAAGGAGAAAGGGAGAGGGAGAGGGGAAAGAGAAAAGGAGAAAGGGGAAGGAGAGAAGAACTGGAAGGAGGAGGAGGAGAAAGAAGAAGAGGACAAGAAGAAGGAGAAGGAAAAAAGGAAGTGAAAGAAAGAGGAGGAGAAAGGAGAGGAGGAGAAGAAGGAGGAGTAGGAAGAAGGAGGATAGGAAAGGGGGAGAGGGTAAAGAGGAGGGAGAGGAAGAAGAAGAAGATGACCAATTTGAAACAAAGAAAAGAACCCATGGCATAGGACTGAGCTATAAGAAATGATAGCTATGAGAAATTTAGAGAAGCAGGAGAATATTTGTATGAAATGATACAAAGTGAAAAATGCAAAAGCAGGAAAATAATATCCCTAGTGATCTAAAGAAGATAAATAAAAATAACATTAGAAGACAACAGAAATTTGATTAGCTTGTAATTGTAAGACTCAAACTCAGGCTTATAGAAATATTTGAATGGCTGCATTGTGCAGAAAGGATTAGACTCATTCTCTTTCATCTCTTGACCAGGGGCAATGAATGAATGTGTCAAAGATACAAAATTAAATTTGATGTCAGGAAAAACTTCCTTAATATCACTGATATTTCTAAGGTATTTTGAGATTCTTGCCAACAGTCCTGTGAGGTAGGCAATATTATTATCCAGATTTCATAAAGAGGGAAACTGAGGTTCCAAGTTAGTGTTAACTGGCATATGTCTAGCAAATATCTGAGGCAAGATTTGGATTTTTTTTCCTTGACACTAAATTATGTACATTAGCCATTGTGATGCTGTGCTGTGCTGTTGTGTTAGGGCAGAGAGATCCTTTTGGAATGGGAGGGAGAAAAACTAACAGATTTCTAACAACAGCTTTATTTAAGAGTCATGTATCATGCATACATCACATATAAATAAGTTTGGAGGGAAAAACAAACGTTCTAAAGGCAAGGAGGATGATAGCTTTCCTCTAAGTAGCATTTTAAAGTTTACAAAGAACTGATCTCAGAATAATTCTGTGAAGTAAATAGCTAAGTGTTGGAGTTATCATGCTTATTTTGCATATGCAGAAATTGAGACCCAGAGAGCTTATCTTACACACACACACACACACACACACACACACACACACACACTCCTTCTCCTCCTAGCCTTACCCTGGTTTTCTTTTTCCTAAGCTGGTAATTATTCTCAAACCACTTTCTCTAAGAAATTAAACTCCCTTCAGCCACATATAGCATCTTTTTCAAGAGTTCCTGGAACTCCCTAAATTTTTATCATCTCTGCCAACACCATCTCCTCCCTAGATACTGTGGGGCAATAATTGTTCCCAAAAAGAATGTCTCTGACCCAGAGGACAGCATCAGCCTGTTCCATCCAAATTCTCCAATATAGAAGTCCTAATGAGGCTATTCCCCCTGACCCACCAGAGCCAGCCACCCAAATCCTGTCAGAGAAGCTGTCAGGACCATAATTCCTCAACAGTCTTCCTGACAAAGGTCAGCCTTACTCATGAACAGAGAAGGGGAGGGGGACGGCCTATATAACATGATTTGAAGGACACTGAAAGGATCTTGAATCCAAAAATATCTCCCCTTTCCCCCATCAGGATGCCTGAAAGCTCTATGTTAGAGTTAAGGTACAGCCAGGTCCCTGTAAAAATATCAATATTTATGATATGTTATAAATTTAGATATATAATTTATAATTATTTTAAATATTATAATTTATAATATAATAATATATTATTTAGCAGAGAAAACACCAATAACAATCAATGTTAGAGTGCATTTGTTTGTCAGACTAATTCCTGATACCAAGAATGGTACCTTGAAAGAAAAGAGCTTGGAATAGATAAGTTTTATCTTATCTAGCACAGTACTGAGCATGAAGCACCGAGTATAACATATGCTTACTGATTGGTTAAGGAGCTAGGAGAGAAGTTAGAAAAGTGACCAGAATATGGGGTTCCAACAAATCTTTGTGGGATACTCAATAGGAAGGAAGGAAGAAAACAAGCATTTATTAAACAGTTACTGTGTCCCAGTGGTTGGACAGTATATAAGGCCTGAGTGCTTGAAATAGAGTGATAAAGTAATACTGAAGAAAAGGAGACAGATAGAAAGAGACCAAAGGAGAGAAGAGGAAGAGAGAGAGAGAGATTTGCACAGATCCAGTCCAACTCTTCACAGCTGATTTTTGAGTAAGGTTTGTATGTACCTTCCTTTTTCCCAGATCAGCCAGGATGCACAAATTATGCCAGTGAAATCATCCCTTCTGCAGCATCCACTGTCCTTCCAATGTTTTCCTGCAGTATGTTGAATAGGGAAAAATAAAGACCCAAAAAATCCAATGTGCTTTTGGTGGCACAAATAAAATAAGGCAGATTGTCTATGCTAGCTTTCACTAAAACCAGAAATCATAGTAATTGCTTCCAAAGACAACAGGATTCAAAACATCTCTAAATGACCTCCTTTTCTCTGTTTGCTGCAAAGCTCCAGTGAACTCCAAAGTCAGAGGGATTCATTGTAAAAGCAGATTAACCAGATAGAAACTGGAAGTAGTTTGCAGTCCTGTTAGCTTATATACATGCCCTCATGCAGTGAGAGGCAAGGATGTCACTGATATAGAAAACCACATCTCTTCCCTGCTAAATAATTATAGGCAGAGAAAAACATCTGGAGCATGAGAATTTCAAAAAGTCACAAAAGTAGTTAGCCTAGCATTGCTTTCTGTTAAGAAAGGCTTTGGGTAAATCCCAGTACTTGGAATCCAGTGAGAAGTTTTCCACAGAAAACTAATCTCTCTTGCTCTACTGGAGAAAAGGGAAGGTTTGAAATGTTAACCAATGGGTAAAGAAGATGATGAGCCTTTTGCTTCACGCTATTCATTCTAATACATAAAGAGAACTCAAATTGAGGTTCACAGATGTCCCATACACAGGTTGTCGCTACTTTGCTTTGATAAGGATCTGTTCACCTCAACTTTGGGGATAAGAACTCACTCTTTGACAAAAACCACTGGGAAAATGAGAAAACTAATATGGCAGAAACTAGGCATTGATTCACACTTAACACCATTATACCAAGATAAGGTTGAAATGGGTTCATGATTTAGACCTAAAGAGTAATATTATGAGAAAATTAGAAGAACATAGGATACTTTACCTCTCAGATTGGTGGAGAAAAAAGGAATTTGTGACCAAAGAAGAACTGAAGCTCATTATTGAACACAAAATAGATCATTTTGATTATATTAAGTTAAAAAGTTTTTGTACAAACAAAACTAATACAGACAAGATTAGAAGGGAAGCAATAA
This sequence comes from Antechinus flavipes, assembly GCF_016432865.1. NCBI lineage: Eukaryota > Metazoa > Chordata > Mammalia > Dasyuromorphia > Dasyuridae > Antechinus > Antechinus flavipes. The sequence goes on along the minus strand of NC_067402.1, from coordinate 41,358,376 downwards.
ATAGGGAAAGCATTTTTACATTCAAGGGTTCTGATAAAGGCCTCATTTCTAAAATATATAGAGAATTGACTCAAATTTATAAGAATTTAAGCCATTTTTCAATTAATAAATGGTCAAAGGATATGAACAAATTTTCAAATGACAAAATTGAAACCATCTCTAGTCATAGGAAAAGATACTCTAAATCACTGTTGATCAGAGAAATGCAAATTAAGAACTCTGAGGTACCACTACATACCTCTCAGATTGGCTAAGATGACAGGAAAAGATAATAACGAAGGTTGGAGAGGATGTGGGAAAACTGAAACACTGATACATTGTTGGTGGAATTGTGAACAGATTCAATCATTCCAGAGAGCAATCTGGAACTATGGTCAAAGGTTTATCAAACTGTGCATACCCTTTGATCCAGCAATGGAATGTTTCTACTGGGCTTGTATCCTAGAGAGATCTTAAAGGAGGGAAAGGAAGCCCTTTTTGGGGTGGCAAGAAACTGGAAACTGCCCATCAGTTGGGGAATGGCTGAATAAGTTATGGTATGTGAATGTTATGGAATATTATTGTTCTATAAGAAATGATCAGTAGGATGATTTTAGAGAGGGCTGGAGAGATTTATATGAACTGAGTGAAATGAGCAGGACCAGGAGATCATTATACATGGCAACAAAAATATTATATGATGATCAATTCTGATGGGCTTGGCTCTTCTCAACAATTAGATGATTGACACCAGTTCCAGTGATCTTGTGATGAAGCGAGCCATCTACACCCAGAGAGAGGACTGTGGGAACTGAATATGAATCATAACATAGCATTTTCACTTCTTTTATGGTTGTTTGCTTGAATTTTATTTTCTTTCTCATGTTTCTTCCTTTTTGATCAGCTTTTTCTTGTGCAGCAAGATAATTGCATAAATATTCATGCCTATATTTGATTCACATATGTTTTTACCATGTTTAACATATATTGGATTACTTGCCATCTAGGGGAGAGGGTGTAGGGTAAAGGGGGAAATTGGAACACAAGGTTTTGCATGAATCGATGTTGAAAAATTATCCTTGTACATGCTTTGAAAGTAAAAAGCTTCAATAAAAAAAGAAAAAGAAAAGTCTGTTCAGGAGGTAAATATTTAATAATTGGCTCTCTGAGGGGGGACAGCTGTATTTAGAGCATATTTTTAAGTTTAATAATTAACATTTTCTCTATTTTTAGCCTAGATAATCAATTACAAATCAAGCCTTACATTTGTAGTTTCCCTATTTCCTAGATTATAAGTCTCACCGAAAATTTAACAATCAGCTCTCCATAACCCTATTTAAGTGAGCTACAACATACCACTGTCCATTTCTGAGTTCCCAACTTCTTTTTTCTCTCTTTGGACTCTTTGCTTTTGTCAAGTCAGATAATAGGACATGGATATTCAGGACACCGCACTGTTTTATAAACAATGCTTCAAGATGCTATCAGTGGGAACTCATCATATCCAAAAAGCATCTGTATACAGTATACACCGAGAGAAACAGAGAAAAAGATATTGAGGCAGAGACAGAAAGAGAGAGAGAGAGAGAGAGAGAGAGAGAGAGAGAGAGAGAGAGAGAGAGAGAGAGAGAGAGAGAAAGGCAAAGAGAGAGAAAAGAGAAGAGACAGAGAGACAGGGACAGAGAGAGATAGAGGCAAGGAAAGAAAGAGAGACAGAGACACATACAAAGGAAGAGTCATCTGTATACAGTGTCATCCTTTGTTTGGGACACCTGTTCTCCCCCCAACACACAACATCTCAGGAAGATCAGTCAAGGTATCCAAGTACACTCACATAAGTTAAAAGGGTCTGAGACATCCTCTGGGCCAACTCACTGTATGATGAATGAATGACACCCCCCCATAGCACCCCCAACCATGATTAACAAGCCCTTGCTTGAACATCTTCAGTGATGAAGAGCTCATATGATTTATTCTGTTTGGGGTTTCTTTAATTGTTAGAAAGTTCTATCAAGGATCTGGCAGCTAGGTGAGGCTGTGGATAGAGAGTGTAAGTTACACAGTGACCTCCTGAAATTTAGAAGACATATTTTTCTGAATTCAAAACTGGCCTCATACATTTCCTAGCTGTGTGATCTTGGACAAGTCATTTTGACTTGATATTTATGAATGATATTGTTCTATTGATTTGGATTTTTTGCTTATTGTTTCTTATTTTGGTAATTAGCATATATTTGCTTCATAAATAATAATTTTACAGTGTTTTCCTTTTTTGCAGACAAGGTTGTGTGGCGTTGCTTTTAAATGTTCTTAAAAGTTTGATAAATTCTGAAATTTTACCAAGAAATAAAAAGTCCTTTTAGTGAAGCAGTTGGATGGTACACCTAACCTAGATAAAGCATTAAATCTCTGGATTTAAAATCTTCTGGACTCTGGTCAAGAAGACTTGAATTCAAATCCAGTCTCAAACATTTACTAGCTGTGTGACCTTAGATAATCTGTTTTGGATAATCTGTCTGCCTTGGTTTCCTCATCTACAAAATGGGAATAATAATAGCACCTATTCTTAGAGTTGTTATGAAGAGCAAATGAGATATTTGGAAAGCACATAGCACTCCCTGATTTCTCAGTTTCAATGTTTTCCAACCCTTTAAATCACCTTGTATAATGTTGTATATACTTTGTATATGTTTATCTTTATATGTTTTGGATCTCCTCAATAAAACAAAGACTCCTTGCGGAAAGGGACCCTCATTGTTTTTGTTATTTCTTTTTTATTCCCAGTAATAAATGTCTAATTGAAATAGGGAAATTCCACAGCACTTTCAATGATGCAAAATCCCATTTTCCCAATTCCCATTCTTTTCTTAAGAAGATTGCAGAAAGGCTAGGAAACACCACAATCTCTGAAAAATCTCCACTTGAGGCGACTCAATATCAGTGTCAATGGAGAGATGCATGGTAGCCATCAATAGTCTGTAATATGTCACCAAGGATGATTAGGGAACGAGTCGGAAAGATGTCAGTCGGGAAATGTGTGATTGGGAAGAGAATATGGTTGATAGTGAGCGTGAGGGATAAAACGGCTGCCCAGGTACCCACAGAATTGTAAAAGACCTGGAAGGAGGCATTCAGCATGTTGGCTGGTTCCTTTTGGAAAAGCTGTGAGAATGTCACAACAGAATTGCCTAGAACAGAAAGTGCTCAACAGGCTTTGTCTGTCATCTGGGAGCACAGAAGCACTCACTCCATGAGGTCTTTTCTGCCCTAGCTGTGGCTTTTCCCTTTTTTGGCCAAACCACATTGCATCTGTTTTATACAAACTTCATGATATAATTATAATTTCCCCTAGCTAGACTGCAAGCTTCATGGGGACAAGGACTACTGGGTCACTTTTGACTTTTTGTACCCTCAGCACTCATCATACAGTAGGCAATAAATATTTGCTGATTAATTGATTGACTAGAAGTATCCACCTTGATGAGATCCCAGATTTGAGGACACATTCAGGTATCGAGAGTCATTGTTTTACCTTATGTAGATCTTCTCTCCCTCTATATTCCATGACTGGATTTTACAGTTCTATGAATCCTCCATAGTGCTTCATGCATGCTAAGGGCTAAATAAATATTGATTTATCCCAATTTAGCCTCTCAAACCAATGCTTATGTCCATGGGTAAGGCAATATACAATTCCATATACTTGTGCTGACTTTGTCCTCAGTACTGAGGAGGAAAAAGATCACAAGAAGACAAAGGACAACTACTTCCCCCATTTCTCTCTCTATCTTTGTCTCTGACTCTGTCTCTCTCTATATATATCTCTGTCAATCTGTCTCTCCCTCTTCCTGTGTGTGTGTCTCTGTCTCTCTTTTCTTCCTTGTCTCTATCTCTCTGTCCCTGTCTCTCTGTCTTCTCTCTCTCTCTCTCTCTCTCTCTCTTTCTCTCTCTCTTTCTCTCTCCCCCTCTCCCCCTCTTTCTCTGTCTCTGTCTGCCTGTCTCTGTTTCTCTCTCTCTCTCTCTCTCTCTCTCTCTTTCTCTCTCTCTCTCTCTCTCTCTCTCTCCCCCTCTCCCCCTCTTTCTCTGTCTCTGTCTGTCTGTCTGTCTGTCTCTCTCTCTCTCTTTTTCTCTCCCCATCTCTCTTTCTGTTTCTTTCTCTCTGCCCCTGTCTCTTTCTGTCTCTGTCTCAATCTCTTTTTCTCTCTTTCTCTTTTTTTCTCTTTCTCTTCTCCTTTGAGTGTGTGTCTTTCTGTCTCTGTCTCCCTTGAGTGTGCCCTTGTGCACAAACTGAGGATTACAACATGGCAAGATCCACCACAGAACAGAGAATCCTACATTTTCTTTGCCCACCTAGCTTCTGTTTCTGTCCCTCCTTCTCTCTGCCCAATTGCTTGATGGGAATAATGTTATGAAGCAGAGGTTCTTACCTTTCTTTGAATATCATCAACCCTGTTAGGGTCTAGTAAAGCCTAAAGAAACCTTGCTCTAAAGAAGAAGAAATGCCATCTTGGGGAGGGGGTGGAGAGAAAGAGGGGAAAACAGAAGTTTTTGCAATGGTCAATGTTGAAAATTTACCCATGCATATATTTTGTATATAAAAATCTATAATAAAAATGTAAAATAATAACAATAATAAAAGAAGAAGAAGAAATGGATGAAGAATGGCAGCTTTAATGGGAACTCCAACCATTAGAATTTTTTAAGCAGAAAGGAGAGATTGGTAAAGGATTTTCTGCAGGGAGCTACTTGGCCACGAGGACAGCAGGAGCAGCAATGCTGCTGGGTAAAAGCTGAGTCGTGCTTGGCAAGATGAGCTCTTCATTGAGCTGTGGTGCCATTCATCTCTTCAGCTCTCGGCGTCTGTTTTAGGCTGTAATTTTAAAATGCAGAGGAACTGCCTTCACTCTCTCCTAAAACATATTACTAGAACCAAAGGCCAAAGCTCTGTTTAGCAAAGGTGTCAGGATACCATCTCCTCTAGATCTTTACAATGCACCAGGTTCACTTGGATTAGCCACTTGGCCCTCATTCAAATCATTGGCTTTTAAATAATAAACCAGAAGCTGACTTTTCACTTTTTTTCTTTCTGGATCTGTATGTAAGGAAACTATTGGTTGGGGCAGTTACCCAGTCATTTTAATAAGGGTCCCCATTCCCTTGTAACATGGGGTATTTCCAATGGCAACTAAAGGGAACAAAGGTAATTTATGATTAGTTTCCAATGAGTGGGGTTTCCCCTAAAATGATTTGTTGCCTTTGTCCTCTTAACAAGGTGCCAATGGATGGAAAGGCTTATAGGAATTGATATAAAGGAAAATAAGCAGAATCACTCAATGATATATACAATGACTACATTAATATAAATAGAAAGAACAACTAAAAAAGAGGAAACTAAAGGTTGCAAGATAATCGTGACAAAGCTATTCCCTAGAGATGAGATAGAAAAATATTTTTCCTTTGGTTCTTTGCAGAGATAGAGGTCTGTAGGTAAGGAACATCACATACACTTTCACCCTCAGGTGATGTTTTGGTGAATTGCTTTTTTTCCCTCTTGTTCATTCTTCATAGCAAGAAAGAAGGGGGAAAAGTAGGGCTTGCTATCTAGAGGGAGCGAAAGAAATATATTCAGAAATTAAGGGGATGCAAAACACAAAAAATGGCAATAAATATTTTAAGTATGTTTATAGTTACCATCAAGTTAATGTTTTAAAATTGCCAATAGTGATATCCATTATCCAAAAGGTATTTCTCCAGAGACCGGTAATGGAAGCACCCTGTACCCTGGGATGTTACTAAGACTTGACCCTACTGTTTAATGAGTCCACCTCTCAGAAAGGTTGGGATAAGTGCTAAGTATGAGGTTGGGATATTTGATTTGATGCCCCACTGCATCAGGAGCTTTTACTACTTGTATATGGCCTAAAGCATCTCTTTAGTCAATTCTATGTTGTCATGGGTGTTGAAAAGAAACTTCAACTGCACCTACTTAATTTAGGCTCAAGGACACCCAATGAAATTCCCAATCTGCCTCTCCACAGACAAGCCACTGAGGTGGCAACAGACATAGCTGGGCCAGTGATCACTGACATAACCCAAAAGGCATCCCTCCCTGTCCTCTGTCTGTTCTTGTAAAAGGAGACCTCCGCTGCTGAGGAAGCCTAGGGGGGCTGCTATATGTGAACAAAAACCAGATCCAGGACACCTGAAATGGGGGGGAGAGTCATTTATCAGTGTCTGAAATGCAACTCTGAAAACTGAAGCAAGATTAGAATCATTTCAGAATTCCCTACACAAGTACAATAGAGTAAAGGATGGCACCAGGTGGCGAGTACCTCTGGATTTTATATTGTGGTAAATTAAATGTACTTCAGAATATGGTGACTAGAATCAGAATCATAGATCTGGAAACTAGGAGGAAGTCCCCTGGCTTCTGATAGGCAGATGCCTATAAAATTCTTAAGGCAGTTTTACTGTCTCTCTCTTTAAAAACCTCAGGAATGAAGACAACTTTCTTTCTTCCTTCCCACTTTCCTTCCTTATTTTTTTCTTTTTTCCTTCTTCTCTTTCCTTCCTTCATTCCTTCCTTTCTTTTTTTCCCTCTTTACTTTCCTCCTTTCTTTTTTCCTTCCTTCCTTTCTTCCTTTTCTCTTTCTTTCTTCATTCTTTTTTTCCTTTCTTCTTTCCTTCCTCCTACCTTCTTTTCTGTCTGTCTGTCTGTCTGTCTTTCTTTCTTTGTTCTGGATTCCCTTGTACCCCTCACTGGCCTCTTTTAGTGTTGAATCATCATCATGAGACCCAAGATTTAGACTGAAATTCAAGATTTAGACTGGACTTTATTAGTCATCTAGTCTAACCTTTCTTTTACAGAAGAGAACCTCTATCTTTTGAATGTCCAGGGCATTCAAATGGTTTACTCAAGGTCACATAAGTAGGGGATACTCAGGCTAAAATCTGAATACAAATCCAGTGAAGCTCCCAAGTTCTACACTCTTTCTACTACCTTATTCTACTTCATCCTTACAGGCATCAATCAATAAATATTTCTTAATAACTACTATGGGCCAGACATTGTATGAGACACTAGGGATGCAAGTTTAGAGGCTATTTCCTATGCCTAAACAAATTCTCTCACTGCAATCAAAGCCTGCATTCTCTTGCTTGTTTCTATGGTGAAAGATGAAGAAAAATGGCCAGAAGATCCTTAACTTTCCATTCACTTATTCAGTCATTAAGCAAGCTTCTAACTGAAATCCATTATTTGTAAGTCATTTATTAGGATCTTGGGCTCTTAGGATGGGGGGAGGGGAGAAGGGGAAGGGAGGCATTCATGAAACAGAAATTGTTCTCAAGGATCTTACTATAGAATAAGAAAGAAAGTCACTTCCACAAATAACAATGATGCAAGGAAAAGTAAGATAAATACCAAGGAGAAAGAACTAAGGCAAAGAACTAAGAACAATTTGAGGGGGAGAGAGAGTGAGAATGGTGAGGGAAGGATTCATGCAGGAGGTTGAGCCTGAAGTAAGAGTTGGATTTCAATAGCTGGAAAATATGGTGGGAGTCCATTCCAAATATCACAAACAGGAAGAACAAAGATTCAAAAATAAGAGACAGGACAAAAATAAAGATGGAAAATAGAACAACTTTTTTTTTTTTTTTTGCTGAAGCAGTTGGAGTTAAGTGACTTGCCCAGGGTCACACAGCTAGAACGTATTAAGCATCTGAGGTCATATTTGAACTCAGGTCCTCCTGACTTCAGGGCTGGAGCTCTATCCATTGCACCACCGAGCTGCCCCAGAACAACTGTTCTAGAACAGAGATTAGCATGAGATAAGACTAGCACAAGATTTTAGAGGTCCTTGAATGCAAGGATCACGCATTTATCCTTTATTTATTAAGTAATAGGGAGCCCCTGAAGGCTTTTGAGAAGTATAGTGACATGAGAGTTATCCATTAGAAATATTACTTAATAAGCAGTGGGAAAGATTAATTTAAAATTAATTACAAGACAAATGTAATACAAAATGAGGACATTACGAAATTCTAACTGAGAATCAGTCTTTCAATAAGACTTTATTAACAAGAAGACCTTATAATCAACAAGACCTAATATGTGCCAGGCTAAGCTGAGAAAAGATGAGATTCTGAACAAAGTGTTTGCAAAGGAAGTAGGAGGAATAGATGTGAGAGATATTAAGAAAATAGAACTGCGAAGGCTAATCAAATGGTTCAAGATATGGAATGAGGGAAATGGAAGAGTTAAAGATGAATGCAAAGTTATAAGCCTGGGATATTGGAAAGATGGTGTAGAGGGCGAATGCCTTCCTAGGCCCAGTCACTCTCTTAAGAGATGACCCCATTCTTTCCAACAATGAGATATCCAGGCCAGTTCCAATAAAGTTGGGATGAAGAGAGCATCTACACCTAGAGAAAAGACTGGGGGACTGAGTGTGGACCATAACAAAGTATTCTCACTCTTTCTGTTGTTGTTTGCTTGCATTTTGTTTTCTTTCTCAGTTTTTTTCCTTCTTTATCTGATTTTTCTTGTGCAACAAGATAACTGTATAAATATGTATACATATATTGGATTTAACATATATTTTAACATATTTAACATGTATTGGATTACCTTCCATCTAAGGGAAGGAATAGGGGGAAGGAGGGGATAATTTGGAACACAAGGTTTTGCAAAGGTCAATGTTGAGAAATTATCCATACATACATGTTTTGTAAATAAAAAGTTTTAATAAAAAATACAAAATTTAAAAAATAGAAAGATGACCCCAGCTTTATTAGCTGCCATGTCTTTGTTGTTTAATCATTTTTCAATCATTTCTGACTCTTTGTGACCCATTTGGGGTTTTCTTGACAAAGGTACTTCAATGGTTTGCCCTTTCCTTCTCCTCCTAATTTTACAGGTGAGGAAACTGAGGCAAACAGGGTTAAGTGATTCATCCAGGGTCATTAGTAAGTGTCTAAAGCCAGATTTGAACTCGGGAAGATGAGTTTTCCTGACTCCAGGCCTGGCACTCCATCCACTGCACCATTTAGCTCTCCATACCTTATGGTATCATTATCTCATATTGATGCTGCAGACTACTTAAACTCCTAGATTTTTTAGAAGAACTATTGTCTAGCTAGTGCTTTATGGTATACATACATGTATGTGGGAATGTTCATGGATGCCTTTGTCCATCAGATCCATCCCGCTGAGCCCACTTGCAAAGTGTGCATCAAAATTGGAAACCAGGGATGATAAAGCTGTGATAGGGGGCTTAATCTAATACTCACTGCCTATGCGAATTGTACCAGCTGATTTTGGTCCCAAATCCTATACCTAAAAAAGGGTATTAATAATGACAGAGGATTTAGCTATCCTGAAGAAAAGTTTGGTCTCTGACCCAGTGATACCATCATTTGGTATATAACCCAAAGACAAATGGAAAAACTGAAAAGTAGCCTGATAAAAATTAGGCTTAGACCAACATCTTATGTCATATTCTATAACAAATTCGAAATGGATATGTAGCCTTAATATTCAAGATTATGCCGTAGAAAAATTAAAAGAACATCAGATCATATATTTTTCATAGCTATGGGTATGTATTATATTCTTATCTGAACAAGGCATGGAGACTACTACTAAAAGTAATAATGAAAGGAAAGAAATGAGCACTTGTTAAGCACCTACTATGTGCCAGGAACTATGCTAAACACCTTAAAAATATTATCTCATTTGATCCTCACAACAATCTGCAGAGGTAGATGCTATTATTATCCCCATTTTATAATTGAGGAAACAGAAAAATAGAAGCTAATTGACACACAATTGGTAAGTATCTGAAACCAGATTTGAAGTCAGGTCTTCCTGACTCCAGGCCTACTATTCCATCTAGCTACTGACATAAGTTTGACTACATGGAACTGAAACGCTTCTGCAGAAACAAAAATAATATGTCTATCATAAGAAGTGAAATAGTCAAATGGGGAAAAAAAGATCTTTGTATCAAATTTCCTCAATAAGAATTTGGCATCCAAGATATATAGACAACTAATAGATATCTGTAAAAAAACATTCTTCATTGAATAGTGCTCAAAGAATATGAACAAAAAGCTCTCAAAAAATAATTGTAAATGATTAATAACCAGATGAACACTCAAAATCACTAATAATATGAGAAATGAAGATCAAAACAATGAAGTTTTACCTCATACTCTGCAATTTACAAAGATAAAAATGGGACTAGTCAATATTAAGAGGAGAGGAGTCTATGAGACCAGATGCACAGTACTGCATTGCTGGTGGAGCTATGAATCAGTTTAACTACTTTCAAAAGTAGTTAGGAATTATGCAAATTAAAGTAACTAAATTATCCAGGACCTTTGGCCCAGACATTCCACAAGTAGGTTTGTACCTCAAAGAGCTTATTGATTAATAGAAAGAAAGTCTTCATGTATTATTTACATATTTATATTTATATATTTATAGCTACACTTTTTGTGGTAGCAAAAATTGGTAGCAAAATAGATGTTCATTGTTTGAAGAATATCTCCACAAATTGTAATACATGAATGTAATGGAATATTACTGTCCTGTTACAAATGACAAATTCAATACAGAAGCTCATGAAAATATCTGATGCAAAGTGAAATAAGCAGAGCTAAGAAAACAATATACATAATGACTACGGCAGTGTACATGGAAAATGCAAATACAAAAAAAGTCAATATTGAAATTTTACTATGAACAAGAAAGACTACAGAAGAAGAAATATGAGAATATAGTCTCCTTTACAGAGCCAAGAGACAACTGTGGATCAATACATACATTTTCAAACTTTTCCAATATATTGATAAGTTTTTATGATTTGGGGAATTAAACAAAATTTTTTAGTTCTGGGGTAATATGGAATTTTTTTTAAAAAGAAGTACATGTGTATAATAAGAGAAATGCACATCAGAACAACCCTGAGTTTTTAATCTCACATAGTGCAAATTGGCAAAAATGATTTTTTAAATGGCAACAATTTTGACGACAGTAAAATTTTTGTCAATAACAAAAAAAAATGGAGGAGTTGTCCATACCTGGACAATGTTATGATTTATTTTGTTTAATTCCACTTATTTGCTATAAGAAAGACTTCTATTGTGTGAAGTCAAGGACTCATCAGAAGTGATAGTGATATTAAAAAAAAGAGAGAAAATGACAGCAATGGGACATTTTAAAGGGGAAAAAAATCTTGGCATATAATGAACAAGTCAAGGGCAGTTCTGGGTGAATATGTTTTCATTTTCAGGACAATAGCAATGCTTGGGGGAACAGTATCATGAATTCTGGTTTCCATCCCCACTATACAATCTCAAGAAGACCCATTGGTTATGCATTGGGGGAAGAGAACGCTCATATAAGGATAAATGGTCCTGCAATCATCAACTGGAGAATGTCACATACAATGCAGAGATCAAGTCACACACACCCCTACCCCCCAGCAAGGGTCTACTCAAAGCTCCTAAGACCTCTGGAAACATACCCATAGTTATGTGTGTGAAAAGTATCATTATTAATATGTGGATAAGACACAGGAATATATTACAATGCAGCTATATCTACAAGCAGGAGAAAAGCATTAAAAATTGTTCTGGGTCACCTCAAGCAAATGCCAAAAACATAACAAACCCCAAACTCTCCTGCTGTCCCTCTTTTTTTGACAGAGTGCCAATTACCAACATCTGTGCACCCAGCCATTTAGCATAAATGGCAACCTCTGCCTGGCCTTGCTGTGTGGGTGAAGTATATTTTTGGAGATGATTTTAGAGATTCCATTGGAGATCTCCTGCCAGCAGTCTTGAATCTCACCCTGAATTTCCACAAAGTACATTTGGGGAACACCTTGAGATATGCTTTGCCAGGATAGTATTTTCAAGTGTACTAATCTTTGAAAGAAATCTAAATCCTAGAAATAAACCAAGTAGGCAACCACCTACAAGGTGTGACTGCTTTATTCTTTCTTACTCTTTTTTCTTCTTTTCCTTTTGCTCCCCTTTCCTATCCTTCCATCTTTTCTCTTCCCCTTCCATTTCTTCTCTTCTCCTTTCTTCTTTCTCTGTTTATCTATGTGTGTCTCTCTGCTTTTCTCTGTCTTTCCCATTCTCTGTATCACTGTCTGTCTCTCTGCTACTCATTCTATCTGTCTTTCAATTTTTGTTTCAGTTTTTCTATATCTGTTTCTGTCTCTCTGTGACTGGCTCGCTCTCTCTGTGTTTCTCGGTCTTTCAATATTTCTCTTTCTGTCTGTCTCTGCCTCTGTCTTTCTGTCTCTTTCTTTTCTTCTTCCTCAACCCCAGGTTCTTAAAGGTAATGAAGCATGTCTTCCGGCATGTTTTTACCAAGATAGAAAACCTGAGAAGATCATTACTACTATTACTGCTTATTGCACTTATCTCATCATTATTACAACTTCTGCGGCTACTACTGTTCTTACTGCCAATGCCAGCACTCTTGAACCTCACCCTGAATTTCCATAAGGTACATTTGGGAAACATCCTAAGATATGCTTTTCTAAGGCAGTGTTTTGGAAACTGATGGCTACTGCTATTACTACTACTATCTCTGCTACTGCTACTACTACTCTTCTTATTGCTACATTATTATTATATTATTGCTATTGCTCCTCCTCCTCATCTTACTGCTACCGTGTTTCCTCGATAATAAGACATAGTCTTATTATTTTTTTGGACAGTAAAACACCAGAGGGCTTATTTTCAGGGGAAGGCTTATTTTAATGAACATTGACACAATTTTAATAAACAGGTAAAGGTGAACAAAAAAAAAGTACCTTTATTCAATAATGATCATGTCATCTTCTTCAGCAACATCGTCATAAGTGTCCATACCCTGAATTCCGTCCTGGATGTCTTGCGCCTCTATTTCCTTCAGAAGAAGTGGACCCAATCTGTCATGTCCAGCAATATAGCTCTCTTTAAATGAACATGTCTTGTCCAGGTAACTTGCTCGTAGTGCCTTGGCGACACAGCTGTCAGTGATTTTATCCCATGACTTCTTCACCCAAGTCACGACTTCTTGCAGACGGGGCTTCACAAAGTTTCCACGCTGATTTCTTTCCATTAGATTTTCAATGTAGTCATTAACTTCCATGCGCAAATGGTCCTTGAATGGCTTGTTTATTGCAATATCAAGGGTGTGGAGATAGGCAGTCATTCCTGCAGGAATCATTACTTGATCTATTCTTCTCTCTGCAAGGAAGTTCTTCATTTCTTTAGTGGGGTGAGTTCTGGCTGAGTTCTTCTTTTATCCTCCATCATGCCCCTTTTATCCTCCATCATGCCCCTTTTATCCTCCATTATGCCCCCTGAGTTCTTCTTTTATCCTCCATCATGCCCCTTTTATCCTGCATCATGCCCCCTCTCTTCTGCTTACATACCGGGTTTTTATGTTGGTCTGTCTCAGCTCTCCTCCGCGGCACTGCTCTCAATGGTGCCAGCAAGCAAATCACTGGGGAAGAACAGGATGACGCGCTCACTGCTGCAGCTCTGATTGGATGCAGCTCGAGCACATGTGTGTTTCACCTGGGGGGCGGGGGGAGGCGCGCGGGGCGGGGGGGGACGGTGCATACAGAGGGTACCATAATGTGGCGTGTAGTGCAGGGGATCACCTTCACTCCAGTAGCAATCTCAATAGGGCTTATTTTCGGGGGAGGGCTTATTTTAGAGGAATCTTACACAGTAAGGGGAGGGCTTATTTTCGGGATAGGTCTTATTATCGGGGAAACACGGTATATTTACTACTGCTACTATTACTGCTACTGCCACTGCTATTACTATGAGCAGTGATACTATAACTGCTGTTATTGCTACTATTACTGCTGCAGCTACTACTATCACTACTAGTACTATTCTTCTGTTACTACTACTGTTAGTACTACAACTACAACTATTCTTAAACTACTATTTTTCCTGCTGCTGCTGCTGCTGTTACTACTACTACTCTTACTGCTGCTATTATTACAACTATTGCTACTACTCTTACTGCTACTATTAGTAGTGTTATTATTACTACCACTACTATTGTTACTGCTACTACCACTACAATTACTACTAGTAGGAGTATTATGACTGCTACTATTGCTGCTATTACTGCTACTGCTACTACTATCACTACTACTACGACTATTCTTACTGCTACTGTTACTATTACAACTACACTTAAACTACTATGACTATTACTGCTACTACTACTACTCTTATTGTTACTATTATTATAATTTCTGCTACTACTACTATCGCTATTACTATATTTACTGCTACTATCACTATTATCACCATCACTACTACTACTACAATTACCACTACTATTACTCTTCTATTACTGTTACTATTGCCACTATTACTCTTTTTTAAAATATTTTATTTTATTGTATAATAACTTTATATTGACAGAATCCACACCAGGGCAATTTTTTTTACAACATTATCCCTTGCATTCGCTTCTGTTCCGATTTTTCCCCTCCCTCCCTCCACCCCCTCCCCCAGATGGCAAGCAGTCCTATATATGTTAGATATGTTGCAGTATATCCTAGATACAATATATGTTTGCAGAACCGAGCAGTTCTCTTGTTGCACAGGGAGAATTGGATTCAGAAGGTAAAAACAACTCGGAAAGAAAAATAAAAATGCAAATAGTTCACATTCGTTTCCCAGTGTTCTTTCTTTGGGTGTAGCTGCTTCTGTCCATCATTTATCAATTGAAACTGAGTCTTTGTCAAAGAAATCCACTTCCATCAGAATACATCCTCATACAATATCGTTGTCGATATTGTAAAGTGATCTCCTGGTTCTGCTCATTTCACTTAGCATCAGTTCATGTAGGTCTCTCCAAGCCTCTCTGTATTCATCCTGCTGGTCATTTCTTACAGAACAATAATATTCCATAACATTCATATACTATAATTTACCCAGCCATTCTCCAATTGATGGGCATCCATTCAATTTCCAGTTTCTAGCCACTACAAACAGGGCTGCTACAAACATTTTGGCACCTACAGGTCCTTTTCCCTTCTTTAGTATTTCTTTGGGATATAAGCCCAATAGAAACACTGCTGGATCAAAGGGTATGCACAATTTGATAACTTTTGGGGCATAATTCCAGATTGCTCTCCAGAATGGTTGGATTCGTTCACAATTCCACCAACAATGCATTGGTGTCCCAGTTTTCCCGCATCCCCTCCAACATTCATCATTATTTTTTCCTATCATCTTAGCCCATCTGACAGGTGTATAGTGGTATCTCAGAATTGTCTTAATTTGCATTTCTCTGATCAATAGTGATTTGGAACACTCTTTCATATGAGTGGTAATAGTTTCAATTTCATCCTCTGAAAATTGTCTGTTCATATCCTTTGACCATTTATCAATTGGAGAGCCACTATTACTCCTACTACTATTCTTACTGCTCCCTACTATCACTATTACTACCACCACTACTACAACTACTGATACTACTACCATCATCACTATTGCTACTACAACTTCTAGCATTTATATAGAGCTTCACAGTCTAAAAATGCCTTGCAAATATCATCTCATTTGATCTTTATTATAACCCCAGCAGGTAAGTTCTATTATAATCTCTATTTTGCAGTAGAGGAAACTAAGACAGAGTTTAAGTGACTTGCCTGGACCCATTGCTAGTGTCTTCCTCATTCAGAGCTTGATGTTCTCTCCACTGCTTCACCTAGCTACAAAAGGTTATTACTTTGTCAAGTTTATTATTTTAGGACAGTACTTAATTTAAAGTAGCAAAGTAAAGCATAAGCTGAGTAATAGCAAAGCATTAACTGTGACTTTTCATTTGATTCTCAAACTAACCCTTCAAACAGGAAAACCATTGTGTTTGATATCCATTTCCTTGCTCTCCTGGTTGAGCTTTTACTGGATCATAGGATGACAGGAACCGAGATCTGCATATAAATATCCTAGCTCTTTGTAAATTTGGAGCTAAATACAAGTAGTTAATTCACAAGGAATTTAGAAAATTCTGTAGACACTCAAGTGTTTCTCGTAGTTACAATTATAAAGATAAAAAGAACAGGAGGACACCAGCTCTAGGGTCTCAAGAGTACTCAAGGTTTGGAATTTGACTATCCTTGGAGTATCCCTGGAAGTCTAAGGATGAAATAAGGTGCCAGTAAAATTCCCCAGACTCATCTTTCTTGACTTCTTGACTCTCACAAATACAGTGACCACAATGGCAGAGGAAAAGGTACAATACTAGACATCATTCTGTGCTTCTTAATCAAGGATTCTCAACCTGTAGTCTTGGGGTCTATGTACTTGGATGGGAAAAACATTTATGGAAATTTATCATTTCCTTTAATTATTTAAAAACATCATTCTGAGAAGATATCCATAGTCTTCACAAGTCTACCAGAAGGATCCATGATACAAAAAAGATTAAGAAAGCTCTGCCCTAAGACCTTCTCTCTCAGCTTTTTCTAGGCAGTGCTTCTTTTTTGAGATCAGGTTCAGGTATTGTTCCTCAACTCTATGCTTTCAGAGCTGGAACAAAGGGCATTTTTTTTTGGGGGGGGGTGGGCTTCTCCACTGGGTGCTGCTAATCTTTCTGAAAATTCTTCTGAAAGCTAATGGTAAGACACAGACAAGTAGGGATGGTCACCATTATTCTGGTTCTCTTTCAAATTAACCACTCTTTCCAATTCTCTCCCATACATCACTGTTGGTGATACACTCACCAAATTTCCATCACGTGTAAATCTTCTTGTTGGCAGCTTTTTCTCTTGTGATCGATTTAATGGAAGACTATAGACAAGAAATCTACTCACTGAAAAAGCATCTCTGGTTCTCAATCTACCCCATCCAATGGAAGGGGTACCCACATTAATAGACTTGTGTACCCACTGAAGTATTGAAGCCCACAGTACCAGGACATTAACTTTTAGAGGAAATTCCCAAGCTCAGGCAAGTTTCTTCAGCCTCAATGGGTTTACCATATCTCCTTGTTTTAGCCCATTAAAATTGCTTACATTTATAAATCCAATTTATCTCTAAATTTCTAAATTCAAATAGTCCAAGGTACTGTTGAAGGCTATGCCAGTGAAACATAAGCTCTAAGCAGTCCTACCACCTGGAAAGATTTTGTGTATGAGTCCAGCAACAGACGCTACATCTGTCATCCAAAAACCAGCCTAGCTAAGCTTGGAGAGGCTCTTCACCAGAAGGTCAGCCACCAGGTGATGATTTTTTTTTGGCCATAGCAACTCAAAAGACCATCTGTAACTGGAAGGAGGACCCATATGGAGGATAACAGATTCTTGAAATATTGACTAAAGTACTATTATTACCTACTGCTTAATTATCTTACTGAGAAGCAGAGAAATGTCAGTCCGTTGAGTTCTGACCTAGCATACTTGCATGCATACTTAAGGGGAATTTAAAAGCCTTTCCACCATACTCCCTCCACCAGTCCCCTGGCCTTTCTGCCTTCTGGGAGTCCTAGATGTTCATCTGAGACTATCCCTATGTGGAAACCTCCCTTGCCTCTTCCAGCTGCACATTGCTGCCTACCACTATGAGAAGGCTGTCCTAAAACCAAACTCCTATGGATCATGATTCCTCAGTGATTAGCAAACTGCCACCTCATCATAATCTCCCAGTCCCAGTAATTCTGATTATCCAAACTTGGACTTCTTTGCTCAGTGAATTCAGTATCTGACTCATGTTTTTTTTTCACCTTCTCACTCCCACCTAATACTCTGTCATTGTTCAACCATTCGGTTGTATCCAAATCTTTGTGACCATAACATGAGAATATAGCCCATAGGGTCTTCCTGGCAAAAATATTAGAGTGGTTTGCCATTTCCTTTTCTAGATCATTATACTGATGATAAACTGAGGCAAAGAGGATTAAGTGACTTACCCCGGTTTACACAGCAAGGTAAGTGTATAAAGCTAGGTTTGAACTCACTAAGACTCAAGGCTCAGCACTCTATCCACTGTGTTACCTAACTGCCCAAGGAACAAATAATAAGTGCATTTTCTACTAGGCCATTTTTCATATTAAAAAAAATCTCTTCTTGCTAATAAATAGAATTAGGTGGTCACCAATATGTATTTTCATTCTATCACATTATGCGATATAGTATTAATTTTCATTTATACAGCATTTTGTGGCTTACAAAGTATTTTCCACAAATTATGTGATTTGATCCTCAAGCAATCATTCAAAAAGCATTTATTTACTGCCTACTGTGAGCCAGAGTCTGTGCTAAGTTCTAGGAATACAAAGGAATAATGAAATAAAGTCATTACTACAGTTTTTGTAGCAATCATGATGAACATAAGCAAGAAATCCACCATGAAAATGATTGTAACTCATGTGCATTATAATATTCATTGAAATGGAGAAATCCTATGAAAAACTGAGTAAGATCTAAGTCAATGTCTACTTTCCAACTCAATGACTTCAGAAGGTAGGCTCAGGGGAAGGCAGTAATGTGGAATATGTGTTTCAAATTTGAGAAAGTAAAGAATACATATTTTCCATTAGAATATAAACTGCTTGAGGACAGGAACTACTTTTGCTCTTCTTTGTAATTTTAACACTACCAGTGCCAGAAACATAACTTGCTTAATAAATGCTTGATGACTCATTTCTAAAATATATAGAGAATTGACTCAAATTTTGTTTTCTTTCTCATTTTTTTCCTTTTTGATCTGATTTTTCTTGTGCAGCATGATAATTTGGGAAATATGTACAGAAGAATTGCACATGTTTAACATATATTGGATTACTTGCTGTCTAGGGGAGAGATTGGGGGAAGGGAAAGAGAAAATATTTGAAATACAAGGTTTGGCAAGGGTGGATGTTGAAAACTATCTATTCATGTATTTTGAAAATAAAAATCTTTTTAAAATGCTGCTAATTTGCTTGATTGATTACTCAGAATCTTCAAACTTTCTTCAAAAAGAGAATTAGAAAGGCATTACTGGGGTGAAATACAGCCTATCATGCAAAAAGCAAAGAATAACAGATGGACAACCACATATTCCATTGGCATTCACGTGCTATCAAGAGATCTACAAGAGTGCCCCCAGCTTTTCACATGTTCCCTCTTCCCTTCCCAACTCCAGATTTATGGAACAGAAAACATAAGTGTCATTTAGGATGGACAGACAGGGTTGAGTTGCAATTTGAATCATTGGAGGGTTAGGATCAAAATTTCCTGAAGTACCAAAGGCAGGAAGGAAAGTTGGGATGGCTGTCAGAGAAGGGACAGGGCTCAGAGCAGCGCAGCCTAGGAAGTAAAACTGGCCAGCTCATGAAAAGGGAGACAGGGGATATGGAACGAAGATGCTGGGACTTAAATCTCCTTTTCAAACTTTGATTAGACAAATACCAGTCATGTAGCCTCGTTTAGCCAAGCCAGCAAAAACTAGTATTGGATGTCAGCCAAAAAACTTAAAACTCAACAATACTGAGAAATCAGGGATGGGGATGTCTATGGCCACATTGTTTTCCAAGAGGACAAAAGGAAAGATTAAGAAATGCCATCCTTTTCTCTAGGAAGGGAAGGAAGGAAGGGTATATGGGATGCTATAATTTTGTAAGACAGAGATAGAAACAAACAGAGAGAGGGAGGGAAGGAGGGAGGGAGGAAAAGAGGGAGAAAGGAAGGAAGGAAGGAAGGAAGCAAGGAAGGAAGGAAGGAAGCAAGGAGAGAGAGAGGGAAGAAAAAGAATGCTATCCCTGAAATGGAATGTGAGAAAGGGAAGCAACCCAAAAGATTAGAGACGTTACTGAAACCTTAGAACTTGATGTGATTTTTCTATCTCAGGACAGAGGCTGTCCACATAACTTTGGGGAGTTTGGGGTCTAAATGAAAGATTGCAAGGTCATTTAGTCCATCCCTCTGGCCTTCAGAGTATATAGTTCTGTATGACTAATATCCTGCTATTTCACTGTACCAAACAGTAAAAACTTTACCTCCTTGGAGAGAGATATTAATCTCCAGTGAATTACTGGAGAGTCTTAATTAAGACAATCAGACTAGGCAGAACTGGAAGTCAGGCTGATTAATGATTCCCCTCTGGACGTGCAGTGAGGCACAGGGCAAAGCAGAATGCTTTCCGATATACAGGTAAAGGATAATTAATCAGCAAATAAAAAATGACCCCGACTCCTCCCAGGGCATCAGTCCCTGGGCTCCACCTTTACCCATGTTCACCTTTGCTATTTCTAAAGCCAAAGACGCATTCCTTTGATCTCACAGAGATATGTCCAGAGCCTGAGTGACATTAAATTTTCTGAACTGATCACTGACAAGTTTCACCCAGCTGTACCGAGTGCCTGGTGACTTCTGTTTTGTAAAATAGCCTGGAGCAAGGGACCCACATGGTTTTTTCTTGCTCAGTGGAGCTCAGAAGCTCATTTCCCAAAAAGATGCCTACAAGCCCAGGTCCTTTACCAGAACTTCTCCTTTTTCTGTAAATTCTTCCTTCCCATTTCCAAGGCTCTGATAGTTGCCAATTTTGCTATATCCTTCCAAAGTTTCCCAACAGGGGTGAGGAAATTTCCTCCACTATGACATAATAAGATTTACATCTTAGTCATTACCTAAGGGGAGCTGGATTTGGACTCAGAGGAGCCAAGTTCAAATTTTGAAGTCCTTAGGAAAATCATCTGGAAGGGGTGACGATAAGAAGAGCCTTCCACGGGTCCTTTCCTGCCCCAAATTCTGTGTACTTGAAAGCTATATTTATT
This sequence comes from Antechinus flavipes, assembly GCF_016432865.1. Taxonomy (NCBI): domain Eukaryota; kingdom Metazoa; phylum Chordata; class Mammalia; order Dasyuromorphia; family Dasyuridae; genus Antechinus; species Antechinus flavipes. The sequence goes on along the minus strand of NC_067402.1, from coordinate 41,337,600 downwards.
GCCACATTGGTTCCTCCAATGGCTGATATTGGTGTCATCCAGGAGCAGATGGTCCCTGTGACCTGGATCCAAAGGAAGTGGGAAGGCTTCCCATATAGCCATGCAAGCGACCAGATAAGGACAAATGACTTTGTACTCTGGGCTAAACTTTAAACCTTCCTGGTCTGCCCAAAACACGATTCCCTACCTGACTGCAATCAAGTCCAATAAGCATTAATTAAACACGTCCTATGGGTAAGATGCTGTGTAAGCACCAGGAGTTGAAAGACAAAATGAAAAATGATTTTCTGTCCTATGCAGTCAACAAGTATTGATTAAAGGATTGCTATGTGTCAGGCCATGGACTAAGATCTGGGTATACAAGGAAAAAGAAAAGGCAGCTCCTGCCCTCAAGTGCTTACATTTTACCAAGAGAACAGAATGGGTAAAACAAGTACATCTCTTTGTTGCCCCACTCCATGAGTTGTACCCCACAAAGCTGCTGTACCCTGCCTTAGAGTGTCTGCTGAAAACAATTGATGTTTAAGTCAGTTCATGGTTCTGGTCCAGTCTTCACCTTCTACATCTAGCCCTTAGCATCTCTCTTCATGGATCCTTGACTATTAATTACCAGTCTGATGCTACTAAACCCTCCCTGTATAAGGATCTTCCAGCTGTGACTTTCACTGCTCCCCAAAAGCCTCAGCCCAGCCATTGGTCAATCCTATCTCTGACTCCATCCAGAAGGACAGAGAGGAAAATGGAAGGATAAAAAAGCATTAGAATCAGAGTTGAAAGATCAACATTTGAATCTTAGCTCTGTTTCTTATTATCTGTTCAACCTGAGAGATCACCTCTCTGGACTTTATTTTCTTCACCTATAAAAATGGGTAGAGAGGAATGATGGATTACATGATTTCTAAATCAGCTTCCAGCCAAGGATTTTTTGGAGCCAGTTGTAAAAATAATTAACTTTTAAATTTCAAATGTAATTACTAAGTTACATTTTCAGCCTGAGCATTTATATCTTGGAAACTGGCAAATGCTACAAATTAGAACTTGATTTATTGTTTGGGTCATCAGCTAGGCTTAAGAAAGTGATGTATAAAATGTTAATAATTCAGATTAAACTTAAAAGGATGTCAGTGTGCTTTTTTTGCCCACAGAAAACTAGTTGTTAAACATTTACCAGCATATTCCCAGCCTGATTTTCTGGATTGCTATCACTTCTACCATTTTGAACAGTAAAAATTCAATACTTGACATGACTACACTGACCTAAATGTTTATTCAATCCCTTTGACAAATCCATGAGGTTAAAAAAGATGATTTTACTAACAAATTGAGGACCATGTCCTATCAGGACTAGATGAAAGAATGGAAGATCTTGAGAAAAGAAGACTTTTCGAGATCACCATTGCTATTCCCCAGGATCAGAATGTGGATGGAGGAAGAGGGATGAGGTCTACTTGGTCCCAGAGGGCAAAACAAGGAGGGACTGGCTGAAAGCAGAGTTAGGCTTGATGAGGGACGTGTGGGAGAAGCTTTCTACCATTAGAGCTCTCCCTAAGTCTGCAGTTCCTTCTTACTGAAGAGAAACCTAATACCACTGATCTACAGAGGGAACTCTTGTTCCCATATAGAGATGGCTTCTCCAGTTCTTTTCCACTTGGAGATCTCATGCATTTGTAAACAGAATAAAGCTCTGAACAGATGAACATCCCTGCCAAGTGGATGGAAGTCCAAACAAGGAGGACATTTGTGAACCACAGGTCTCTGAAATAGACTGGCTGCTAAATGAGATATTCTGACTTCTAGCCTGAGGGAGCTGTATTTTGGCAACAATGTTGTGACCTTCAGCACCCCTTCAGAATCTGCTCCTTGTTCTCATCTCTGGGCCTCCAGACCATCTCCTCCAGCTCTAGTTTGTGCTGCATTTCTGCTCTGAGTTCTGTGATTCCCTGGTCCATTAGCCCCCCTCCCCAATGGCATAAAAAAGGAATATTCCTATATAGTTGTATTGTCTCCTCTAAGTGAAATCAGTTTGTGGAGGGCTGTGTTATCTAGTGGAAAGAGTTCTGGGCTAGGAATCAGGAAGTCCTGGGCATGAATCCTAACTGACCATAGCTGTCTGATTATAAACAAATCATTTTATTCCCATCTGCAAACCAGATGTAATAAAATGTGTAAGTACCTACTCACTGGCAGATAAGTGGTACCAGAATGCACAGAGTGCCAGGTCTGGAGTCAGGAAGATGAGTTCAAACCCAGCTTCAGACACGTTCTAGCTGTGTGACTCTGAGCAAGTCATTTCATCCTGTCTTTCCTCAGTTTTCTCATCTGTAAAATAAATTGGAGAAGGAAATGGCAAATATTCCAGTATCTTTGCCAAGAAAGCGCCAAATGGGGCCGTGAAGAATCAACAATGACTGAAAAATGACTAAACAATAGCAAAAATCCACCTTGCAGAATAGGTTTGAGAAAAGTGCTTTGTAAACCTATAAAAATAGGAGTTGTTATGATTCTGCACTCCCTTTGCTATTTCTTCTTCATGTCTCCTAAACGCTTTTTAATGGTCCTGTCACTCACTTCTCTCCAACTTGTTTTATGTTCCTGAAGGACATCCCTTAGCTAGTTGTTAGGGCTTCTTCATCTGCTGAGCAAAGTAGCGTGAGCATTTGACCTTGGAATCCGCCCTGGATCTGAGTTCTGGTTCTGCCGTTTATTACTTAAGCCCATTGGATTTCAGCTTCCACATCTGTAAAATGGGAACAATGGCATACCTGCCCCATTTACTTGAAAGGATTATCAAGATGTTCCAAAGAGATGATGGGAAAGAGCTGTCCTTACTGGATTAGCATTATCTGGGCTCAGAGTCCCCACTAGCCTTACCATCTTTCCCTGGGACCTGTGTGCTTTCCATTATCTCCGAACGATCAGAAGCAGACTTTTCCTGAGCAAAGACTGAGTCAGTCCCAAAGGGTGCTCAGAACATGCGACTTTTCCTGTGTGAGGGTTAAGCTTGGGTCTCAGCTCATTTGCAGCTGAGCTGACAAATGCTGAGAGCTCAATGCCTCATCAAGCTTTGCTGGCTCTGGTTATCAGTCCCACCCACTTCTCCAAGTGCCCTTTGACAACTCATTACTCAAGGGCCCGCAGGGGAGGGATGTTATAAAATTCTGTCTCATTCCTTTAGGCCTCCATTAAGAGTGACAGGCATGATATCCACTGGAGGAAGAAGGCTATTTGATTATCTAGGCTAACATAATATCTACTTGTTCTCTTTTCCATGCTTTGCACATAGTAGGGCTTTCCTCCTCCAGTTATGGTGTGTTTAAGGACTATTCATCAAATTGAAGCATACTTTTTTCATTTTATTTTTCTTGTTTTTTTAGTAACATGGGTAATATAAAAATGTTTAATGTGACTTCTTATTTATAACTGATAGCGTATTTGTTGCCTTCTCAATGTGTAGGAGTGGGTTGGGGGAGGGAGAGAATGTAGAACTCAAAATTTTAAAAATGAACATGATAAATAAATGAGAGAGAGAGAGAGAGGCGTGGATAGATGGATGGATGGACGGATGGATGAAGAGATAGATAGTAGATAGATAGATAATGAATGGATAAATAGATGTTGGATAGATGATAGATGAATGGACAGATATTAATAGATAGATGGAGGGATAGATAGATAATGGATGAGTGGACAGATAGACATGAATAGATAGATAGATAGATGGATAGATAGATAATGCATGGATAGATAGATGATGGATAGATGATGGATGGGTGGACAGACAAACAGACATGAATAGATAAATAGATGATGGATGGATGGATAAAAGTTTAGAAAAAAGAAGTTTCCTTTTTCTGAAGTGCCATGTATCCAAACTCTGAAACTTGAGTTTTCTCACAAGACAACCCTTAAAGCCAGTGCTGGCCAAGAAATCTTCCTTTTCTAATAAGAGAATGCCAAAACTGGGATCATGCTTCCTAGGAAATTAAGCTTGCTCCTCCTTTACACAGAAGATGAGGTTTCTAGGAACATAATCCATGAACTTCTCTCTTAGACCACATAAATCAATCAATGAACGTTTATTAAGTGCCAGAACTTGTGCTAAGTACATGTCAACTTCTGTCACCTGCTTTCTTGTCACACTACTACTATTGTCACAACTGTTACCTCTTGAACTAAGAAAACCAGTCTCAGGTCTCCAGCCTTTACCCTATGCTAAGAAAGCCATAAATGAGCATATATATCTCCATGAGCTTTTGCATCAAGAAAGTCAGGAATTTGTCCAAAAGGAGAAATCGGGCACTGAATGGACTTCTTCCCCAACCACAGAACTCTGCTATATTCTGGTTCCTCCTCCTCACAGGAGGTACAAAGAGAGTCTGCCACAGATCTCTTTTCTATGTCAATACTCTGACAAGAGCCTATCCTTACAAGATTCCTGGCCAGCCAAATCATCTTGGGTCAAATCTTGCCACTGAGATTTAAGTATGAATTATCTTTGACTTCTTAAGACAGTGGAGAGAATATTGAATTTAGAATCATCAAGACTTTAATTCAAATCCTTCCTCAGATACTGTGTGTCCCTGGGCAAGATATTTCATTTCTGTCTGCCTCAGTTTCCTCATCTATAAAAATGGGGATAATAATAATAACAGCCACCAGCCACCTACCAGTGTTGTTGCAAAACTCAAATAAAATAAGATTTGTAAGCACTTTGTGAAACTGTATGATCACTACATAAATCCTGGCTGCTATTGTTGTTGTTGTTATTATTACCTTAATAAGGTATCAGTGGACAGTTCCATACTCTGTGATGAGAGATGATTTCAGAAGTGCAAGATTATCAATTGGAGAATGGCTGAATAAATTGTGGAATATGAATATTATTGTTCAGTAAGAAATGACCAACAGGATGATTTCAGAAAGGCCTGGGGAGACTTACACGAACTGATGCTGAGTGAAATGAGCAGGACCAGGAGATCATTATATACTTCAACAACAATACTATGTGATGACCAATTCTGATGGACCTGGCTATCTCCAGCAATGAGAGGATTCAAATCATTTCCAATGGAGCAGTAATGACTGAACCAGCTACACCCAGTGAAAGAACTCTGGGAGATGACTAGGAATCACTACATAGAATTCCCAATCTCTCTATTTTTGTCCGCCTGCATTTTTGATTTCCTTCACAGGCTAATAATACACTATTTCAGAGTCCAATTCTTTTTGTACAGCAAAAGAATGGTTTGGATATGTATACTTATTTTGTATTTAATTTATACTTTAACATATTTAACATGTATTGGTCATCTTGCCATCTAGGGGAGGGGGTGGGGGGAAGGAGGGGAAAAATTGGAACAAAAGGTTTGGCAATTGTCATTGCTGTAAAATTACCCATCCATATAACTTGTAAATAAAAGGCTATTAAAAAAAAAAAAAAGAAGTGCAAGATTAAGGTTCCCCATTGTAAACTCATCAAGTTGAATGGTAAACTCCCTAATCAACCTTCATCATCTGACCCTAGCTAATACCGCATCATATTGAGTCTGTTTTATTAATATTCCATGCAAAGCCATAACTGGGAAATCAGACACATAGGAAAAATTCATTTGAAACCCTAGGATACCCTAAGGATGGTGTCTCTACTGTCCCAGGAGTGAGTCCTAGACTACAAAAAAGGTGTGAGTCCCCCAGGTCAGGTTTCCCTGGTGGGATGCCCTTGTACCTGTGTAACAGTGAAGGGGGGTGGGCCAGCAAGCAGGGGTATGACAATGACATTGGTAATGACTGGAGAAGGAGAGTACAATTATTTTCCATAAGAAACGAGAAAGGGTTAGGGGTAGACTTCCTCCCTATTATCTTCTTCTGTTAATTCACATCCTATGGGGGAGACTCCCAGCCCAGATGGCAATACCATGGGAAAAAGCCTCAGTTTTCTGGGTTAGAGCCCCAGGGCAGGCCCTGATCACACCCCGATTGTGACAGTCCCCTGTTCAGGCTCCCAGCCTCAGAATCAACCTCTTCCCATCTCTCTGGCTCATAGCCTCAAGTATCAATTTCCTCAACCATTGATCTGATTTTTGCCACTCTTCTCCTCAGAACCCTATAATATCTCCCACTTGCCACATTCATCACAAGAAAACTCTGGCTTTATTACTTTCTATCACTCGCCCCCATCCCCCTTGCCCTTACCTAACTGCCGTCCTCTCCCAGGCTGCCTCTACTCCATCTCAGCAAATCTTTTTACCAATCTCCTTTAAAATGTGCTTTTTTCCCACCCAGATTGGAAGTGCAGGAACTACTCACAGGCCTGATCTTCCACTGATTAGCTGGGGAGCTCAAACCTGCTCTCTTTCTAACCGGAGTCATTTGTGCTCTCTCACGGAAACCTGCTATAGTCTCCTTCCCATCCCCCCAGGTCCTGGGGGTTCACCATAACGATATTGGAATAAGCCTAGACACCCAATTAATCTAGCCTGGTGAAGCTCTCCAATCTCAAGAGTAAGAGATTGTCCAGCCTCAACCTCCCCAACAACAGTCACGACAGCAGAACTCTAGCTCTGACCCCCTAAATACATCTCAGTCTCTGCTTGCCTCAGACCCTACCATTGTCTCGCCTGAGTTAAAACTACTCCAAGAAGCCTTTCCCACAATGAAAAAAGTTATTTTTTTTAAAGAAAGGAAGCTTTAAGAACTCATTATTATATTTATTATTATTATTATTAATCCTTTAGCACCTGTGTAAAATCAGTCTTCCTTTTTCAGTCTCAACCTTTCCAATCCATTCTCTACCCAGCTGCCAAAATAATTTTCCTAAAGCAAAAATCACATCCCAAGATAGGAGTCAAAACTCTGTTCTTTTTCCTGCCCCTTAATCTCAGGTCCAACTGTGGTCACTTCCTCCCTTTTCCTCCTGTTCCCTCCACTCACAGATGGCCAGAATGCTGACTGCTGACCTCACTGGAGTATGATGAGGTTTAACGAGCTCGCCTATATGAAGCCCCTAGAAATCTTCCAGCAGACAGTATCATTATAATGAGACATATTTTTCATTATCATTATTATCACCATCTCCATCATCACAAATAACAATATATATCTATTTTGCTGAAAGGAGTGCGATAGTGATAATCTGACTATGAAGTGACTATGAGTCTTAGGGGACTGTAGGTATTTCCATATTCCTCCTCTTCCTTTCTCTTCCCCTCTCCCCAGCCATACACACATCAGCTTTTAATTTATTGTCAACAGCTGTTTTGTCCAAAAGCTATGGACCTTAGGCTGAATCCTGCCCTGCCCCTCCCATGTATCTGTTCTTAGTTTGGAGATGTCAGAGGATTATTTCTCTGAAGCTTCCTTCACTCGCCCCTCTCCCTACCCACTCGTGTTAGGAGGCTGGTAAATAAACTATAAGAGGATTTTTCATACCTTGTGGTTGTTATTCACTTTGTGATTGCTACAGCACGTGGGATTTATGAGCATTTAAGCTATCAGGCTCGGCGGGCTGCCTTCAGTTCTCACCAGAACTGCCTGTTTGTAGTGATGTGGAGGTACCACAGTGGAATCAAAGGAGATTTAGAAGAAAAAACCCTCGGAATTTTTTTTTTCAAAATAATGTGCTGGGAAGAAGGGAGTCCCAATACTCGGCTGCGCAAATTAGCAGAGTCCAGAGCAATCTGTCATTCTTCCTAAGGAAACAGGATGGTTTTCATATCCCAAAGTTCTTAAGTTACTCTCTAGCCTTTCTCCTAACTGAGCCTCTCAACTGAGATTTCCCTGAGCACCTTTTCTGAGGGTCCTCAAGGATGGATCAATCTCTCTTTCTCCTGATAACGCATTGTTTACATGATGCTCCTCACCACTGGTATCAAATATTTATTGAACGCCATCGGAAATTATTTGAATTGTGCTGCTTTGTTTCAGAAAGAACTTTCCAAGAGCTTTCTCCATAATGGAAAGGCCAGATTGGAACCACTGGAATGGAGAACGCAAGGACAAACACACAATTAAAAGAGAGTTCTGGTTTATACTTGGTTTCCATATGCAATTTCCAATTTATGGAAGTGAGTTACCTCCTCAGTGCCAGGGTCCCAAACCCTCTGGCTGCCAGGGTCCCGGGTCCTCCGAGACGGACTCATCCTGCAGGAGAAGGAATAACTAACTCACTGAGAATTGTCAATGATAAACCTGCTTCTCCCTTCATTTGCTGGGCTTACGTGTTCTCACAGAGCTGAGCTGAATCAAGGACTGTACAGACAGACTTGGTAACATGAAATGTTGGCTATTTATTGAGCAAAAGATTTGGGAAGGAACACAAGCTACTTCCACTGAGACATCACTATATAAAGGTCCCAGAATTCTGAGACTCGAAAATAGTTAAGAAATATCACTGTCACTGGGAAATTCACCACCCAGCAAGGGCACAGGTATTGTTTGGAACATCTTCTGCACGCTGAAGGACAAAGACAGATAAAAACCTTTCATATAACAAGTAACATGACAACACAAACCCACCAGTCAATTCACAGTACTAAGCAAAGAATAATCCAATAGAGATTAAGCATTGTATTCAAAGTAAACTTTGGGGCTTGACCAATCACAGAAGAAGAATAAAGAATCTTTCTATCTGGGTCATGTAGACACAAGAGCTACAAGTTAAGGAAAAGCATACAAATAATTGAAACCTGAGAAACAGCACAATCTCCTGCAAATAGCCTCCTTCTTGACCCATGTTAGATATGCTGGGGACATAGATTCTCCATTACCCATTCCTTTGAGGTTGCTTGGGTCTCAGATATAGGGAACCTTGGCAACAAGGCTCAGACCCCCATAGTAGAGGCAAAATGCTCCCTAAACCACACAGGAACACCCAAACCCTACATCCAAGGTGCTCTACTGCAGTAAAGTCCTATAAAGCTCTCTCCTTCCTTAGTCCTATTAGGTTCTGCATAAGCATTATCATTAAGATTGTTCTTAATATCACCAGTCAATCCCTACTTTTCCCTGTTTTATGAATTCACTGGAGACACATTCAACATGTAAGAATGTTTAGTCCACATTTTAAGGATATTATCCACAATGGCTGTTTTGCTGCCCCCAAAACTCAGTTGCCCCTGCCTTTTTTCTTAGACTAACACTGCAATAGACCTAGGGTCAAACTATCTCCAGAACCTAAATTACTCTTTGGGACTATGTTACTTAGAGAGGCTTGATTATTTTTACTTAAATATTTCAATTCCTCAAATACATTAACTCATGCTGGACACTAGTGACTCCAAAAAGACAGCAACCTCCCAAATCCTTTTTCAACAAGTATTTATTGGGTGCTAAGTGCACATCAGGTGCTGTTCAGGATATTCAGAAGTTTAAGAGTCCCTTGCCTCAAGCAGCTTATCATTTAACACATGTATCCTGAGCTATAATTCCAAATCACCAACTAAGATCTTTCCAGCATCTTTAACTGGGTGTCTCATAGTCATTTCAAACTCAAGAGATTTCCTCTCCTAATTCTCTCCTTCTCCTAACTCCCCTATTACTATTAAGAGCCCAGACTCCTTGGCATGCAATCCCAGAGACTTCAACTCTTCCCTTGTATTCATCTCTCATATCCAGGGAGTTATAAAATCCTGTCGTTTCTACCTTCTCCGCAGCTGTCCTATACGTACTTTCTCTTCACTCACATTCAGCACCCAGGTTCAGGCCCTCATTCCCTCTCATCTGGACCGTTTCAATAGCCGCTGAATTGTCTCTCTCCACTCCAATCTGTCCTCCACTCAGCCCACAAAGTGATTTTCCTAAAGCACCGGTCTACAATTTCACCCCCACCTCATTCAACAAAATCAGGTCTGACCATATAACCCCTTCTCCATTCCAACAAACTCCATTTGCTTAAAAGATTAAGTAGAAATCTCCTGTCGGATATCTAAAAACCTGATTTCTTTGTACCTTTGCTGTTTTCTTGCCTTTGACCACCTTTCACTAACTCTGTGAATATAAGCTCGTTGAAAGTAGGTATTTCTTTATTCTTTGCCCTTACTCCTGTTGTATTGTTCTTGGATGTACATATTTACATTTTTTCTCCTCATTAAAATGGGACTCCTTTAATGGAAGACACTATATTTTTGCCCTCTTTCTATCCCCAGGGCTTAGCACAGTGCCTGGCACACAGTCAATGCTTAATATAGATGCTTGTTGACTGTCAGTCCACCATGGGCTTATACCCTTCTCCCCAGACACACATATCTCCTGGAGGTAATTTATGGTACCTGCCCTAGGCTAGAAAATTCTCAGTAACTGCTCTTGTGGCTCAACAACTAACAAGAAAAAGAGTTCAGTAAATATTTGTTGATTTGATTACTGGAAATAAGTGGACTAGGGACTGGAGCTTGTAAGCCTTATTATACAAGGATGTAATAGCCTTCATTATAAGAGTTTTGGCCTGAAGTAAGAATTATCCATTCTTCCCCTTATCCTTCGCCTTGTTCAGAGCTCATTAAAGTCCACTCGAGTTTTCATATCCTAGTGTTAAGAACAAAAAACCAAAAAATACCAAGAAGTCTGAATGATACCAAAGGAAACCTCCATTTGGTTCCAGAGCTTCCCCTTCATCTTCCTGATTCTCATCTTGTGGGGAAGTAAGCAGCTGAGCTCTCAGTGGTATTTGAGCTTCCTCCCTAAGCAGCTGCTCTTCCCAACATTCCCCACAGTCTTGTTCATCTTTTTTCTTTCCCAATTAGGGTATGTCTAGAGAGTGGGATGGGAGGAGGAGGACAGATGGACTCAAAGAAAAGTTGGAAAAGAAAGCTAGCCCTCTTCTTTAAAGGAAGCAGAGTTCCCTCCCCACAATTTGACAGGGGAAGCAACCCATCCCCATTGCACCAAGTACCAGAAACCCGAGTCTCCTTAAATATGGTTTTCTTTTCTTTCAGATTTGGGATCTTTCTTCTAGAATCTGACTGAAACCTTGCTCCTGGGTGGAATTTAATGAGAAAGGCAGGATGATGTGATGGATGGGGTCAGACTTTGCATCTGGGAGAGCTGAGTTTGAATTCCGTCCCCAATACTTACTGAGCGACCATAGGCAAGTCACAGCTTTCTGAGATTCACTTTTCTGTAAAATGGGGCTGATAATAACAATAGCACCGATCACATAGGATTATTGAGGGGGCGCAAATGAGATGATGTTTGGAAAGGGATTTGCTCAATTTAAAGAGCCATCTAAATGTCACCTCTAGTTGTTATATTTCATTCTCTTTCCTCTTTGTTCAGAGACCATGAGAGCAAGAGTTCAGGACACCCACAGCTATTACCCAGAAACTCAGGTCTCATGGGGCTGCTCATGGGCCATTGCTAAGGGCACAGCTGTGAAAGAAAGACTAAATCAAAATCCTTGACATTACCAGGTGGTTCAATATCAGTAATAGTATCAGGTTTTTCTGGGGTTTTTTAGTAGAATGGATATTAATGTACCATCTGCTTTGCTTCTGAACTCTAAGGACCATGAGAGCCTGTCCCTGGACTTGTGAAAGCTTCTTCTATGTGTTTCCTCCATATATTAGAATGGAAGCTTCCTGAAAGCAGCAACTGTCTTGCTTGTATCTTTTTGTAACTTTTTTGTAACTAAGCGCTAGCACAAATGCTTAAAAATATTTTCACTCAATCAATCAATCAATATTAAGTATTTGCTATGTGCCGGGCACTGGGCTAAACTCTAGGGATACAAAAAAAAGAGTCAAAAAGCAGTCCCTTCCTTTAAGGAGCTTATGGTCATAGGGCAGACAACATGTATGGATGTAAGGCTGATGATTCAAGAAGGAAGGACAAACAACATCATCACTGGGAAAAATACCTGGGAAATCCAGACCATAACCCTCACGGCCCCTCTCATAGATCTCATTCTGTTGTCCGTCAGTCCTCTGCTCCCACATTTAGCTCTTTTTGACACAGGTGAGAGAATTCCTACTTACAACTCTGTCCTGTGGTAAAAAGCAGATGTCCTTTCCTTTTGCACAATTTCTCTGGCCCCAAAGACCCTGGACTCAGACCCTTGCAAGGTTTTTTTCTCCTGCGGGACACCATGACTAAAATGGCTAATTGGGTAATTGCACCAACATCTGGGCACTGTGTGAGGTTGCTCTTCTCTGCACAAAGAGATGAGGTCTCTCTGCAGGGACAGCTGCCCCTAGACTGGAATAATGGGGCTGGGAACAAAACCTCCAGGGAAATCTAGCTTGTGGGGCCCGAATGTCCTCATTGATCAGTCTCTTTCCTATTGTCTTCTCAAGAGCAGCCAAAACTCACTGATCAATTTCCTGCACATCCAGGGTTTGCGTCCCCTATTCCCACACCTTCCAAATCTATACAATTCTTCTCAAAGCTTGAGAAGCTGGAGGGCTTCCAGAAGAAGCTAGTGACTACTTGTTGATTAAGATGTAGAAATTTGTTATTCAGGTATAATTCAACTAGATGTCTTCTGGGGCCCTGCTGAGATTCTATGAATCTATGACTAATTTTTTTCCAATTTAGAGTTAAATTTTTTTTTCCATTTGGCAAACACTTAGCTTTTATCTGTGTGCTTCTAATGAAGCTTGAAATTCTGTTTGTTTATTTACTGTGGGGATCAGAGGCAGCATGAGGTGCTGAAAAAAGCACTGGATTTGGAGGCAGAAAACTTGAATTTTAGTACCATTTCTGCTAATTAATTCGCAAATCACCTAACCTATCTGGGCTTCATCTGTAAAATGAGAGGGGAAGACTAATTAATCTCTATAATCCTGTGAAAGAGATTGGTTATATAATATTCAGAAGAAAATGACCCTAAACCATGTGTTTGATAAACCCAAAGAACCCAGCTAATAAGGACTCATTTGACAAAAATCCCTGAGAAATCAAGAAAGCAATCTGGCAGAAAGTAGGTTTAGACCAAGATTTCACACCATCTACTAAGATAAAACTCCAAATGTAAAAAGTCTTCCTTCCAAAGTCAAGGTCAAGAAAGAGTCTGACCTTCCATGGACTTGCACATATCACCAGAATGGGAATATTATGTAGCCAGAAGCTTCCCATTCAACAAGGGCTCAGACTTAATGGTCATTTGGAAACAAAGTCATCTTCATGGGAATATAAATACTTTGGAAGAGACCAGATGTAGGTTCTGAATTAGATGCAGGAGTAATAAAATTGAACAGATTTCTAGGAGTGTTGTTAGTCTAAAAGCCCATTATTTGGGTCACAGAAAGATCTGAAAGTTTGCATATTTTACTATACTCAGTTTCTTGGAAAATGGCCTATGTTTTTGTCTAGCTGAAAGGGGCTGGTGGGCCCTATCGTATGCCCTACCCTACCACAAGGATTTATCACTAAGTGGTGGTGAGATCCTTGAGGGCTGAAATTCTTTTTTTCTCACTTAACCCTATTTGCCTCAGTTTCCTCATCTGTAAAATGAGCTGGAAAAGGAAATAGCAAATTACTTCAATATCTTTGCCAAGAAAACCCCAAAAAGGGTCTCAAAGAGTCAAACATTGAAAAATGACTGAGTGGAGGGATCACAAAAATAATAATGAAAAATACTCTCTGCTCTAAAGAAACTTACATTGGGGAAGGAGAGGGGAAAGAATAGCACTGTTAAACAGGAAAGTAAATAGAGATGAGAGGGGGTGGGAGAGTATTAACAACTAGAGGAATCAGGGAACTTCTCCTGAACTGAACCTTAAATGAAGCTAAAGATTCTGAGTCCTGAAGTAGGAAGGGAATCCATTTTAGGGGAGAAGGGAAAGGAATATTTTCTTCATCTTGTTATGAGCCTCAGCACTTAAGATCGTGCCTTCTGCAGGAAGGCACCAAATAAATGTTTGCTGAATGAATGCTTGTTGGACGGCTCTACATAAGCAATCGGGGCTTTGAATCTATGAGCTAATTGCTTTATTTATTCAATTATTTATAAACGAATTAAATAATTTGGCTGCACAGTTTAGCAACAGATGGGCTCCCAGGTCTCAGTAAGTCTGGGTAGTTGATAGTGCTATTTCTTACTCAGCATCCACATTATACTCAGCACAGTACAAAAAGTACATGGGAATCGAGCTCCAGTCTGCTTCTGGAGCTTGCCATACAAACCTCTCTAGTCCTCTGATCTGCTCCTGAGTTCCTATGCAATTCCAAACAGAAGGGCAGGGGAAAGGAAAGGGTTGGTTCAGAGCAGGCAGAATCATACATAGACCTTCCCATGGCTCCTGTGTTTCACTATTCACAAAAGGAGCTCGACCTTGACAGTAACATAAACAACTGGGTTGCCCCCCGAAAAAATAAATAAATAAATCCCCCTGCTTGCCAGGAAAGTAGAATTTTCTAGCATTAAAATATGTGTCTTTGTAAAAAGGAATATTTAATATGTGTGGCCCATCATGACCCCTTGTGTATTGCCTACGAAGCAGCTGAATATTTTGTCTCTTCCTAATACTGACTCAGCTAGCAAGGGGAAATAGCAAGGAGAAGGGAATGGGGTCAATCAATCAACTTATGTGGTAGGCGCTGTTCTAGGCACTGGGAACGGAAGTACAAAGAATGAAACAATTTCCACTTTCAAGGAAAATTTCCATAAGCATATATAGCTGGAATAAATACAAATAAATGTAAAATAGTTGAATATACAGATAAAGGCAGTTAAGTAGCTAGGAATCCGGAAGGCCCATCTTCCTCCTGAGTTCAAATCCACTCTCAGACACTCACTAGCTGCGTGATCCTGGCCCAGTCCATTAAACCCGATTGCCTCAGTTTCCTCATCTGTAAAATGAGGCAGAGAAGGAAATGGAAAAACCAGTCCAGTATCTTTGTCAAGAAAATCCCCAATGGGGTCACAAAGCGTTAGAGAGCACTAAAACAGGTCGACAACAACGAGAAAGTTGACTATGAGCTAGTTTGAGAAGAAGGGCATTAGTTGTTGGAGGAATTAGGAAAGGCTTCATGTAAAAGCTGATGCTTGGGCTGAATCTTGAAGGCAGGAAAGGAGTCTGTGGGGCAGAAGCAGGAGGAAGGAGTGTCTTCCAGGCAAATTATTTAACATCTCTGATTTAACATCTTTGTTTCCTCCTCTTTAAGACTGGAAGCTGGAGAAAATAATCCCTTCTAGTCCTAAATCTACAATACAATGAACTACTCCTTCCTGAGACTCTTATTAACTGGGTAACCCTCGATCTCTCTGATCTTCAGTTTCCTCACATATAAAATTAGTGGGATTGGACAAGAGACTCTCTCTGTTCCTTTGCAGGTCTGATATTTTCTGATTCTGTTAGAGTCCTCCAGAAGCACCTAGAGAAAAAAATAATCCAAGCCAGACCGCCTGGATCTGCTCCAAACACTTCCCTGGGGACCCTGGAGCTGCCTGGATTCTGGCATTTCAATGCATAACACTGCACAGCCTGATGGAAAAACTGGCGTGAAACCCTCTGGCCCCAGTAGGAACACCAGTTTCTCTCCTCCTTCCCATGCACACCTGCAGTTTTCTCAGCATATGGTCAAATTGCTGGGTGCCAAGTGGTTATTGTAAATGAACCCCCCTCTCCCCCTGGAAATGCTGAGCAGAAACACAGGGCAAAGTTATCTATTTCTCCAACATGCCATCAACAAACAGTACAAGGCTTTAGCTGTCGGTTTGGCTGGCGGTTTTCTTGCAAACACACAGGATAAATCAGCCAGGAGTTTATGATTAAGATTTTGCACCCTTAATACGGGAGTAAACGATGCAATCCACAGTTAGAAAATGATTGGGAATTGCATTAGCAAGAGCAAAGCAGTGATTTGCAAGCAGAGCCAATTACAACAGTAATGTAAGAACATGTCATATTATATTAATGGGAGGGGTTTCTATTTGCAAAACATACTCGTTAGACTACCATCAACATTAATTAAAACCCAGAGATCCACAACTGAACAGATCCCTAAATTAATATTTAATTACAAATTAATCTTTTTCTTTTTTTTTAAAGAAAAAAATTAGATGCTTATTTTCTCAATATAAATGTTCCCACTCAAAGTTAGAATTATTAAGGGGAGGAGGAGATAGAGACAGGAGGAGAGGACACGACAATTTGACATTCTTTGGGGAATAATTAGACGATGACAAAAAGAAGAAATCTTGGCTCCTGGATGCAAGGGGGTTAAACAAGGCCTTCTTCCTTTTTTTCTTTTCCCCTTTATACACAATTCAGCTGAATTCAACAAAGATCCATTAAGGCTACTAGAAGGTCTTATTTTCCATTTCTTTAACATAGCATATGTAATAAGATATGTCATGGCATAGCAACTAAAGGCCTGGTCTTGAAATCAAAGGGAACTGGATTTGATTCTCCTTCCTTTCTCAGGCCAGACTCAGTTCCTCTGGGTCTCTTTTCTTCAGATGGAAAATGATGGGGTTAGACTCAAGGATCACTAAAGCCCCTCCTAATTCTATGTGCAAGGTTCCATGTTAAGAACTAAGGATAAAGACAAAAATGGAAGCTTATTTTCTATAGAATATATACAATTATACTATATATATATACATATATATATATTCCATGGAATATATATCTATATGGAATTCTATATATATTCTATAAAATATATACAATATGTATGAGGCTAAGGAAAAAATTAAGAAATGGGAGACTATTAATAAATTAGGAAATCTGGGAAAGCTTCAAAGAAAAGGTGGCACTTGACCCAAGCTTTAAAGGAAGATAGAGTTTGTCTTTTTTTTTTTAATTTAATCTCCACCTTTAAGGAGCTTATATTCTAGATAGCTTTTGTTTTTTGGTAAAAAAAATAATAATAATAATAATTAATATATGGCAGCAAGAAGCTTCCACAAAAGGTAAGATCAAATCTCCCTATTAAAGAGAGAATACAAATACATTTAGAATATTACACAACATTAGAAAGACCTGGATTTCAGACCTTCGGGCAGAGAAGAGACAGAGTGAATATTTCCCCAATCTTGGTGTTCAACTCTCAACTCAGACACTTACTAGCTGTATGACCCGGCAAGTCATTTAAATTTAACTGTTTGGGGAGAATAATAGTTCCTGCTATTTCCCAAAATTGTTATAAGTATAACATGAGGTAATATTTACAAAGCATTTTGCAGACCTTACCAATAGAAGGACCAAAATACATCTTCTGACACAAATTATTTTTCATAATTTTACTATAATTTTTCCTATTTGTGCAAATGTACTTTAAATACAAATAATAACAAGCCAATATTAAAATTTTACTTTGAAATAATGTTTTCTTTGCTTTATGGGTTACAAAATGTACTGCACCAATTGATATTGCTTGGCCCTTTGAAGTATTTTTAAATTCCAGTCCTTCTAATCAATGCTAGTTGTCATTATTATCATCATCATCATGAATATTATTTTTATTATTGTTATTGTACTTCTGACACAACCTTTATTACCCCAGATAAGTCCCAATCTTTCTGAGTCTCAGGAAGCTCTTTAAGATTTATCTAAATTTTAATATGAGTTGAAATTTCTTGTTTCAATATTCCATTTATGAAGTCACAAATTCCTGATGTATTGACCCTGAGCAGGAGGAAAAGAATGAAAGGGAGAGCTTGACAATTTGAGTTGCCTTCTTTCTTTTCTTTTCTTGTCTACTTTTCTTTCCCTTTCCTTCCTTCTTTTATTTCTTTTCTTTATTCCTTCTTTCCTTTTTTTTTTTTAGAAACAATCTATGGCAAAAATGATGAGAACCTAGAGAAATAATGGCTCCTTGGCATGTCTGTCCAAATCTAGTGTTCTATGTCATCCTGGAAAAAAGTTCAGGCTCTGGTGGGTGAGTCCTGTCTACTAGCCATTTTTTTTGGGGGGGGGAAGAGGGGTGAAAAGTAGCACAGGATTTTGGACTTCCACCTTTTTCTAAAAAGTCAGTACAAGAGCACTGTGGATTTTACATAGGAATGGGACACTAATAAATGACTAATCTAAGTCAGCTTGAGCCATAACTCAAAGAGCATTAGTCTCCTGGTTAATTCTTCAAATCCTTTCATCTTGCCATTCTCCTTCTCTTTCTTATCTGCTTCCTCTTCTGATATCTCTATATGGAACTAAGCCATCAGTTAAGTTGTCTATCTCTGTGGATATGAGATCAGAAGTGTTTGGTATTTTCTTTAGTCAAGTGGGTTCTCATAGGATGTATGGAACTCTATCCAATCTATATATTTTTTTCCTTTATTTGAACCTCTTTCTATGACTAAAAAGTTCTTTGTTTTTAAAGAAAACTTTTGGTGTATTAGGAGACAATCCATATTTCAACTCAGCCTTAAGCATCTCTTAATAATTCTGTTCACAGAAGCCTGGGAGTGGAAAGAACACTGGATTCTGAGTCAGAAAAGAAGTAGCCTCTGAGACCATGAAGCACAAATAATTTATCTCCCAAAGGGCTTGTTGATCAATGCTGGGGCTTCTCATCTGCTGAGGCTCTGGTTGAATGTGAAACCTGGCTCTTACTACCCATGACTTTGGGTAAGGCACCTAAACTCTCCCCAAGCCTAAAATCAATTCCTCAGTAAGCATTCATTAAGCTCCTACTCTATGTCAAGTATGGGGAAGATATATAGATATAAATAAAGCAGTTTCTGACCTCTAGGAGCTTACATCCAACAGGAGCGATGGAATGCATACATAGGGGCAGTTAGGTGCCATAATGGACAGAGTGCTAGCCTTGGAGTCAAAAAGACTTAGAATACTGGCTCAGATACCTGGTAGTTACCTGACCCTGAGCAAGCCTCAGCCTCCACTTCCTTATTTGTAAAATGGGGATAATGATAGCACCTTCCTCTCACAAAGCTATGGGAATGACATCTATGAAATGTTTCACAAACTTTAGAAGTACTTTATAATGCTAACTGTCATTACAAATCTTTTGTAGTTGTTGGTCAGTCATTTGGCCCCATCCAAGTCTTCATGATCCAAAGAAGCACAGCTCTCTAGTCCCTTCTATCCTCCACCATCCCTTAAAGTTCCCATGGCACTCTCTATCCATCTCATCCTCTGCCATTCTCTTTTCCTTTTGCCTTCAATCTTTCCCAATATCAGGGTCTTCTCGATCTTAAAGGAAGAAAAGGGACCCACATGTGCAATAATGTTTGTGGAAGCCCTTTTTGTAGTGGCCAGAAACTGGAGACTGAGCAGATGCCCATCAGCTGGGGAATGGCTGAATAAGGTATGGTATATGAATGTTATGGAATATTATTGTTCTATAAGAAACAATCAGCAGGAAGATTTCAGAAAGGGTTGGAGAGACTTACAGGAACTGATGCTAAGGGAAATGAGCAGAACCAGGAGATCCTTATACAGAAAAACAACAAGATTATACAATGATCAATTCTGATGGATGTGGCCCTCTTCAATATGGAGAGGATGCAAACCAGTTCCACTTGTTCAGTGATAAAGAGAGCCATCTACACTCAGAGAGAGAACCATGGAAACAGAGTGTGGACCACAACATCGCATTCTCACTCTCTGTTGTTATTTGCTTGCGTTTTGTTTTCTTTCTCAGTTTTTCTTCCTTCTTGATCTGGTTTTTCTTGTGTAGTAAGATAATTGTATAAATATGTATACACATATTGGATTTAACACATATTTCAACATATTTAACATGTATTGTACTACCTGCCAGCTAGGGAAGGGGGTGGGGAAAAGTGGGGAAAATTTGGAACAAAAGGTTTTGCAAGGGTCAGTGTTGGAAAAATTACCCATGCATATGCTTTGTAAATAAATTTGATTTTAAAAAATAGCAGTGTCTTCTCCAATGAGTCCCATCTTCTTATTATGACCAAAGTAATTAAGTTTCAGCTTTAGTATTCAATCTTCCTGTGAATATTATAAATATATATGTATTATTTTGTTATATGTTATATTTGTTACATATTAATTATAAATATATAAAACAGATCTATAACAAAAATACTTACAAAATAAATAAGATCCTAAATAAAAATTCAATATTATGTAATATAATAAATAAGCATAATAAAACTATTTAAATGATGGGAGAGGTAATGAAGGCATATTGGTAGGCATTCAATAAATGCTTGCTGAACTGAGTTAAGAGCGTTAGATTTTATAATTTTTGAGGTCCTGAATAGCTCTAAATCCTATGACTCTGCAATATCCTAATATTTCTATACTCCAAATTCAGTTATTATTTTCTCTTCTAAAATTCAGTTTGCCCCTTTTAGCAATTGATTTGTTTTCTAGGCATGACTTAGAATCAGAAAAAAGGTCTCTACCCCAGTCCAGCACCTTCCTGTGGGCCTGACATGTCTAGCATAACGATCAGTAAGGAGACTGGCTGAAATTTGAGGTAGGCTTGATTTATAGAAATTAGTCTCATTGCTCCATAGTTATGGCTAGTACAGAACGTACCTGTTTTCTGGAAAACTCACAGTTCTGAGTAGCAACAAGGTAGTGTCTTGTAAATACTTTCACATGTTTTCTTCAAGGAAGCAGTTTGGAAAGAATGCTGAATTTGGAGTCAAAAGCCTTAAGCTAAATCCCAGATCTACTACTTAGTACAATCTCCGTGTCACCTTGAAAAAAGTCCCTTCACTTTCCTGGGCTTGTTTCCTCATCTGCAAAATGGACTGGATGGTGGTTAACATGCCCTCTAGCCTCTAATTCAAATGATCTGTGAGCCTCAGTTTCCCTACCTGAGCTATGGGGACACTAGTACTTGCTTTACATAAAACCTCAAAGGGTTTTATAAGAAGAGTTCTTTACAAACTGTAAAGTGGTACAGAAATGTGAGCTAAGATTTACAATTTAAATCAGGGTGTTTGAAGTTCTGGCCCTCAAAGACAAAACTGAGATCTTCCCATTACTGTATGTGGCCTTGGAACCCCATGATTGCTAACCCAGATTGGAGGGATGGGGTAGGTCTGGGTCAGTGTCAGTCAAAACCAGTTCATTAGCCCCCACCTGAATGTTTGCTTTTACTAAGAAGTCAAGAAAAAGTCGTTTAGTTAAACAGCATAGCAAGATAAATGAAAGCAAGGCCTCCCTACGCTCACAAGAGAGACTTTCTCCCACAGATTATAGCACCACAAGGTTGTGGAAAACATGTGAGACCAGAGAAGGTTCATACTTATGGAGAGCAGGGGTGTCCGGGGCACATTCACGCTTCTCCTGCTGCAAAGAGCCCTTTGTGAGTCCCATGGCTCTCAGTTCCTCTCCACTGAGCATGGTCTCCGTGCTTTGGGCATCCCTCCTAGGTGATGGATGGTCTCCATGCCTTTGGGCATCCCTCCTAGGTGATGGATGGTCTCCATGCCTTTGGGCATCCCTCCTAGGTGAAGGATGGTCTCCATGCCTTTGGGCATCCCTCCTAGGTGATGGACTGCTCCTTACTACCATTGGAGAGAGTAGCAACTAGCAAGTCTCTTCCTGCCAATCCGTGTCTAAGGTTCCTGTTGCATAACAGAAGGCAGTCTGACCATGTCCAAGGTAGCCATCAGAAGACAATAAAATGCCCTGAGCTAAGATAAACTATAGTGATCTTTTGATAGTTTTTTTTCTGCTTCTAGATCAAGGGCCCTGAACCAACTCAACAATCTATCTTGGGTTTAGAAAAGGTTGTTTCTAACTCCCAGTAAATCTCTAATTGATATTCATCGATGTCTCCAGAACCCACTTCTGGGATTAGCCCCACACAACCTTACTAAATCTATGTAGTGCTAGGGCATTGCTTCTTGATTGGCATGTAAATAAACTTTGTGGTCACAAACACAGGGCTACGTGAAGCCAGAAGAGCAATTGCACTTCTTCCCGTGCCACACATCAGAGACAAAAAACAATAACAGCTTTTTCTTGCCCAGAAGTGTAGTCCCTCTACATAAGGTGTCTATTAGGCAAAAAGTATAAATTCATAAGTCCAATTTTTATAGGTAGAAAGCCTTCTCATAATGATTTTAGTATTTAAGTCTTTATGTGGTCCCACATATTCCACAAATTATAATTTATTCAAAAAAAGTCAGCATTCTCACTTTCTGTTGTTGTTTGCTTGCATTTTATTTTGCTTCTCTTTTTTTCTTGTGCAGCACAATAATTGTATAAATATGTCTACATATATTGGATTTAACATATATTTCTACCATGTTTAACATGTATTGACTACGTGCCATCTAGGAGAGGAGGTGGGAGAAGGGGGGGGACTGAAACACAGAGTTTTGTAAGGGCTAATGCTGAAGAATTGGCCATATATATGAAAAATTAAAAAAAACTTTAATAAAAATTTTTGAATTAAAAAAATAAAACATTTTTAAAAATGAATATGTCAGGGGGCATCACAAGAAGAAGATGGCTAGTTCTAAGGTACCTAGTTCTTAAAATCCTCCATCAAATGAATTTTTCCCTTGCCTCTTCAGTGTTGCCCTATGAGACACTGTAGTGTTTACAGGTTTGAAGCATTTTTCTCACAAATGAAGTTAAGTAGGTAATATGAATATTATTCCCATTTTATAAATAGGGAAACTGGAGCTCTGAGAAATTATCTTTTCCATGATCACACAAGTATCAGGACATGCAAGAAGAGTAGATGAGGTATTTTCTTGGTTTTAGCCAATGGTCATAGTAAGACTTACAGAGCAAAAGAAGTATGAAAGTGATTTCTACCATCTTGAAGCCCACGGCTTAATTGGGGAGGCAATGATAACAATTCACATTTATATAAGGTAAGTAACACAAAAGTTATTAGTACCCCCATTTTATGGATAAGAAAACTGAGATTCAGACATCTTTCACATGTTAAATGTGCTTCTTCTGTACCAAGTACCTTATATACAGTTAGTGATACCTTTAAGGTCTAAACACAGATATTCCAGCCCTTTCCAATTTACAAGTGTGTCTATCTTTATAATAATTTACCTTATGAGAGTACTTTAAGGTTTATAAGATACTTTATTCCCAGCACTCCTGTGAAGGAGATAATGAAGTCTAATTATCCCCATCTTATAGAAGAAGAAGTTGATGTTCAGGGAAGAATGATTTGGGAAAGAATAAGCCTGGTAAAACAGTGACCTAACAAGGAGATAGAGAAGACAGACGATTCCCCAGGTTTGGGCACACACCAGAAACCAAAATTGTGGCCCAAAATCCTCACAATAATAAACATTGCCGATCCCATCCCAAGGTAGTTAGTGCCCACTTTGTATTTGTATTTAGATTTACATGCATCTCTTGATATAGGAACTGGTACCAAAGCTGTGATGAATGAATGCTTCTGAAATTGAATTTCTTGGGTCCCTCTTTTCTGTTTTATGTTTCCTGTTGAGATCTCCGCAAAGGCATACAACTGTATAGCCAGCATATATTTTCTTTTATACAACTTCTGGTGGTAGCCAATTTAACTTTGTAATTTCACAAGTATTGATGAATTGATTTTCAATCCACAGCGATTTGTGATATATTGTGAGATTGTTTTATTATGCTTCTCTGTTTCCATTACGGAGAATTTAGATAGAATGGAAGAACATTTAACTCCATCTACATTTATAGTAGGGGTGAGTATCTCTCCTGCCACCAGTATGATCAAGCCCATTGGCCATCTACCTCCCAGAACTGATGTGAAGATCAAATGATATAATATCTGTAAAGGGCCTGGTACACAGTAAGAGCTCAATAAATGCTTGTCTTCTTTCTTTCACCATAGGAGCCTATAAGAGCAAAATTCTAGGCAGGCAGAGAAAATGTAGTGATGAGCCATGAAGTCATTAGGTCCTGGAGGTAAGAATGATAATAACAGCTAGCATTTTGTAATAAGCACTTGTTGCAAATATTATCTCATTTGATCCTCACATCAACTCTGGGAGGAAGGGGCTATTACTATTCTCATTTTATAGATAAGGAAACTGAGGCAAACAGGTGAAGTGACTTGCCCAGGATAACACAGTAAGGGTCTGAGGCCGGATTTGAACTCAAGTTTTCCCAAATCCAACTGTCTAGGAATGAGCAATGGATTCTATCCCTGTTGATACACAGTTTGTAGCAAATGCATTATGGCGGGGGCTGTCTGCAATCAATAAAAACCAGTGTTTGCCCTTGCCAAGTCTTTGGTCTAAGAAATATATATGTGGATAAGTGATATATGGAAAAAGGGGATAAAATACATCCCCTGTGACTCAGCAGTGTTTCTACTGGGCTTATGTTCCAAAGAGATCTTAAAGAAGGGAAAGGGACCTATATGTGCAAGAATGTTTGTGGCAGTCCTGTTTGCAGTGGCTAACAGCTGGAAAATGAATGGATGCCCATCAATTGGAGAATGGCTGAATAAATTATGGTATATGAATGTTATGGAATATTATTGTTCTGTAAGAAATAAGCAGCAGGAAAATTTCAGAGATACCTGCAGAGACTTAGAGGAACTGATGCTGAGTGAAATGAGCAGAACCAGGAGATCATTGTACATAGCAACAAGACTATATGATGATCAATTCTGATGGACTTGACTCTCTTCAACAATGAGATGATTCAGGCCAGTTCCAATGATCTTATAGTAAAGACAGCCACTGTGAGAAAGTGGGTGATTCACAACATGAAATTTTCACTCTTTTTGTTGTTGTTTGCTTGTATTTTGTTTTCTTTCTCATTTTTTTTTCTGGTTTGATTTGATTTTTCTTGTGCGGAAAGATAATTGTATAAATATGTATGCATATGTTGGATTTAACATATTTCTACCATGTTTAACATATATAGGTCTGACATCTGGGGGAAGGGTTGGAGGAAGGGGACAAAATTGGAACACAAGGTTCTGCAAGGGTTAATGTTTTGAAAAATAAAAAAATCTTTCATAAAGAAAAAATGGGGATAAAACAGGAAAAAAAAAAGTCAATTTTAGTACCTTGCTGATTCAATCCTGGGTGCAACTGTAGAGAATGTTCCCTATATGTAAAAGTTGTACTTTCCATAATTTCTCTATCCTATGTAACCACCAGTTGACACTGTCTGGTAAGGGTGGGCTATAGAAGAGAAACAACCAGACCCAAACACACCTATTTCTCCTTCTACCAGGAAGTTCATATTCATAAGAGATTTAGAATTCTAAAGGATCTCAGAAACCAACCCTTTCATTTTAATTGAGGAAACTAAGGAGCAGAGAAATAAATGCTCTTTGTCATATAGCTAGTAAGTGTCTGATGTGAATTTTGAACCAAGGCCCTCCAGGTCCAGTGCCATCTATATCTTTCAATTCACTTCTACAGAGATTGGGGGTGGGGGGTGAAAGATAGAACTGAATTAGAACATGGGGCTCAACAGTCTTAGACTTGATCTAAACAAAATTGACACTTAACCACTCATTTTATTCTACCACAAAGGGAGAGAAAAGTCTTAGATCCAATTTAATTCTGCCTTTTAAGGAATTTATGTAAAAAATAATGACTTGAAATCATTGGAATTTTCTGTGCTTTGCTCAGAGCCCTAAGTTAGGGAAAACTCTAATCCTAATTTTGTCCTTTTTATTTTTTGTATTCCCAATTATTCACTGGCTACTTCCATTTCAATTTCTTTATATTCAAATAAAGACACAAATCAAAACCAATAAAATAGGTCAGATCTTATCAATAGTAAATTGACTTTTTAAAGTACTACTTAAAATAGCAAATAAAACCAATTTAAAGAACAGAAAACTGTATTTTATACCTACCCTCTCAGATACAAAAGGATAAAGAGCAAAAAAAAGAAAAATAGAAAGAGGAAGGTCGCCTGGGAAAGCTCACCAATGATGAAACACTCCTCCAGCTGTGATTGCAGAAACCCTGTCTACCCCAATGGAAAAAGGCATCAGCTACTCCTGGTGTTCTCTCCCCATCATTATATCTTGCTCTGCCTTGGCCTGAATTCATAAACTTTTTGTGCAGTGGAAATACACTACACATCTTGTGCTTCCACAGCCACTCTCAGCTCAGAGTTTCCCATCCTTTCTCTACCAGCAAGGGAAACTCAGGTGGTCCCTCTTAATTACAAGTCCCATTTGTCTGGGCAGCCACACTTTAGGACCTGGTTATACTCACATATGTGCATGCTGCCTTCCTCAATAGAATACAAGTCATTTAAAGGCAAAAAAAAAATTGAGTTTATGTCCCAAGTGCCTGGTACTTGACAAATATTGATTGATTGGTTGATTTTTATGCTGTGGGATTCTGTGTATGCCTTTTTTTCAAGGACCTGTCCCCAAATCCTCAAGATCTGTCTCTTCCAGGGACAGCTAAATGGTGCAATGGGTAGCATATTGGCTCTGGAGTTGAGGACCTGAATTCAAATGTGGTCTCAGACACTTATTAACCCATGACCCTAGGCAAGTCAATTAACCGAATTAACTCTAAAAAAATCTGCCTCTCCTTTTAACATCTGGGGGCAGATTATTAGTACAGTATATGGGATCTCTATCATCTCTCATTCTTCCTACAAGACTAGATTACTTCCTCTTCCCCTCAGAAATCCCTCTGGGATGTTTACATAACACTTTGGGGTTTACAAAGGGTTTTTCTCACAATAATCTTGTACAAAGAGTTTATAGTTGAGGAAACTCAGAGGGATTAAGTGACTTGGAAGCAGGATACTTCAGTGGGAAGTACTGGATTTGGAGTTACAGCTAGAAGACCTGAATTCACATCTCAACTCTGAGAGGAAAGTGTCAAAAACACCATCTCTCAACCATAGGAGATATGTTCAAATCCTGCCTTGACACTTACCTGTATGACCCTATTAACTCATCTACTTTTCTTGTGTTTCCTCATCTGTAAAATGGGAAAGGGTTTGTACCAACTGGCCTCTGGGGATCCCTGAAGCTTTAAATCTATGATCCAAACTTGACCAGGGTCAAAAAGATAATGATAAGTAGTTCTGTTCTTTCTAGTTCAGAAATTACTCTATTTGTCTAAGAAAACAGAAGCAGAATGAACTGAGTAGTTACCCTTGTTCCCATTGTCCTTTATTATCTTATCCACTGAGCAATCATTTTGTCCCTTTTTTTGATCTTTATTTTTTCCCCAATATAGAGCTGTAATTTGAATCTCTAATTTTGCTCTTTGTACATATGAATAAACCAAGACATAAATAAATGGATAGAGTGTGGAGCCTAGTCATCTTCCTGATCTTCCTGAATTCAAATCTGGCTTCAGACACTTACTAGTTGTGTGACTCTGAGTAGGTCATTTAACTTTGTGTGCCTCAGTTTCCTCACTTGTAAAATGAGCTGGAAAAGGAAATAGCAAACCAATCCAGTATCTTTATTAAGAAAACCTCAGATGGTGTCATAAAGAATTG
The DNA here is from genome assembly GCF_016432865.1 of Antechinus flavipes. Lineage (NCBI taxonomy): Eukaryota > Metazoa > Chordata > Mammalia > Dasyuromorphia > Dasyuridae > Antechinus > Antechinus flavipes. The sequence continues at coordinate 41,310,295 of NC_067402.1, read as the reverse complement.
GATGTGACTCAATAACAACAACAATCTGCTCCATTAGCAGTTATTATTTAGTATATTTAGTTTCCTCATCTGTAAAATGAGCTGGAGAAGGAAATGGCAAACCAGTCCAGTATCTTTGCTAAGAAAATTTCAAATGGTGTCATAAAGAGTTGGACATGACTCAACAACAACAACAACAACAACAATCTGTTCCATTAGCAATTGTTATACTAAGTAATTGAATGTTGAATTAAGGTTCAAGTCAGGGAAACTGAATTATATCCAATGATTGCTATAATAATTATACTGTGAACAAAATATACTGGTCTGGGCCAAGAACAAAGGCAAAAACCAAACAACTGTTGCAAGACTGGATGGCCCAGATAATAAAGAGGCTTTAAGAGATAGACCCGATAGTAAGCAACCTATCCAATTTTGATCATTCAAAAACCCTCTAAGGAAGGCTCTTTAAAAAACAAAAACACCGCATTTATGTGCAGTACCTACTTCAGCTGAAATTGCTATACTTGTTCTGGAGATCAATTACTCCATTTGTGATTCTAACCTACTGAGGATTGCTTTCTTTTCCTCCCTCAACATCCCACCCAAGCAACCCTAAATAACAGGGAGAATAGGAGTTGGAAATGAAAATCTGATTAATTTTCAGCTAACAAAAGTATTAGAATTTTTCTGAAATCTGTGTTCCACTGATTTTGATATTTCTGTACTCTAAAGATGATGAGAACCATGGAAGGAAAATGAAAGGATGAAGGAAAACCAGCAGGAAATCAGGTTAAGGGGAGGCAGTATGGTATAGTTGTGGGAAAAGCCCTGAATTTAGATTGAGATAGTTTCATTTCCAAACCCAGGCATGATACCACTTATGTGACTTGGAGAAAACCACTTCATATTCCTAAGTTTCCTGATCTATAAAATGAGGCAGTTAGGTGGTACCATAGTGCATTGAGTGCCAAGCCTAGAGTCAGAAGGACTCTCTCTAAGTTCAAGCCTGACCTCAGACACTCACTTAGTTTATCTGAAAAATGAGCTGGAGAAGGAAATGTCAAATCTTTTCAGTATCTCTATAAAAAAAAAGCACACACAAAACCCCCACAAACAAAAAAGCTCTTGAAAAGTCAAACATGACTCAAAAATGACCCACAAAAATGAGGGAGGCTGAACTAGATCACCTTTTAGGCTTTTTCCAGTCCTAAGTCTGTAAAAATCTCAGCAGGCATCTTATACATAATTAAGGAACTGATACTAGTATGGTGACTCAAAGACCTCCCATTCAGAACCAAACAACCACAGGCGCATATAAGGAGCTCCACAGACAGACTCAAAGACCTCACAGGCAAGACCCGTGCATATAGCACCATAGGACAGGAACACAACCGGACTGCCTTGAAATCCTGTACTCTGGATGAGAGGATGATCAATAAGTTACACCTGGATGAAGATAACTACAATCTATCAACCACAGTCTGTTGGGTTCCTTGTGCAGCCGAATGACCCACCAGACCAAGAACTGGGCTCAGCACCCTCCATTTCCCAACAATACCTTACTAACAACCGGCTTAGCTCGGCGTCACAGAGACCTAAAAACAAAACCTCTTGGTTTCCTCATTTGTAAAACAGAGCTCTAATACCTGGCTCCCTGCCCTTCCACTCCACAGACAGATTGTAGAAATAAGGGAATTTTGCCTGAAAAGCATAATATGAATCCTGCAGCAGAAAGGGCTCCCTTATCTGGGCAAAGTGTTCTTATTATAATTACATTGGTAAAGGGTCACTTGCACAGGCCATTTTTTCAATTTGTATGCACAAAGGCAAAGGAAGAAGAGACAAATGGAGCATTTGCCTATTTGGGGACACCAGGTAGAGAGGGGACCAAAAAGTTTGCCCGGGTCTCTGAGTGCCCCAGTGCCAACTGAGATCATGCTGGGACAATGTGGAGAATGGGGTGCTGGGGAACGAAGAAAGCCTGGCTGGTGCGGCTGTGCCTTTGGGCTGTTTTCCTGTTCTCTGGCTCTATCATCCTCATACCTCCCCCGGATCCCACTGTCCCAGCTCCACCTTCCTCTCGGGTGACTCATGAGCCACAGAGCTCTCTGCCTCTCAGGGGGAGGCACTTAACATCTGGCCTCTGGCAAACACCATGGGGGCAAGAGGTTCACAGACTCCCTGACCTTCCCTGGAACTGGCTGGGTCTTCACTGTCACTTTCTCCAAAAATTCTTTGGCTTCTAAGAGCTACTCTACTTCCCTACATAAGACAGGTAGCTAATACCCCTGTTTAATATCTCTCCTGTACCTGAAGCCACAACTAGGGTGAGGCAGCAGGAGCTTCATCTCAAGGATGCTGAAATTTAGAGAGCCATGATGATACTAATGCTTCTTCATAGGTTGAAACCTATGATGGCAAGAAGAATTAGTTAAAGTAGAGAATATCTGGATGTTATCCCAGGATGCTATTCCAGGATGCTTCACTGGCCACTGTTCCTATCGTGTCCCCTCAATCAATTTTTCAAAAAAACTATTAAGAACCTACTATGTGCTAGATACTGTTCTAGGGACTAGGGATACAAAGACAAAAAGTTAAATGATTCCAGCCCTCGAGGAGGGGAGAAAACATGTAAAACTATAGATATTTATAAAAATAGATACAAGGTAACCTTGGAAGAAAAGGAAGAACCTAGCGAGACCACAACAGGATTAGACAGAAGGAGGCACTTGAGGGAATATTGAAGAAAACTATGAATTCCAAGAGACCAAGATAAGGAAAGAGAAGGATGGAGGGTGGATAATGCAAAAGTAACTGGGTCCCGGTCATGAGGATGACCTTCAGCCACAGGCTCCCTCTGTCCTAAGGTCTCAGGCCCCAGGGGCCACTGTCCTGGGTTGCTCTGCCTCTTCTGACCCAGGGCAGGGTCCTGGGGTCTTCTCCCACCCCTCAGCCCATCCTCAAAGGCATGTCTAACACAGTTCAGCTGAAGGTGAATTTGGAGCAGCTTGGTCTTTGGAGTCAATAAGCCTTGCCCCACACTAGGACCTTCCTCGCCCCAATTTGAATCACTAGAACAACTAAATAGAGACAAGGAAGGAGAACAAGGAAAAAGAACATGGGGAGGGGCTGGGAAATCATCGAAGGACCAGGGATATGGAAGCACTAGAAATTTCAGGCTGGAAATATTCTAACAAAAAACAAAATCCACCTTCAGAGAAATCTATTATTATTATCATTTTATTTTTGTTATTATTATTTAGCTTAATGCCAAAGAAGACTTTAGTCTTTGGTCATCCATCTTAAATTAAAGAAAGCCCATGGAGCAGGTGTTATTGTAGATACTACGGGAGGGAGAAAGGGAGGGGGGAAAAAACCCTTCAGCCCTGTGCCATGTGACTTTTATGCTGAAAAACCTAATAAAAAACACACCACATTTCCAGAACCCTCTTTCTAGTCAGGCCCCCTGCTGAGATGAAAGGTCAGAAGAAAAGGGTGGGGGGGAGTGGAGGAAGGGATGGAGGGAGGAGGGAGAAGGGCTTGGGAGCAAGATGCTGTTTTAACTGGGAAGACACGCCAAAATTGAATGCAAACTGGTATCAGCCTTGATAGTCTAGACTGATTATTTTCTCTGAATGCCAGATGTTAGGAGCATTCATGAAAGAAAGCCAAATATCATCCATTTAAAAACAAATTTCGCCTAGCTGCATTGCTTGTGCCCGCCTGCTGCAAGGGAGAACTTTTAGGGCTCTGCAGCATGGAGGGAGTCCGCCCAAGTCAAGGGGCGAGGAATTCTCCCGTCCTAATTGAGGCGCTGCTGCCATCTGCAGGACAGCTGGGGAGGGATCCTGGGAACCGGCCCATCCCCGGCCGAGACCAGCCCTAAACAGGCTCTGCTTACCTAGCCCTACAAGGTGACCTTGGAAAGGAAGCCACTGGGCCCCGGGAGGGACCGCCATGGGCCGTGCTGAAGGTGGCTGAAGGGGGGGAGGGCAGCCTCCCCGGGAAATGAGGGGCAACCAGCCCACCTGGGCAGAAATGGAAAATGAAGGGCCAAAGGTGAGAGAGGAAGAGCAAGAACGATCCCACCGCTTCATACCCCCTCAGTGCTTCATGTCCAGGTAGTCATCACAGAATAGAGAATAGAGAGAATAGAGAGAGAACAGAGAATAGAATATGGAAAGAAATAACAGCCAATAAGGGCAGGAAAAAGTCACTCTGTGATATTGGGCCACATAAAATCACTGGACCTCATCAAGGATTACTCAAACGGAAATCATTATTGAACTCCTACTATGCGTCAAACACATACCCCCCACAGGAGACCCAAAGACAGTCCCTGATCTCAAGGAGTTCACAGTCTAGCCAAAGGAGATCCCAGAAACACAGAGAAAAACAGAGAAAATAAATATGTGGCCCCTTTGTTCTGCCCATTTCTCCTGGAATTAGCCCTAAGAGGTTAGGGCTTCTCTTCTCTGCTGCCATGAGTTCAAGTCCCCAGAAGCTCTGTTCTCCCCATCGTAGGGGTGCCATTGACAAACACCCCAGTTCCTTTAAATTGCTTAACAGCGATTGGCTTTTAGAAAGGGAGATAGTAATTTGAAGACATAGACATTTCCTTTGATTTTATTTTTATGAAACAAATAATATGATTATTCTGAGAAGAAAAAAAAAGATATAGCCAAAACAAATCCCAAACATTTTCCTAATGTCGCTCCCCAGCTACCTTGGTCTGGGGGGAAGAAGTAGTAAACTTAAATTTTAGCTCAGTTCCTGTGTGGCCGTGTTCCCACCAAGTTCATGTTCAAATGCAATATGACTTCTGCTGAAGCCATTCTCATTCAGTTTCTACTGACCTGAGTCCAGGAAGTTTCTCCTTGCTCCAGACACTGAGGTCCTATCTGGACCTTTCAGACTTGCCAGATCTCAGAGGGCCTAGTCCCTTCACTCATAAGGAAAAAGGACAAATGCAGAAATCCTTGGCTTTCTTCAGCTTACAGGACCTTAGAGGGGAAAAGGCCCCGAGGCTTCTCTCCTTATAGCAAAGGAATCACTGAGCTCTCCAGAAGTAAATGAGAGAGAGGAGGTAGTCAAAGTTGTCAGGCCATTTTAAATCACTTTACAAAAAATCAAAGAGCTCATGGCAGGAGCCAGGTACAGAATGCTCCCATGGCCTCTCCAAGGCACTTCTCTTCTAAGCCATCATGACTCTTGGAGAAGTAATCTTCCTAGCCTCCTCCACATGAAGGGGCAAGGTGATGGGATCTTCATATGCACCAGACTCTGCTTACAGATAGAATGCAATTTTAGGGAAAGACAGAGTTGGGAGTTGGAGGAACGAGGGAGGCCTTCATGTAGAATTTGGGATATAGATAAATAGAAAGAAAGAAAGAAAGAAAGAAAGAAAGAAAGAAAGAAAGAAAGAAAGAAAGAAAGAAAGGAAGGAAGGAAGAAGGAAGGAAGAAGGAAGGAAGGAAGAAAGAAAGAAAGAAAGAAAGAAAGAGAAAGAAAGAAAAAAGAAAGAAAGGAAGGAAGGAAGGAAGGAAGGAAGGAAGGAAGGAAGGAAGGAAGATGGACAAACAGACAGATAGATGGATATGTATATTCGTATATGTGTATGTGAATATGAATGTATTAAGCAGAACCACAGAGAGCAATAAGTCTAAAAGCGTGGAGAGGGGAAATGGATGTTGTCTGCGAGGAACAGATTGGATTGGTTTGGATTGGATTTATTGTTCTGTAATCCATCAGATCCACAGAACCAAAAGAAAAGGAGCCTCTGGACTTCACAGATTAGAAGTCTGTCCTTCCCCATTCCATTCCAAAGGCAGCACCTTCAATCAGGCCTTTGCAAAGTCCATGAGGGTCCCAGCATTCCCAGGCACATGGCTCATACACCCACCTTTTCCTCTCCTGCCTCCTTTTACCCCTCCCTAGTCCCTCTCCCCACGCTTACTCTATAAACATGACAACAGTAATTACCCATCACTAGATACTTCCCAATTGACTGTGACTGAAAATCACAAAGCTGGCAATTAAGGATCAGTGACCTCTGGCAGGGCATGGCTTGGCAAAGAGCCTTCCAAATGATTCATGTTGAATCTAATGCAAAACAGTGCCCTCCCCTTCCCACTCATGGCAGACAAGACGGGAGCTCAGCAAACCACCCATTTGGTTCCCTTCCATCATCTAAGTCATAAGTTTCACCAGAAGATCAGACATAACTCTGCAGTTTAAAAGAAAAAAAAGAAAAAGGGTATGTGGCATAAATTAAGGAATTGTTCTTCATTATTATTATTATCACTATTCCCTTTCTTTTCTTATCTAAAAGGAAACTACCTAGGATCCTAGAATATTAGAACTGGGAAGTCTTAGAAACTTAGAACTTAGAAAGTCTAGCCCCAAACCTCTTGTTTTATGGTGAGATCCATAAGGGAGGACTGTTTTAGCCCAGGTCACACAAAAAGTTAGTGGAGGAGCTAGAACTGCTGCTCACATTCCAATGTTCTCTCTGTTTTCTTCTTTTTTTTTCTTTCTTTTTTTCTTTCTTTCTTTTTTTTTTTTTTTTTTTTGGCTGAGGCAACTGGGATTAAGTGACTTGCCCAGGATCACACAGCTAGGAAAGGTTAAGTCTGAGGTCAGATTTGAATTTGAACTCAGGTCCTCTTGACTTCAGGGCTGATGCTCTACCCACTGCACCTAGCTGCTCCTGTCTGTTTTCTTCTATCAAATCAAGTGAGGTATTTGTAAAACGTTTAGCAAAGTATCTACCAAATAGTAGGTGCTTAATGAATGCTTGTTTTCTCCCTCTCTTTTTTTTTCTTTCTCTTCTTTTTCTTCCTTCTTCTCTCCTTTCCTCTCTTCCTTTTCTTCCTCCCTTCTTTCTCTCCTCTCTCCTTTCCTTTTTCCTTTTTTCCATCCCTCCTCCTTTTCTTCCCTCCCTTTTTCCTTCTTTGGTTAGAAGTGACTAGACAACAGTTTGTATGAAAAAATTAGGGGTTTTAATGGATTGCAAGTTCAAGATGAATCAATGATATGCTGACAAAAACAAACAAAACCAAAGTATTCTAGTACTACATTAAGAGAGATCTAATACTCAGGAAAAAAGGGGGCATTGATACTACTATGTCCTCTGCCTTCTCAGATCTAATCTAGAGTGCTCTAGTGTAGCACTCAAATCCTTATGTCTAGCCCTGGGAAAGTAGTTTGAATGCATCCTTCCAACCTGACAAGGTCTTTTTGTGGGTGAGTTGCCTCTCCCAGCTCTGTGTCATATGCCAATGTATTAAGTTTGCCACTTATGCCATTATCCAAGGTACTAGGTCAAGAAGAACTCTCTGAGCATCCTCATAATCAATATGTATAGCCAAGCAAAACAAATTCTCACATTGGCCATGTATGTCTCCTTCTGCTCATTAAGCCCATGCCCTCTGCAGCAGGAGATGGATAGCATTCTTCATCATCAGTATTCTGGAATCATGGTCAGTCATTGCAGTGAGTACTTTTTTGGTCAACTCCAAACCCCCTGAACTATATTTATTATCACCTGGCTGCCATCTCTCTATCTTGTCCACATGAAGAAAATGATAGATGTTGTCAAATGCTTTGCTGAATTCAAGGTATGTTATGTCTACTTTTTTTGTTTTAAGGGAAAGGTTAAATCCTTATAGGATCACAATTAGAGTTGGAAGGGAAGGGAACTCCAAAGCAAGGTAGTCCAATCCTCCGCTTCCTTCATTTTAGAGTTGAGAAAACTGAAACCTAGAAAAGTAGCTAATCCAAAATCATGTAGGTACTAGGAGGCAAAGGAACTGAACTAGATCTTCTACCTCCAAATCCCACACTCTTCCCACTGTGAAATGGTTTTCCATGTATTCCTATACCCATCCAAAATTTTGTTGGATGGATGGATGGATGCTACATAGGACACAATGTATTACTCTCTTAAAGACCCCTCAAGCACATGATTTCATTCATTCAACAAGCACTTAGTCACTACCTATTTTGTGCCAAGACACTATGAACATGTGATCTCTCCTCAAAGAATTGTCTGATTCAGAAAGTACGTGGAAGCCTTATTCCCTGGTCCCAAATGGAATATCAGTGCTGTTCAACAAGGAGAAAGACCGTGTTGTTGATATTTTTTGTACAGCATGAGAATGCGATGTAGAAAATGACTGAGAGGGAGTGAACGTGCCATCCCACTGTGTTACTTCTCTCGGTCTAATTGCATTTTGGGTAATTTAGGACCAATTCGGAAAGTAATAATTGTTTAGTTCTCACATCAGGTTTGTGTTGATTATATTGGAAAATGTGTGGCACCTGATTCTAGTTTCCCAAGTCCTATTACTTTAATGAAGATATATTACCAACCAAGTTTTCTATAATGGACAGAGCAGCCTCCATGGATTTTTTAAAATGAAAACATGCATCTTTGTGCCATATCGAAACGATGCCAACTCCACAGGCAATAAATTCTTTTTGTTTATGAAAGAGAGGAACACACAAGCTATATCCCTCATCTGAATGCAAAATTACACCAAAGGTATCGCCAGCTCATGAGAGAACAAAAGAAAAAGAGCCAAGAAAATAGGGGATCCAAGAGTCCTTCCTTTTGAATTTAGCTAAGACCCTTAGCATCTGCAATCCTCAATCAGTGTGGAAATGTAGAAACTTAAAAAAAAAACATAAGATATATCTTATGTACATTTTTCTACTAGCAGACAGCTTTTAAAAACAAGAAAATCTACCTACCATTATTAAGGTGGGTTTCTTAGGAAAGGGAAGTAAAATCTGGACAAGTTGCATGCTTGGTTTAAAATATGTTTATTCTCTTGTCATCCTATTGATTATTTTTCAGTATGAATAGCAATATCATTTCCATCCTCAGACCATTCAATCCCATCAGAGATTAAACTAATTTCTACTTCAAAAATATTTATACCTATCGAGAGAAGAAAATAGTGCAATATATAATAGTAAGAGAGAATTCTGGAAAGAGGGAAGTAGAATTACAGAATGTTGGTGCTCTAGAATAGAGCCTTAAAGATCAATTAGGTCTATTCTTGCTTAAAAACTTTTTTTAATGAATAGGGAACCTGAGACCCCAACAGATATAGTGTTTTCCCCATGATCGCACACTAAATGTTGATGCCTTGAACTTAGTCTTCTGGTACCAAGACTAGGGTTCTTCCAACTATAAAACATATTTTGAACTCAGTGTTTCAAATGTCTTCAAATTCTTTTTTCAGTGGAACTGATGGGATTTGATAAAATCTATTAGATATAACAAATCATTTGAAATTATACAAAGATGACAAAAAATGCCTATTTGGCACATGGTAGGAGTCAAATAAATAAATGTCAGCTATTATGAATAATAATAATAATGTCTGACAGGGTTGTTCTGAGAACCAAATGAGATAAAAATTATAAAGCAATTAGTATATGCCTAGCACATAGTAGGAGCCATATAAATGTTAGTTATTATGAATAACAATAATAATAATACCTGACAGGGTTGTTGTAAGAACCAAATAAGATAAAAATTATAAAGCACTCAGAATAGTGCTTGGTGCATAGTAGGAGCTATATAAATGTTAATTAATATTAATAATAATAAAATAGCATCTATCTGATAAGGCTGTTTTGAGTCTCAAATGAAATAATGATTATAAAGCCCTTAATATTGTGCCTGGAACATAGTAGGAACTTTACAAATGTTAGTTAATACTACTAATAATAATATTATAACACCTGATAGGATTGTTGTGAGGATCAAATGAGATAATAACTATAAAGCACTTAGTACAGTGCCTGGCACATAGTAAGAATGATAGCAATATAAATTATCATTAATAATAATAATGATAACCCCAATCTGACCGGATTGTTGTGATGCTCAAATAAGATTACAATCATAAAGCCCTTAAAATACTGTACCTGGCACAGAGCAGAAGCTTTATAAATGTTAGTTAATATTAACAATAATAATACTATAACAATTATATACAATATATATCACATATGTAATAACTATATATATAAACCACTATATATAATACTATAACTATATTAAATGAGACAGTAATTATAAAGCACTTAGTACAGTGCCTGGTACGTAGTAAGAACTACATCGGTGTAAGTTATTAGTAGTAATAATAGCCTATACCTGACAGGATTGTTATGAGAATTAAGTGAGATAGTCATTATAAAGTACTTAGGACAGTGCCTACCATGTAGCAATATCAATGTAAACTATTATTAATAATAATAATGATGATGATAGCCCATACCTGACAGGATTTTTGTGAGACTCAAGTGAGATAACAATTGTAAAGCTCTTGATACTGTGCCCGGCACATAGTAGGAGCTTTGTAAATGTTAATAATAATAATGACATCTACCTGCTAGAGTTGTTGTGAGGATGAAATGAGGTAATAATATAAATCACTTAGTACTGTGCTTAGCACATGGTAGGAGCTTTATAAATGTAAGTTATTATGATTAATAATAATGGCATCTATCTGGCAGGGTTTTAGTGAGACTCAAATGAAATAAAAATTGTAAAATGTCTGGTACATAGTAAATATTAAGTGTTAGCCGTTATTATTATTATTGCCTGAATTGTAGTGGTTTTAGGAAAAAAACAAAACTGGATCAGGGAGCTAAGACAAAGTCCTCCAAGACAGAAGATCCTAAAAAGTGGTGGTGTTTTCAGCTAAAAAGGGGGAAGAGGGGGAGAAAAGAAGGAAAAGCTTCTCAAGGAATTGTTTTTTAAATATATAGAAAAGATCAAAAGGAAGCTCACAGGGATTCAGACAAGTAAGGAAAGTGTTAGAACTATTAAATTTGAATTATACTTTTAAAATAAGCTGTAAAACGAGTCACAATCCTCTTTTTCCGTTTTCTGTATACGAAAATGCTCCCATCGCTCAAGTTCATTAAAAGAAACCGTGTTCTCCGGTTTCCCGAAATGCCCAGTAGAGAGTATCCGACCAGGGCTGGCCTTTGCACGGAAAACACGCTAACGCGTCCCCGGCAGCGAGGGGATGGAGAGGACTCGGGCTGCTGAGGGGATGCTCAGGGCGGCTTTCGGGGAGAGCTGGCCGGCGTCCAGCTGCTGAACTGCCGAGCCACAGCGTGGGATCCGGGCCACAGCGTGAGGGGAGAACTGCGAAGAAGCCTCCGAAGCGAAGGAGATGGCCGGGAACGAGCGGACGCACACGCAGCTAAACAGCGGGAACGAAGCGGAGGGAAGGGAGCGAGCCGGAGGGAAGGGAGCGAGCCGGGGCGAAGGGAGCGAGCCGGGGCGAAGGGAGCGAGCCGGGGCTGGGCCCAGAGCATCCAACGTGTGAGTGCGGTTTGAATGGGAGACGGGGCCGAATCGCTCCACTGCGGGGCTGCAGGCTGGAACCGGAGGGGGACCGCTGAAACGAGGGAGCCGGACGCAGTGTGGCCCCGAATTCGGGAGCATTTAGAAAAGCGGGCTCATCCCTTTGGGTATCAATTAGTTGCGAGGAAATAGAGAGCAGAAAGATTACTAAGGATCCATTTTACACAAACAAAAGCAAAGCTGTTCCAGCTCGCTTTTGCAACAACAAAAGATCCCTCTGGCATATACTTGGGCAGAGAAAATACATTGTGAAGCAGGGAGCTTTCCTTAGAAGCGTTCAGTCGTTCCTTTGCTGATTGATTTATTATTCTAAAAATATTTCTTGGCCCTCCACTGCGTGCGAATCATTTTGCTAGGCACCGAGAGGGGTAGAACGAAGCTGATAGGGGCTCTGCGGCTGTGGAACCCATAGTCCAGTAGAAGAAATAAAACCTGTACATAAATAAATATGTGGCGAGGCTTTCTCAGGTCAGGACCGCCCCTGGGCTCTATTTCTGACTCCCTCCCCTTTTACGACCATAATACTAAGTAAAATAGGAGAGTGTAACGAATCAAGTATAAATGGCTCAGGGGCAGGAGAGATTGCACCTAGCTTGTGGCTTAGGGTTGTGGAAGCAATAGCATCTGTTGTATAGAGGCTGGACTAGTTTTTTTTTTTTTTTTTTTTTTTTTTCCCTAAAAGACCTTGAGATCATCATTAAGTCTAACTCAGAGGACTAAAATTCAGGCTTAGCTTTCAGGGGCCTAAGTACAAGATGGCCAGGACACCAACACGGCCAACACAGAGTCAGGGACACTATTTAAATTCCCTTTCTATACTCTATGAGTAGTAAGAGCAATAATAATAACGGCAACTTACATTTATATGGCACCCACTATGTCCAGACACTGTGCTAAGCAATGTAAAGGTATTATTGTATTTGCTCTCACAACACCCTTGGGAGACAGATATTATTGTTATGCTCATTTTACAGTTGAATAAACTGAAACAAATAGAGGGTAAGGGACTTGTTCGGGATTCTGCATCTAGTAATCATCTGAAGCCCAATTTGTCTTTCTGACTCAGGGCCCAGTGCTTTATCTACTGTACCACCTCCCTGTCTTGTTTTTATTTTAATACCAAACCTGCAGCAATAGACTGTCTGAGTTAGAGCTACAACAAGGATAAATCTTTAAACTGTGGGTGGATAAACTGTGTCTACAGCAATGATCTAAGGTGAACACATTAGAGACAATTTGTTGTTCATAAGAAACATACTTAAAAGTTCTCATACCCTTAAAAATCTTGACTCGGGGACAACTAGATGGCACAGTGAACAGCACACTGGTCCTGGAGTTAAGCTTCAGACACTTAACATTTATTAGCTGTATGATCCTGGGCAATTTGTTTCCCTCTCTACCCCCCCCCCAAAAAAAAAAAATCTTGGATTGAAGTAGAATTTATTGTACCTTAACTGACTCTGTAAAAGCATGGAGGACAATCATGATTTCAGGAAGGGGGGTAGAGAGAGCAACAGTCAAAATAAGAATTAAGAGAGTTAAGCAGATAAACAGAAAAATTAATTATACATAAAGGTTTGATAGATAACTGAAATAGTATTAAGTATATACACAAGGAATGGATCATTTATGTGTAGCAAAGCGCTGAACTTATTCTCTCAGAGTGTGGCCAACTACATTTCCTCCTCAGGATTCTAGGGTACCCTTGAGGGTTTAGAGGTATCTTCCTCTAATGTTGTTTCCTTATGCTCCAGTTCCCATGTGCTTTCCCATTCATTCACAATTAACCATCAATGGTTAGTGTCCCAGTTCCTCTTAGCCAATTAACTTCAGTAGTTTTGACAAAAGGATATTTACTTTGAAAATACAGTTAAAACAGAAGGACAAACTTTTCTCCCAACACACTCTTCCTCATACTACTCTAGTCCCTAAAGAGCGTAGGTTTAGAATGATCAGTTTCTGCATAGTATATGTAGAGCAGAAGATAACCAGAATTTCTAATGAGGGGAAGAAGGAAGAATGAACCAGCCTAGACTCGAAAAACAGAATAGATTAAAGTTTCCACGTGGATCATTATTGGTATTAAGTTTATGAGTGGCCACTGTACTTGGGAAAGAGAGGAAATCCTGGACTCAGATAAACAAAAGAATGAATGAAGAGATGAACAGGATAAACAGATAAAAGAATGAATGGATAGATAGATGAATGAATAAAAAATAAAAAAGAAATAGAATTTAAAACAAAAATAGAAATGATAAATAAATTTGACAGCTAATTAAAAACATGATAGGCTGATAAATTTATTAGTGATAACATAGCTCACTCACCTATATTTTAACCAAGTGAGTACACTTGAATCAATCAAGAACTTTAGACTAAATGTGAAAAGTCTTTGAAAACCATTGGATAAAATAAAATGATGGCCAGACAGGAATCTATTTCAACTGTCTGAGAGAGTTCAATTTACCTCTTGGGTCTCGTATAAAATCAACTTGACTCAGCTGTAATTGGAGAGTTCCATCAAATGGTTAGTCAGAAAAAAATAATGTTCCAGGAAACCCTTAGGAAAGAAGTACTTGGTTGGGGGGAGGAGGAAAAAGGAAAGCTCTTAGCTTTGCCTTGACCTAGGTTTCTTACTTCTTTTGGCCAGAGGGCTTCAAAGAGTATGAAGGATATTGGACTTCTCATTTCCCATCTTCCTGGTGAATGGGGAATTAATGTTGAACATAGATTCATAGTTCCACAAGAAGCCTAGCAAAGAACCTACATCATGCCTAAAGAGAACATCTTGAGTACCCCACAAAAGAAAGAAAAGGACTTCTAGCTATTAGGAAATTTGCACATGGGCTTTCTGAATTTGAGTCTACTCCCTCCGGGCCCCCCTCCCCCACCTCAATTCTGAATGTACTTGTGGGTAAATGTGTCACAAATTTTTGGAGGAATGTTTTGTACCAACATTGTACCAACTTGTACCAAGTTTATGCTTAGTAAATATCCCTTTCTAAAAATTACTTAAGTCTGGCTGATGAAAATGATGCTCATCTAATAATCCTAGGGGAGAAACACACCAGTGAGGCTCAAGCTGATGACATTAGAGCATCATCTCTGATTCTTCCAGGGTGCCTCAAGCGTTCTGAAAGGGAAATGCAGTTTGCTCCTGGATCTCTGACTCATTTGTAAGAAAGATCAATAAAATCAACAAATGATCTAGCTAATTAGATTTTGACTTTAAGGAGAGAGGAAAAATAAATCAGGAAGGAAGAAAGGACGGAGAAAAGGAGGGAGATAAGGGGGAATTAGGAAGGAAATTAAATAAGGAATAATTTACAACACATAAAGAAGAAATAAAGAAATTGTCCGAATCTCCTTGTTTCTCCAAAGCCTTGGGATTGCTATTAAGGAACTTTGCAAGAAATGGGCAGAAAAGAATGCTGATAGTGAATAAGGAAAGAGCTGCTACTACTATCTTTACTATTCTCTCTCCCATTGGAAATTCTAGAATACAATGTGGTCAAAGTAGAAAGTGGAAGCAGCAAACAGCATGGACATTGATTAGTCTAGACCTCAAGATATCCTGGGAGATTGAAGGGTTTTTTTTAATTGGAATCTCCTAGATTTAGTTATAGAAAAGTTAGAAACTTTGTTTTTTGGTAAAATGAATTTTCAAAAGTCAATTCTGAAACATCACTGCATTTTCACTGTCAACTTTGATAATTCAGAATATTTTTAAGATGTATTCAAATGCTTTCTGCTGTACTAAGTGCACTAAAAAAAATCAGTTAAATGGAATGATGTGCTAATCCCTGAAGGCAGCACAGGCTCCCCCCACCCATGCATTGCTTCTTCTTCTCACTTCTACTTTTTAGAATTCTTCTTTCAAGGTTTCTTCCTTCAAGTTTCAGCTCAAGCCACCTCCTCCAAGGTGCTGGAATAGAAGCAACCATGCCAGTTATTAGTTCTTCATCTCTTCTCAAGTTATCTCTTTACTTACCACTGTTTATATGCTTTCTTGCCTTTTCTGGCCCCAAACCGAATATAAGCTCTTCAGAGAAGCTTTTTTAATTTGCCTTTTTAAACTACCTTAGGGCACAATCTTATTCTATCTTTCCTTATATCCTTAGTGCTTAGCTCATGGTTCCTAATACACAGTAATAGCTAAGTAAATGCTTGATGTTTGTTGTAATGATATGCATTCCTAGCAGAGTGCCTTGCATATAGTAGATATTCAATAAATACTTGATGGACTAGAGCAGAGTTTCTTAAAGTTTTTCCACTTGTGATCCCTTTTCTCTTGAGAAATTTTTATGCAATCCAAGGTATGTTGGTATAAAAAATAAGTATACAAGTCAAACATTTACTGGTAACAAATCATAAAGAAATTTATTTTAAAAACAATTCTTTTACCATTTATAAAAGACTAAAACAAATTTTCATGCTTATGAAATGGATGTGCTTGTTAATTTTTACATAATGAATTAAATTATTGCAAAATATTTGATACCTTTTACTATTCCAAATTTTTCATGACCACACATTCAGTTACATAGCAGCTTTCCTGGTTTATTGCCATAACCTCCCCTTGATTTCACTCTTGCTCTTCTCTTCACCATCCTCTTCGCAGCTGTCAACTTAATATTGTTTTCCCTTGTCACTCATCTGCTCAGAATTCTTCAGTGGCTCCCTCTTGTCTTGAGGATAATATGCAAACTTCTCAAGTTGGCCTTTAAAAGCCTGCTCCAATGTGATTCTATCCTAATTTTCTAGACTTATTTTATACTATCCCCCTTCACACATTCTCGTACCACCAAATTTTACCAGCTAGAGATTCCCAAAACTCAGTATCCTCTGTCTAACTTCCTTACACCTTGAATGTCACTTACCCCTGTTTTTTAGAAACCTCTTTTTTTTTTTTTTCAAGACTCAGATCATGACGTTATTTTTTTCTAAAAAGTCTTTACCTAGTGAGTGGCTGCCCATCAGTTTGGGGAATGACTGAACAAATTATAGTATATGGGATGTAATGTAATAGTATTGTTCTATAAGAAACAATCAATATGATGATTTCAGAAAGGCCTGATGAACTGATGCTAAATGGAGTAGAACCAAGAGAACATTGTAAACAGCAACAACAAGACCATGTGATGATGATCAGCTGTGATAGATTTGCGTCTTTTCAACAATGAAGTGATTCAGGACAATTCCAATAGACCTGGGATGGAGAGCGACATCTGCACCCAGAGAGAGGACCATGCAGACTGAATATGGATCACAATACTGTATTTTCACTTTTTTGTTGTTGTTTGTTTTTTTTCTTTCTAATTTTTTTCCCTTTTTGATCTGATTTTTCTTGTGCCGCCTGATAATTGTAGAAATATGTATAGAAGAATTGCACATGTTTAACATATTACTTGTTGTCTAGGGGAGAAGAAGAGGGGGAAGGAGGGGAGAAAAATTTGGAACACAAGGTTTTGCAAGGATGAATGTTGAAATTATCTTTGCATGTATTTTGAAAGTAAAAAGCTATTATTTAAAAAAAGAAAGAAAGCATAGGAACAATTCTTAGAGCTTGTCCATTGATAAATGCATAAGTGGTACCATAGTGCATAGGGTGCTGGTCCTGGAGTCAGGAAAAGTCATATTCTTGAGTTCAAATCTGACCTCTGACACTTTCCAGTTGGGTGACCCTGTGCAAGTCCACTTAACCATGTTTGCCTCAGTTTCCTCATTTGTAAAATGAGCTGAAGAAGGAAATGACAAATCAGTCCCATATCTTTGCCAAGAAAATCCCCAAAATGGGGTCACAAAGACTTGGACATGACTGAACAAAAACATGCATCCGGGATCAGACATTAAAAATAAATGGTGATCTGAGATGAGAATAGAATAGAAGGAGGATAGTGAATTGGAATGCCTTTGGGAAAGTACTTATGACTCAAGCTTCTCTCTGAAACAAAACCCCATCTTTTTAAGACCAGAGTCTGGAAACATTGCTTGTGAATTATGTTCCAAGATCAAGAACTGACTAAGGGACAGCCATTACATCATTCTGGTATCCATTCAATGCTAAAGGAAGTCAAGACAAAAAAAAACATTTTAGGTGGACTCCTGGCAAATTGCTGGGATGACATGGACAAGTGTTACACAAGCTGGGCAATCATGTAAAATTTATGATCTGCATTGTCAGAGGATGGAGGGAGCTCCCAAATCAAGCTGAAGAGATCACAGTTCCACAGAAATCCTAGACTATGATCTTTCTGTGGTGTTGTATCTTCCCACTAGAATTAAGCTCTTTGAGCACAGACTGTTTCATTTTTGTCTTTGTATGTATGGCACCTTACACACTGTCTTGCACAAAGCAGGTGCTGAATAAATATTTGCTAAGTTGAATACTGAACATAGATATCTTTTGAATGATTATTTTGTCATATCTCCAAGTCATCATTTTAAATCAAATTACTATTATAGAAGACAATAATAACAATTCATATGTATACACACATATATATATGTGAAGTTGCAAAGTACAGTCATTTCTCATAATTCATGGTAGTTATGTTCCATAAAGTCACTGTGAACAATGAATTAGCAAATCCTGAGCCATTGCTCCTAGGGGAAATACGGGTTTAGGTTCCTGTGAGTCTCCAGTCATAACATTTACTTTAGCACTTCTTGAAGCAGCTTCATATATAGATCAATAAATGTCCTCTTCCTTTTTCTGGATGTACCAGATTATTGGTCTGTTAACACTGACTACGACACAATCACTCACCACCTGACTGAAGCTTCTCCAATATACATATTTTCTCCATAAGGGTCTTTTTGGAACACTAGAAAGGGACATTTTTTACAACAAAATCACCAACAAAACACACAATGTGAAAAAATGCCACTAGAAAAAGACTCTGAAAAGAACATTTGTTGACAGTATGGGAGCTGAAACAAGAAGGCAAGACTGTACCTGTGTTCAACCCCAGCTAGCAGTGTGCACATTGGATGACTCATATCGTTCACTGTTCACAAATGGGCATTGACTTTATGAATAAATTTTAATAAGGAGGTGAATAAATATGAAATCTGTGAATAATGAGAATGAATTCTACTTTAATACAATATCTTATTTTCTGCTTGTGCCAGTCTTTGTGAAGAAAGTGCGAGGAACTTATAGCTATAAATTTTAAAGAAGTGACTAGACCCCAGGTGTTCCCCAATTCAAGTACATTATTCCATTCATTACACCATGTCACCCAAAGCTATAATATTTGCAGCTGGCTTCATGAAGTCAGTGGACAGCAAAAAACATTTGGCTGGGTGTCAGAAAAGCCCCGAATCCTCCTCTCCCATATTTGCTGGCTGTGTGACTAATGGTGAATGACAACATCTCTGAGTCTTATTTTTTTTTCTTCGTCTATAAAATGAAGATAACAATAGTATCCATCTTACAGGATGGCTCTGAGAATCAAAATGTGATCATGTATGTAAAAACTCTTTGAAAACCTTAAAGCATTACTTAATATAATGGCCATTAACTAATACCAAAGGGAGCTGTAAAGATCAATCAAGTCTTTACACTAAGTTGGATTTAAATCGGGGATAGAAGGATGGTTAGACATTGGGAAAACAATTAGTATGGTTAATTTTTAAGAAATTTAAAATAATAAAAAGCATTTTATCAATAAATGTATATATGGTCTCTGACAAAATGCAAAATTCATTTATGCTGAATACCCCAAAAGTATAGACACAGAAAGGTCCTTTTTTTAAAAAGAAAAATAGATTTTAAAAATTGAAAACCAGCACTATTTATAATTGATAAATTCTAGAACTCTCCCATTATAGAGTGAGGATATGCCCTTCTTCAGTGAAAATATTCCCTTTCCCCAATGTTATTTGATATTATTTCCAGAAAGATTTAATATATATATATCAGAATATATATAAGAAATTAATATAAGAAAAATGTTATTAGTATAGTATAAATATATATATAAGAAAAAATTAAATTTAGAATGTAAACACAGGAAAAGAACAAACAAAATTATCCTGATTTGTAAAGAGAATGATTTACTTAGAAAATCCCATGGAATAGACAATCAATGATGAAACTAATTAAGAGTAGCAATAGCTTCAACAAGATAGCAGGATATAAAATAATTTTTAAAAATCATAATTCTTATATAGTAAGAAAATCAGAAGGAAATAATAGGAAAAATCCCACTTAAAATAATCACAAAATAGATAAAACATGTAGGAGTAAATTTATCAAGATACATTTAAGACTTATGTAACATTCTTTTACAATAAGTAATTCCTTTTAAGCTTTTAATGCCCCCTCCTAAGGTCTGAGAGATTCCTTTCTTTGTGGCTTTAGACTGTTTATTTGAAACAGAAAATTATAAGTACAATCATAACTACTCCAAACCCCCAGTCAGGAAAATTCATAGCATTTTGGTAGAGGTTTGGCTCTCTGCCTTAATTTACATTTATATTTATTTCTAGTAAGACTTTGGCCTCCTTGTGGAAAGACAAGATTCAAGTTGCCAGAAATATTTGGGAAAGGGAGTATCACATTATATTACAGTGCCTGTAAATAGACAATGGGAAAAGAGAAGATATTTTTCTTGGAACTTCCTTCTGTCTTTGAATGAAACTGTTAGCAACAGCCAGTCTTCTCAGATGTCTACCACAGTTTAGCCCCACCTTCCTTTTCTCCTTTCACAAATTCCTGATCTTCCAGTTCTTCCAGTTTAGCTCTATATGCCTCCCACTCTTTTCTTTCTCTCCCATTCTCAATCTCTTTCTGGTTCTGAGATAAATCTTCTTTTATACAAGTTCCTTAGGGTATGATCAGATCTCTCAGAATGCCTTTGGTGGATTCAAGTAAGTACATGTCCAGTTCACATTTAGGAATTAGAGGAATTAGCAGAGCTAATATAATAAAAGTGACAATACTCCCTAAATTCATTTGCCTTTTCAATGACATAGCAATAAAAATGACAAAATTCTTTTAAAGCTAGGAAAAATATAATGAAATTCATCTGAAGAAATGAGAAGGTTAGGGGTCTTGATAGAAATGATGAGAAAATGTGGGAAATGGGCTCAATAGTATCAGACCTCAAACTCTTATCAGTAGTAATCAACAATGATCGAAACAATTCAAAATCAATCAAGACAATTTTGTACTGGTTAAAATATAGAGAACTTGACCAGTGGCACAGATAAAGTACAAAACATGTGGAATAAACACAGTATTCTAGTGTCCAATAAATGCCAAAACTCCAGCTACTAGAGTAAAGATTCACTATTAGAGAAAAACTATATAAATGCTAGGGGCTATATATAAAATCACATTATAAATAAATTAGAGGAACAAGGAAGAAATTTTTACCTTTCAAATTTATGGATAGAGGAAAAGTTCTTGGCCAAACAAGTGAAAGAAAAGATTTCAGAAGTTGTACAATTCTGAAATTGAAAAGGTTTTGCACAAAAAAAATCAATGCATTCAAAATTAGAAAGGAAATGGCAATCTGGGTAAAATATTCACAGCAAGTTTTTCTAATGAAAGATCTCATTAATAAGATATATAAGAAGTTCATTCAAATTTTTAAAAAAAGTAATTTCTCAAATGATACATGGTAAAAAGAGGAATAGGCAATTTTCAAAGGAAGGCATGTAAGATATCAGTAGCCAATTTTTTAAAGGGATCAGTCACTAATAATTAGAGAAATATAAATTAAAGCAACATAGAGATTCTACTTCATATCCATTAGAAAGATATAGATGGCAAAAAAGAAAATGACAAAATATTGGAAAGACTAAAGGAAAACAGGCACATTAATTTATTTTTAGTGTTATGAATTGGTTCATTTGTACTGGAGGATAATTTGAAATTCTGCTTGCAATATCACTAAACTATAAATATTGTTTGACCCAGAGACAACTCACCTAGATCTGTAATCCAAAGAGATCAAAGGAAAATAAAAAGGACTTGTGTGTAAAAAATATTTTCAGTAATTCTTCATAAAATGATGAAGAACTGGAAACTAAGAAGGTGCCCATCAATCGGGGAGTTGTCAAACAAATTATTTTATTGCATGTGACTATAATGGAATGTTATTGTGCTGTAAAAATGACAAAAAATGATGGTTTCCAAGAAACCTGAGAAGACTTGTATGAATTATTGAAAAGTGAAACGAGCGGAACCAAGAGCACAGTTTTTAATAACAATAACATTGTAAAGATGACAACTTGGATAAAGTAAAGAACTTTGACCAGTGTAATGACCAACCATAAAATAGGAATGTTGGGTAAGGTAGAAAACAGGTGTTTGTTAATTAAAAGAAGAAATTTTTAAAAATTTGAATTATCAGCTCTTCTGATTGAGTAACCAGATAAAAGGACTTTTTCTCATCTCCCATTTCAAACTCCAGAGTCACAAACTGGAACTAGGCAGGGAATATTTGTATATCCTCTGTTAATCCACCAGGAAAGGCAAATCCAAATGTTGTTCATGATAGTTACAAAATATACATGTGGTAGGGGGGATTGGCAGAGGTTTGGGGGTGGGGAATGAAAACCTTAACGTTGGCAGGTTTGCTGCATAGCCATCCATTTAGAGAGCATTTACTATTAAATGGTGGGAAATATTTTGGAAAAACTGCTCTCTTCTCAAGTCTCTTGAACCTAAAATAATTCACTGCCCCTAACTACTTCTTATCCATCCTGGAACCACGCTAAGTACTATTTGCAAATGTGATAACAGCCATTGATTTGTTTCCCCTATCATTTTGTGGAATCACTGCTTTCTATATAAGTCAAAAGCTCAGACCACTTAAAGTCAATGACTGCCTGTTCTCTCCTTAACAAGTGAATTTTCTATTACACAAGAGAGAAAAAAGCCCTAGAGGAAATCTAGGAAGCCCAAATCCTATTGTCAGAAGGTCAGTCACAAATCTAAATGACCTCCATTAAGAGAGGAACATAGTTTCCCAGTAAACACTGAAAAATGAATGCTCCTTGGCTATGTAATCTAAACAAATCCTGCAAATCCAGTTGTGTGTTATAATAATCTACAAAATATGAAAAATCTCCAAAGCCCTGGTCAAACATGAAGTACTTAAAAATTCATCTTAGTAGAAGATTTTTTTTTCCTGCGCTGAGCCTAGGATAACCTAGTCTATAATTTTGCTTGGTTTCAATATCAGTCAGAATTGATTCTTCCTTTCATTGGGAATGTTTATAGCTTTGCTTCAATTTCTGTGGCAGCTTTTATCTGAAGGGTTTTATTTGGCAGTCAACTAGAAAAACAGCTTAAAGACTGGTGGCTTTCCACACCTATTCTGTCTATCTGTAATAATTTATTAAAATCATAAAATTGATTTTAATTTTGTCTTGTGCTCCATAAACTCTATGTCCTCCCCAAGTTCTAAAATCAGGATGACTCCACAGAAATATAGATTAGAACTTTAATCTGCTGTCTTGCAGATCACTAGGTATACCAAACGAATACTCGGGCAAGGCAAAGACATGTAAGAACAAAATGAAGGATATGCTTTTTGTTAGTATCCATAAATTGGAATGATGCAAATCACCATTCTCTTTACTTTCCCCTCTGATATCATTCTCTAACATTCAGGAACAGCAAAAGAATGAGAGATATACCAACAAATTGCCATGTTATAACAATTACAACTCATTTGCTCAGAATCTAATAATGGATTTGTATTTGTATTTGAATTGTATAAAACTCCTCCAATTTTTCTGTTCTCAAAAAAAAAAGAAAGAAAATAACATAGTTGTCACTTCTCATGCTGTTGCTGTTCACTTTTATTATGCCTAACAGCATGCATTTCCAAAGAAGCCTGTATTTGCTCAATGTTTTAGAATAATTTTAATTGTTTCCTTAAAGTAACCCACAATTAGTAAAGAGTCTCTCCATTTTATGAAGAGTCTGGGGAGTCTGACATCCCTTCTTTGTGCTAGCTGTTTATAAAACTGTTTATAGGCAATGTACTCTGTGGGCAGAGTTGTTTGGGTGTATCACAGGAAGCATCTTTTGTATCAAAACAAATTATAACATGCATTGTAGTGGTACAATGGATAGTCCTGGTCCTGAAATCAGGAAAACTGAATTCGTGTCCAGTCTTAGTCACTTACTAACTGTGTGACCTGTGTGACCCTGGGCAAATCACTTTACTTCTATTTGCCTCCCCAAGTTTCCCCAAGTGTAAACTGAGGATAATAGCACCTATTTTCCAGAGTTGTTGTGAGAATCAAGATTATTGGCAAAATGCTTAGCACAGTGCCTATCACATAGAAGATGGTGTCTTCTCTGTTACACCATATAAATGCTAGCTATCATTAATGCCTTATTATTATTACACTATCAAAAAGTTAAAAGGAACAAATTTGGGGAAAAAAGATAATAGAAATCCTTCCCTTTTCATCCTTCCCCTCTCTTCTTCTTTTTCTCTCCTCTTTTCCTTTTCTCTATATTTTCTCTTTTATTAACTCTATGAAGATGACTCCTATCTCAATATATCCATCCTCATTCTCTCTTCCATCCTGATCCTTCCATCTCTATCCATCCTGTATTCTTAGCCTTTTAGATATTTGAGACCAGATGTCCTAGAGACATATTAAACTCAGCATGTTGAAAACTGAACTCATTTTTCCTCCTAGACCCTTAACTGTTCCAAGCTTCCTTATTTTTGTCAAAGGTACCCCCATCCTTCCATTGACTCAGGTTTGTAATCTAGGGATCATCCTAGACCCTTAACTCTCTCACCTCACACATCCAATAAAAACCTTCCTTCTACAACATCTCCTACAGCCAACTGCTTCTCTTTACTCACACAGCAACTACCTAAAATCAGGATCTCAAACTTTTCACCTAGATTATTGCAACAGCTTCCTAATTAATTTCCTAGTCTCACATTTCTCCCGTCTAGTCCATCCAACATATTATTGCCAAAGTAATTTTCCTTAAGTATAGGTCTGAGCTGATCTGACTGCTCTACTCAGTCTACTCCAGTAACTTCCTATTGCTTTTATGATAAAATATAAACTCCTCTGTATAACTTTTAAAACCTTACAAAATTTGGCCCAGATCTATTTCTCTAGCCTCACTCTTTCCTCCACCTTCCATACTCAGCAATATACTTGTATGGTAAGGGTTACTGCCCCTCCCCTTCCAATTAATCGATTACAGATTTGTTTTAGGAGAGGTAAAAATGAATTTATTGCTCTCTCATGAGAAAGGACATACACAGCATTGACCAAAAAATATCTTCAGCAAGGAAGTGCAAAGGGGAACAGTTTGCAGCAAGTTTATAAGGAGAGTCCCCACCTTCTGGCTCTTCAAAGTTTATTCAGGAACTTTCACCAGCAACAAAAGAGCTCAAAACAAAGATGTTTGCTCAATAGGGAGGGAGATTTTAGTCTTGACATTTCCCCATGCAGAGTCACGAGGGGAGATGTGATGCAAGAATATGGATGCTCTGAAGGGCCTTCAACAGAGGAAATTGAGAAACAAAGAATAAGATTTTTTTCAAATCTCCCACCGCACCCCCCAAACCACCATCAGTTCTTGTCCCTAAGGAGCTTGCATTTTTACATTCTTTTGAGAGAGATAACCTCCATTGCAATCACTCATCGATGTCCCTGAGGGTTTTGACCCTTCAGTGCAAGTCCTTTTTCTCCAATTTAACCTTCACAACTGTAGAAACCAAACAAAGGCCCATCCATCTCTCACAATAACCAAAATGACTTTCTCCCTGGGGTTGCCCATTTCCTATCTTTTAAGCCTTTCATCTAGCCATTCCCCATACCTGGAATGCACTTTCTCTTATCTTCAAGTTTAGAGTCCTTCTCTTCTTTAAAATGTAGCTCAAATGCCATCTTCTTCATGAAACCTTTCCTTATCCCCCAAAGTGTTGATGCTTTAGCACCTGACCCACTATCTACTTTGTATACATTTCTATTTATGCTGTATGTGTGTATATATATATACATATATATACATTTATATATATGTATGTATGTGTAAATATTTATATATATATGAATATATATGTGGACAAAATATATTTATATACTTGTCTTCCCCATTATAATATTAATGAATTACAAATAGCAATTATTCATTCTTTGTATTTGTGTAGTGTTCTGGTTGGTTTTCTGAAGGTCTTGGGACCAGCCTTCTTTTCAGCAGAGAGATCACCTAGAGAATAGCCAGAGATAAAGTCCAAATTCTTTATTATCTCCTTCAAAGTCTAGTTTCCTTGCCTGGGGCCTGGGCCAGCTTTCTTGAGGTCCTCTGGAATATATCTTGGTTTCTGTGAGGGAAGCAGGAGGACCACCACGGCGGTCTCTGTCTGGGAATCTGTCTCAGTCCGAGAGCAGGTGCTCTAACCTCCAGGCCTCTGTCTTCTCTGGCTCTGTCTCCAAGCCCCTCTGAATCTGTTTTTGGCTGAGTTTGTCCCAGTTTATATGCAATATACTGAGTATAAACTAATCATTATATCACCAGGGAACCATTATTTGTTGTAAGGTTAAATCAATCATACTGAACCATGCTAAACTAGATAACCATTGTCTTACCAATTCCACTGAGTGAGCACCTTGTAAGAATCCTTGTTTTAAAACTAATGCAAACAAGATTAGAAGGGAAGCAATAAACTGGGAAAACATTTTCACAGTTAAAGGTTCTGATAAAGGCCTCATTTCCAAAATATGTAGCGAATTGATTCTAATTTATAAGAAATCAAGCCATTTTCCAATTGATAAATGGTCAAAGGAAATGAACAGACAATTTTCAGATAATGAAATTCAAACTATTTCCACTCCAAAGAGTGTTTCAAATCATTATTAATCAGAGAAATGCAAATTAAGACAACTCTGAGATACCACTACACACCTGTCAGATTGGCTAGAATGACAGGAAAAAATAATGATGAATGTTGGAGGGGATGTGGGAAATCTGGGACACTGATGCATTGTTGGTGGAATTGTGAACGAATCCAACCATTCTGGAGAGCAATTTGTTATCAAAAAGTTATCAAACTGTGCTTACCCTTTGATCCAGCAGGGTTTCTACTGGGCTTATACCCCAAAGAAATACTAAAGAAGGGAAAGGGACCTGTATGTGCCAAAATGTTTGTGGCAGCCCTGTTTGTAGTGGCTAGAAGCTGGAAAATGAATGCATGCCCATCAATTGGAGAATGGCTGGGTAAATTGTGGTATATGAATATTATGGAATATTATTGTTCTGTAAGAAATGACCAGCAGGATGAATACAGAGAGGACTGGCGAGACTTACATGAACTGATGCTAAGTGAAATAAGCAGAACCAGGAGATCATTATATACCTCAACAACGATATTGTATGAGGATGTATTCTGATGGAAGTGGATTTCTTTGACAAAGAGAAGATCTAATTCAGTTCTAATTGATGAATGATGGGCAGAAGCAGCTACACCCAAAGAAAGAACACTGGGAAATGAATGTAAACTGCTTGCATTTTGGTTTTTCTTCCCTGGTTATTTTTACCTTCTGAATCCAATTTTCCCTGTGCAACAAGAGAACTGTTCGCTTCTGCACACATATATTGTACGTAGGACATACTGTGACATATTTAACATGTATAAGACTGCCTGCCATCTGGGGGAGGGGGTAGAGGGAGGAAGGGGACAAATCGGAACAGAAGCGAGTGCAAGGGATAATGTTGTAAAAAATTATCCTGGCATGGGTTCTGTCAATAAAAAGTTATAATTATAAAAAAAAAAGAAAGAAAGAAAGAAAAAACAACTCTGAGATATACAAAGGATGAGCAAGAATCAATGTGCACCTGAGTGCTAGACCTCAATCTACTATGGTTACTATGGAATATATTTTCTGCATTTGAATATATGATAAATTATGCAATTCCCTCTCACCAATAAAGATGAAAATAAGAAAAAAAGAAAAAAAAAGAATCCTTGTTTCAAGTGCAGAGTTCTGACCCAAAACATATTTGTATCCCTGGGGCCAACAGTGCTTGACCCATAATAGACACTTAAGTATTTCTTGACTGATTGATGGGGAAGCCATGAATTTTCCCATTCAACTTGGACAGTAACTTGCACAGGCAATGGCACAGGCTGCAATTCCCATTTGAACAAGGAGGATATATGAAAGTTCTGTTTTATGTCCCAGAGGCCCCACACTTGTGTGTGTTTCTTAAATCTTTTCCTTTGTTTTGAAGTTTTTCTGCTTTTCTGTTTCTCTCTGATGGACAAGGCAAATACAACTCATTGGCACCATCTGATTCCCTAATTTCTGGGTTGAAGAAACTTTTCCACTGGACCAGGATCAGAGGTTTTTCCACTAGAATAAGAATCAGAACTTTTCCACTGGAATGAGGATTTTGCCCCATGTTCGGATGCCAAAATGTGGTGTTCTTCTTTTTTATATAATATATGATGGTTCTCTAGAAGCAGGTTTCTTGGGGTAAGTTTTCTGGAGGCAGCCTTAGTTTCGGTTCAGAGTAATAATCACTCCAAATATAGCCAGCTGATAAAATTCAAACCTTTATTCCTTATCTCTTTCCTTGGGCCCAAACGGATTTGGGGGAGAGATTAATTCAGTCTGCTATCCCTGGTCCACCTACCCTACATTTATGGAGGCATAAGTGAGAAGTAATACATGAAAGGGGGGCAGGGATTTGGGTACAGGAATACGAATGCAGAACCAAGGTGACCCATTTGACCGCACTCCCTCCAGTCTTACCAAATGAAGTTCCTAGGAAATCCACCTGACCCTGGAGTTTAACCCAAGGACATGATGGGAATTGAAAGGAAAGAACACACCCCGTTCAAACAGCGGGAGGAGCTGGGATAGATGACTCCAAGGCAGAATCAAAGCACTTAAAAAGATATTTGGGCCCTGAAAAAACTGTTGCTAGGCTTTGTTTGTGCAGAGGCCTGACTCACAAAAGAGATAAAATAGCCCTGAACTCACGCTCCTTTGTGAAGATGCTGAGTAGAAGTTGCAATTCAATAAAGACTCGGGAGATGGCAGTAGTGAGTCAGTGGAGAACCAGTAGGTGGCAGTACAATAGCAGCAATTTAGGAGAGAACCTAAAAAAAAAATCAATTAAAAAAACAGTAGCTGCAATTCAACGGGTAACCCATAGATGGCAGTAAAAACTCATCAGAAGACCATCGGATTGGCCATCCAGTAGAAAAGCTAAAACCAGCGGATGACATTAGCGGTTCTTCAGGAGAAGCCTTAAGGAGCAGCAGCTTTGGAGGCAGCTCCACCCAGCACCTGATTCCAGGAGCACCGATGGCTGCTCTCTGACGTTCCTTATGCACATTCCCTCTCCTACCAAGGGATGGAAGACTGTGTTAACTTACTAATGTCATCGGCAAACGCCCTCCAATCTCTGGCCCCAGAAAGCTGCCTCCGATTCTCCGTGGCCTAGGGTCATTATCTCAAATAAAAGCCAAGAAGCAGCGGCTTTTCCAAGTAGCCTCACACTTCTAAAAATGCTGCTCTGGAGTTCTGACTTTCTGGGGTTTGCTTAATAGTTCCCGCGACTACCCCTCTCTCTTCAGAGCCCGACATCTCTCTCCCGGTGGTCCTGAGCACTTCCTTCTGATTCAGGCTACAGCTCTCTCAGGCGGCTTTTTCAGCTGCCCCATGTGCCTCCACTACACTAGTCAGCTGAGGCGCAATCTCCAAGGTTACCGGCTACTCTGGTCTCCATCTATTGGTGGGTGAGTGCTGTGGTTAGTAAGCCTCTCCCAAAGCAGGACTAGAGCTCTTTCTTAGCCAGCATTTTTAGCCAGTGTTTTCTACCACACTCTCAGCCAGGCTTCTCATAAGGAGAAAAAAAAAACTGTTTAGGCAAATATCAGTTCTATTCTTTTCATTCTTATTTCAATTCTTCTTTGAATTATTATCTTTCCTGAATTCCTTAGTTCATTTTATATGATTTATGATCAGAAACCCATTTTAGTGCTCAGATCTTATCATACCTGATTTCCTGTTCCAGCCAGGCAAATATGCCTAGAACTCTGCTTCTTCAGAAAGTGAGTTTAATGATATGATGGTAAAAAGATATTTGTAACCTTCTCTATAGTCTATGAAAATAAGAAAAAAGGCCGGGCTTACTGGGGTGGGTTAAAAAAGGTGGTAAACCTTGTCCCAAATTTCCACAGCTACAATTAACAGGGCGTCTTTATTCTGTTTAATTAAGTGCCTTTTATTTTAGTCAGTGTGACCTTTGGTTTCCTCTGGGATGGAGAAGGGGGTGAATGGTTTGATTTTGCATAGTCACTGATACAAGTAGGTCTTGAACTGGGAGAGAACTTTTAAATGGCCACATTTAGCAATGGGGAAATTTAAGTTATATACATACTATTTATTAAGCTGAATATTTAAGAAATAAACATTAAAGGAAAAAGAGAAACAAATACCACTTAAAGGTAAGTGGGGTTTTACTGTACCATATGTGGGAGTTTTCTGCCTATCAGAATTATAAATTAAATATAAATAAATTAAATAAATCATAGATTTAAACTGTGAAGGTAGAAGGCAGATTTCAGAAGCCATGTGACTAAAGCACTTCATTTTATATTTAAAGAAACTGAGACACAGAGATGTTAAGTAACTTATACAATGTCATACATATGGTTTGAGAGATGGGATTATTTTGCTAGAATCTACCAAAGTGTCATCAATGATTGTGAATTTCATGACAGGCATCAGGACATGGTCTCTCTATTCCTATGGCTATTCCTATTCCTATCATTATTCCTATAATCCCTATAGATTGGGAAATGATTGATATTTTCTGAGAGAGGTCTTGAGGTCTCTACTATGCCCATGAGGTCATAATTCCATAATAAATCCAAGTCAGGTACAAGAAGAAATTTAAACAGAGGGGATATATAAAAATATGGGGGAAATAATTTAAGGCAAAACCAAAACCAGAATGAACTCTTCAAAATTAAAAAAGCAGAAATAGTATTGCAACATTCATAAAAGGCATGTAGTCATTGCAGCTGACTGAATAAAATAATTTTTTAAAATTTATATAGAATACAAGCAAGGATCAATGATTTCCTCAGAATGTGGCATTTTCTATGTAAGACTTGTGCCATCAACACGGTTGGTCCTTCTATGACTGAGTAGATAAGTCCTAGGAAATATATAGAGATCAAAGCCACTTGCTCATTTTCTCCCCACAAAGAAATATCACAGGCAAGTTTTGAACCCAGCACAGACTTATTCCAAGACCAACTCTATTACACTATGTTTGCCTCTTCTTATTAAAAAAAAACTTCAAAGCAATTCAATATGGTAAAGGCAAAGAACCATGCAATGTTAGAAATCCCCATTACAAAAAGGCTAGCTTCTATCTGCTGTTTTTTATTATTAGTTTATGGTCTCAATATCAAAAAAAAAAAATTACCCGTTAATATTTTGACAACAAGAAAAGGCTTCTTTCCTCCCCTTAGCAAGAGGTGAGGAGGATCTGGGGATGTTGAGGGAATCTGGACCTCTTTCTGTCATATAGGACTTAAAACTACATGCCTAAAGTGATTTCAAGGTTCCTCACTAGAGACTGGGATTCTCTTGTTGAGTGATTCACTGAAGATCCAGCCATATATGAAAGTATTTTGTCATTTGTAAACAAATCTAAGAGATCACAGGACTGTGGAAGAGAGGCTTAATTCAAGGGAGAGGTGAAGTTTCCTGGGAGTGCTGCAGTGCCAACCTCGAGGGCTATTGAAGTTTCAAGTTCCAAACTCGTGCATCAGGGATCAATAACTGGGTGAAAGCAGCTACCAGAGTTGAGGAATGAGCCTTGGGCTGAAAAGACTTCTTGACACCAGCCTCTTAGATCAGAATATCAATCTGAGTATTTTTAAAGCGATTAGAGGAGGACTCCCTTATTCTCTCTCTCTCTCTTCCTCCCTAACACATCATCAGCATTTTGTTCAGGGAAGCAGCCCAGCAGGGGATATACATTGCTTTCCTTATATCAAGGGATCACTACCTTTTTCCAGCATTATTTCAAAAGCTTCCCAAGTTGGGACTGGGCTGTGGATACCCGAAGAGCTCTTAGTTACCATTTCAGTCACTTCTGGGCAAAATCCCCAATACTTCTACCCACTCTTTCCTATCCGATTATAAAATAATATTTACTTACCTGACTCAGAGAGTATTTGGAGGGATCAAGTGGCTCAATAACTTCTCTCCACAAGACTTTAATCTATTTCGAGGCTCCTAATTCCTTGAGAAGAATGTTCTTGCAGTTTCATTTAGTCTAAACTGCTTATCTCTATCCCATGTGCCAGGAGGCTTAAATCAGGCAAGCTATCAGGCATCTGGGACTTGTGGGCTATGTTGCAAAGGGGCTGGGAAGGGTACACTCGGTGACAGAGACTTATGACAACTTGGAAAATATAGATTGTTATTCTGATCTAGGGCAGGAGGGCTTATGACCTTGAGAAGATGAAGGGAGAGGCATCCCATCATTCCTCACTTTGGAAGCTGCTAAGTGAAATCTCATGATTTCACTACAGTTGCTTTCAACACTTTTCCACTCTCATCCACTTCATGATGATGAAGATGTTTGAATACACTCCGTTTTCATTTCTACCAAAGGCAGAATCAAACAGTCCCTGCTTTGGGATGAAATACTTTACAAGCAGTGTGAGAGTTGTAGGATTACGAATAGAGAGCAAGAAGAAACCTTAGCTGTCACCTCGCTCAAGACCTCTTTTTTACAGAGAAAAAAAGCGATCACACAGGTTGTTCTTTCCACTGTATCACTTTGCGGTTGTCCAGTCATTTCAGTCATGTCTGCCTCTTTATGAACCCATTTGGGGTTTTCTTGACAAAGATACAGGAGTGGTTTGCCATTTCCTTCTCCAGCTCATTTTAGAGATGGGGAAACTGAGACAACAAGATTGACTTACCCAAGGTCACACAGCTGATACATAAATGTCTGAAGTCGGATTTGAACTCCTGAAGAATATCTTCCTGACTTCAGGCCCAGTACTCTATCCACTGAACCACTAGCTGCCGTCCACTATACCACATAGCTTTAATAAAAATAATAATAGCTAACATTTTGGTAGCATCAATTATGAGCCAGCCAATATGCTTTACCATGATTTTCTTCAATTCTTCCAAAAACCCAGAGTTAGGGAGATGTTATTATTCCTATTTTACAAATGAGAAAACTGAGGCAGACAGCAGTGAATTGACTTGCCTGAGTTCACACAGTCCATTTTATAAAGGTAAAAGAAATAGACTGCCTTGTGACAATTGCAGTGGTGGGTCTCTCTCTTAGCCATTGCTAGAAAGATTCTTAGCAGGGTCCCCCTATCTATACCTGAAAAGAGATCATCTCCCCGAGAGCCAGTGTGGCTTCAGAAAGGGCCATGTATATATGATATTATTATTACTGGCACAAGCAATTTTCTTCCAAGCAGAACGAAATTAGCAGTCAATGTGGAGAAGCTTAAGAACCATTAGGCACATGGGAGTATGTATGTATGTGTATGCATATATGTGTGTGTGTGTGTGCTAATATTCATATATACATCTATGTTATATCTATTCATCCATTCTTCCATCCATCATGCTGCTATCTGTATCTATAAGATAGAAAGTGTCCTGAATTTGGAATCATATGATACTAGGAATCAGGATGCCAAGATTCCAGACCTGGATTTTTTATATGACTTATTTAAGTCATTATTTAATCTCTCTAAACCTAGATTAGATTTCTTCATCAATAAAACAGGAATTATAACAGTTTGGGTATAACATCCCCATAGATTTGTGGGGAAATCAAATGAAATATGTGTATGTATAGTGCTATGGAATAATAAAGCACCATAATAAATGTGAACTAAAAGTGTCTTGAATGATTATGACAGGGACCACCTGTCATACCTTCCTGGTGAGAAGTTCTGCTAGTTCGAACAAGTATTATGTTTCTACATCCATCACTAGTCTTATATTATTCCAGTGGGACACTAAGACAGGGGAAGATTAAAGGGGCATAAGAGAAAGCTCAGAACTAAAACCCATGTTTGCTTGAGTCTAATCCTATCCCATTTGTACAATGTTGACTTTCCAAAACTTAAAATTACTTTTCAGTAAATAAGTTTTATTTTATCTTCAACTGGTTCACAGATTAGAGATAGGAATAGGGACTGAAACAAAAGAACCTTGTTTTCCATGGGCACCAAATAAGTGTTGATGTTGAACCGACCAACAAGTCCTTCCTGTATGCTAGGATTGGGAATACCAAGAATAAAATGATAGCTACCCTTAAAGACTCCACATTTTAATGGAGAAGTATTCATACAAGTTTTCTCAAAAATCTTAGTGCCATTTAAAGGTTTGCACTAAGACTTTGGGGACCTTTTGTATAAATCTACTGAATTATTCAAATGGTTCTTAGATCTCACTGATTTAAAAGAAAAGGAGAAAGGAAACATTGTAAATGGCTATTATATATCAGAAAGGCACCTCTATGTTAAATACTTTATAAATGTTGGATTCTCATAATCCTGGAAGGCAAGGGTTATAATTATCTTTACAGTTGATTAAACTGAGGCAGATAGAGGTGAACTGGCTTCCATGGTCCCACAAATAATAAGTATATGAGATCAAATTTGAATTCAGATCTTCTTGACCTCTGGCCTAGCACTCCATTTATTTCACCAAACTGTCTCTAATTTAGAAATTCTCTTCAATAAAGCGAATTATAGTCCATCCATACCCATACAGTTTATGCATCTAGACTCCATATAAAATATAAAAATTCTAGGATTCATCCAGTGTGTTAGAAGCCTTTTGCCAGCATATATCTCTATTTTAAGGAATGGCGAGCCTGGGCTACTTCTTTCGTGAGAATAGTTCCTAGAGCCAATGGTACAATTATATGTCAGAATTTTCTTTGTGGGGCTGATTTTGCCCATCTGAAGTTTAACTAATGTATTGTCTGAAGATAAAGGGGATTAAAAAAAAGTAATTAATAAAGGTTCCTGCCTGTCCCAAGAATCCATGATTCTTCTTAGTCCTTTCCCATTATATCATCAATGTAATCCTACTTTGGGGAGTTGTAAAGGAAAATGAGAAGTTCACAAAAACATTTTAGCCACCAAAAGGTTCTGTGGGATGTCATGTTATTATTAGAGTTGGTAAGTTATATTACTACCAAAAGGAATTTTCCACCAATTAGAACTAAATTGGTACCATTACAAAAATCTTTATGGAGAATAGACTCCAATTTCTTTGGTTTCATTTGGGAAGGAGAGCATTTGAAACTCAATTTAAATAAAAAAAAAGTAATTAAAAACAAAATAAAATAAAATGAGATTGGATTAGGTGACCTCAACTTCCATCCAACTCCCAAGACCCCAAGTATTAGAAGGTCTCATTGTGTAGGACATGATTTGCTTAACCAAAGGGAGTAGAAGTAGGAACACCAGCAAGAAGCTGGCAATGGGGCATATTTTGGATCAATGTAAGAAAACAATTCCCAGGAATCAGAGCTAACCATAAATGGAATAGGCTGATTCAGTGGGTCTGTCATGGAAATATTTTAGCCCGTTCTAGTTAATCATTTATCATACATATTAAAGAATTTCTTGGTCACATACAGGCTGGATTCAATGATCCCTTAGGGAGGGTGTCTTCTAACCCTTAAGACGCTGAAATGTTCTGAAATGGTTTTAAAAATTTTTTTAAATGGACCCTTTAATGAACTGATGCATATTCTTCTTCCAAGCTGTTTGCTAAACAATTAATCATCTTGTTAATTGAAAACTAGTTATCTCTGTGGTTCAAGAGGATTAATCATGCTCCAGAGTATATGGTTGTTTTAAGATAACCTTCCTTCTTAGGAATTAGCAGGATTTGACTTTAACCTTCTGCAGCCCGATATATTTGGTCTCATGACTGGTCCTCTTCAAGAATGAAGGACAAATAATAATAACAATATTTAGGTTTCATCATTGGTCCTCTTGGAAAATGAAAGCTCACCACTACCATCAACAAAAACCATGTGGGTCCCCTCATTATCAAGAACAATATAACTTCATGTACATGACTTCTTCCATAATTAATGTGTTTGCTGGAAATTACTGGGAGATAAATTACAGTTTGGCAGCTGAGAAATCAGCAAAACTATGATGAACATTAGAAGCTAGCTGCTGTCACAAATAGAAAAGATCTGAACAACCCCATGCTCTATTGATTATCTAGTTCCTTTCTGCAGAAATTACCATAATGTGTCCATTAATTAGGACTATGGTTGGGTATCAGAAGCACTTGACTTAGCTTTGCCCTTGATACAATGTGAACTTGAAGGAAACTCAATTTAGGCCTTGGGCTTGAGACAATATGAACTTGAAGGAACTCATTGGACTACCTTGGCTTCCCCATTTCTTCATCTCCTAATCTAGGATAAAAATTCTTAACAAGATTTTTCTGGGCTTAAAATACATATTAAAAACTATAAAAAGCAAGCACATATTATTAAAACTCAAAGTGACTTTGGGAAGGGAGGGGACCCAGGCTGATCCGATTAAGCAGGGTGAAGCATTGGATAACTTTGCCAAGCTGCTACAGCCCAGTAGAACAATCAAGAGAAATAAAATCAGAACACTGGTTACTGATTTAGTTGAATGGCCTGCTGCTTTATAATCGAATTTCCTATAATAAAAATGTCAAGCATTCTTCTTTTCATTAAGTAGCATGCTCAAATATTTGGCTCTGCCAATGGCCAGCATACCAGCTGAGAAAAGGTAATCTCTTTCTGGTCTGCAGTATAAGAAAGTAATATTCTTTAAAAAAAAAAACAGTATTTTATTTTTCCCAATGACATGTAAAGATAATTTTTAACATTCATTTAAAAAGATTTTGACTTCTAAATTCTCTCTTTCTCCCTCCTACTTATGATGATAAGCAATTTGATATAGGTTATATACATTCAATCATGTAAAATATATTTTCATATTAGTCTTGTTGTGAAAGAAGAAATAGACCAAAAGGGAAAAAAATTCATAAAGACAATAAAGTGAAATATATTTTGCATCGATCTGCATTCAAACTCCACCAGTTCTTTCTCTGGAGATGGGTAGCATTTTTCAGCATGAGTATTTTGGAATTGTCTTGAATCATTGTACTGCTGAGAATAGAATGAAAAAAAAAAAAAAAAGCAAAGGAAGTTGACCTAGCTGTATAAGATGTAAAACTACATCATAAAAGAGCAGTCATCAAAACCATTTGATACTGGTTAAGAAATAGAGTAGTGGATCAGTGGAATAGGTTAGATTCACAAGACACAACAGTTAATGACTATAGAGAGCTCGTGTTTGATAAACTTAGAAACTGTAGTTTCTATATTAAGAACTCACTATTTGACAAAAATTGTTGGGAAAACTGGAAAATAGTATGGCAGAAACTAGTCTTTGACCAGCATCTAACACCCTATACCAAGATAGATAAAGTCAAAATGAGTTCATGAATCAGACATAAAGGATAATACTATAAGCAAATATGGAGAAGGGAAGGATTTATGGCCAAAGAAGAACTAGAGGACATTATGAAAATGCAAAATGGATAATTTTTTTACATTAAATTAAAAAGTTTTTGAACAGGCAAAATCAATGCAGCCAAGTTTAGGAGGGAAGCAGAAAGCTGGGGGAAAAATTTTTTTTAGAGCTAATGTTTCTAATAAAAGCCTCATTTTTAAAATATATAAAGAAATGACTGAAATTTATAAGAATGCAAGCCATTTCCCAATCAATAAATGGTTAAATAAATAGACCATTTTCAGATGAAGAAATTAAAGTCATTTCTAGTCATATGAAAAAATGCTCTAAATCACTATTGATTTAGAGAAATGTAAATTAAGACAACTCTTAGTTATCACTTCACACCTCTCAGATTGGCTAAAATAACAGGAAAAGATAATGCTGTCACATTTTTAGAGCTAATGTTTCTAATAAAAGCCTCATTTTAAAAATATATAAATGACTTAAATTTATAAAAATACAAGCCATTTCCCAATCAATAAATGGTTAAATAGACAATTTTCAGATGAAGAAATTAAAGTCATTTCTAGTCATATGAAAAAATGCTCTAAATCACTATTGATTAGAGAAATGTAAATTAAGACAACTCTTAGTTATCACTTCACACCTCTCAGATTGGCTAAAATAACAGGAAAAGATAATGCTGTCACATTAGCCAATCTGATAGGTGTGGAGTAGTACATCAGAGTTGGGTTTGTTTTTTTGTTTTTTTGCTAAAAGAACATTTCTAGTACAATATTAAATAATAGTGATGATAATGGGAATCCTTGTTTCATCTGATCTTGCTGGGAATACTTCTAGCT
This sequence comes from Antechinus flavipes, assembly GCF_016432865.1. Lineage (NCBI taxonomy): Eukaryota > Metazoa > Chordata > Mammalia > Dasyuromorphia > Dasyuridae > Antechinus > Antechinus flavipes. The sequence goes on along the minus strand of NC_067402.1, from coordinate 41,272,505 downwards.
TCTCCCCATTACATATAATGCTTGCTGATGGTGTAAGATATACAATAATATGTATCTTTTTGGCATTAAGTTTTTCATAATGTAGTTATTATGTTACTGCTACATGTAATTCTTTTTTTTAACTATAGTAAGAATGTGTTGTCTTATAATAGCTATAGTAGCAAAACACCAATTTGCACAAAAACGTTCTTACAAATAGTAGTAAAATTTTTATTTTGTTTGATAAGCTACAGTCTAGAAATTACAGTCTAGAAGAAACATTGTTTCAAGATGAGAGACAAAAAAGTAGTGGATAGAGGCTTAGAACCTGGATTCAAATCCTAACACCTGTTAGCTGTAAGTCCCTGAACAAATTATTTAACCTTTCAGGGCCGTGTAAGCAATTCGGACAGTGCAAGTTAGAGAAGGAGCTGATCTGTTTTAACATTAGGGATTTTCGTCCTCTGAATATCCAAATCATAGGCCCAGTTGCCATTCCATCCTATCATAAAATAAGCCTACTAATTATTCTTGTTTAATTGGAGTAATGCTAAATGAAGAATATCTGTCCATGGCAAATGCATCCATAATACAACTGGGTTTTATTAATACAGAATCTTATCAGATTCTCCTAAATTATACCATTTTCACACACAAAAAAAGTCACATCACAATTTCAATTACATTGAAATTTTCCCTAGATGTGGTATTGCTATTAATAAATTTACATAATCAAAGTTCCCTAACATCATAATCAACTGAGCATCTTTACATCTGTTGCTTTATCTTTGGCTCCATTTCTGATGTCTCCATCCAACCCTAGTTAGCTCCCCACCTTGCTCCTTTTTATGTGCTGTCTTTCCCACTGGAATGGAAGCACATGGAGAGCAGGGAATGTTTTTCTTTTTGTTTGTGGAGCACTTAGCACAGGGTCTGGCTTTAACTATCTTGCAATGCAAAATAGGAAGATTTCAGCTCCCCAATTATTTTTTCAAAAATGTCTTCAAACACATGGCATTCTTCCTACCATGTAACTTGCAATGAAACCATTTGAAGGGGTTTTCTATATGATTTACCAAACATTTCATTATAAAAAACTGTAGGTAGAATAAATGTTCCTCATACTGAATGAAGCTGTTTACTTTTAGCAATTCAGCAAGCCACCTTAGATGATGCATTAATCTATGTGATGTCACAGTAATGCTTTTTGAATGTCATTTTTTTCTTATTAAAAGCATCTAATTTTCTCTAGGAAAAAATGTCTTTTCAATATATTCTAGAAGTATACTTTCCAAGATACCCTTTTCAATTGATTAGATTTCATGCTGTCTGTAACTAAAGCATTTACATAAAGCAAACAGAGGTCTTTCATCTTCATCAGTAAATATTTGTGGTAGTGAAAAATAGTGGGTTGTACTGTTTAAATTTTTTTAAATTTTTTCTATTTTTCCACTACTTTGCCTAGTTCTACTGTCTTTGGCTATATTCACTCTACTTGCTCCAAAGGATTTTCTCTTCAAATTGTTTTCTTCATCATTACAAGATACTATTTTTTCTTTTTTTTTTTTTAATTAAAGCTTTTTATTTTTCAAAACATATGTATGGACAATTCAATATTAGTCCTTGCAAAACCTTGTGTTCCAATTTTCTCCCCTTCCCCTATGCCCTCTCCTAGATGGAAAGTAGTCCAATATATGTTAAACATGGTAGAATACATGATAAATCCAATACATGCATACATATTTATACAATTGTTGTACTGCACAAGAAAAATCAAACCAGTAAAAAAAAAAAAAAAAAAAGAAAGAAAGAAAAAGAGAAACAAAATAAAATGCAAACAACAACAAAAAGAGTGAGAATGTTATTTTGTGAACTGCATTCAGTTCCCATGGTTCTCTCTCTGAATCCAGATGTCTCTCTTCATCACAAGTCTATTGAAATTGGCCTGAATCAATTGTCGAATAGAGCTACATCCATCAGAATTGATCATGGTATAGTCTTCTTGTTTCCATGTACAATGATCTCCTGGTTCTGCTCATTTCATTTAGCATCAGTTCATTTAAGTCTCTGCAGGCCTCTTTGAGATCATCCTGCTGGTCATTTCTTACAGAACAATAATATTCCATAACATTCATATGTCATAACTTATTCAGCCATTCTCCAACTGATAGAAACTCCACTCAGTTTCTAGTTCCTTGCCACTAAAAAAAGGGCTGACACAAACATTTTTGCACATGTGGGTCCCTTTTCCTCCTTTAAGATCTCTTTGGGACAGAGATCCAATGGAGACACTGCTGGATCAAAGAGTATGCACAGTTTGATAACTTTTTGAGCATAGTTCCAGATTGCTCTCCAGAATGATTGGATCCGTTCACAGTTCCTCTAACAATATATCAGTGTCCCAGTATTCCCACATCCCCTCCTACAATCGTCATTATCTTTCCTGTCATCTTAGCCAATCTGAGAGGTGTGTAGTGGTAAGATACTATTTTTCAAAAACTTACAAACAACAAATCAGAAAAAACCAGAAGGAAGCACACACAAGCAGGACAGTTTTGAAAGTATCACATGAAATTATTATTTGCTTTTTTAAAAAAGTAAACAGTATAAAATAGATTCATAATTTTATAAAAAAATCTTTTTTTGTGTGATCTTTGGCACTATAAGCTCAAATTTTAAAAAAGAGTGGATCCCTCAAAAAAGAAATTTTCAAGTGATTATTTACCTCCAATGCCAGATTCATTCAATTTTTAAAAGTTGCAGTTTCAAAAAAAATTATATTTTACTTACCAAAATTAGTGATGTTAAGAAACACTTTTAAGGGTATTTTCAACTCTACACAAAAATTTTTAAATTCCAAGTTTTCATACCCACATTCATAAATAGAGGCCAAGGATGCTATGCCTTGTGGCCTATTGGTGGTAGCATAGTGTGCCTGCAAAGAAATTCAACAAATGCCAAATCAAATTTCATCATTTTTACACAGATCATGTTAAACAACCACAGTGAACTATTGCTGGAGTGAATTTGTCATTTTGTTCACTTTAATTCCCTGAAAGAAGTAGATATACTTATACAGTAATTTTTACTTTTGTTTCTTGCCCCTAACCTCAAGCCTCAGGGTGATGTATTCTCCAATTTAAGAATTCAGGAGAAAAAAAGACATCTTGTATAATGCTAGCACAGCATTACTGTTACTATTTTACAGAATATAGACTTTATAATGAAGAGGGGAAAAAATGGGATTCAAATTTTAATGTGATCCTTAATAATGACAGCATCAGAGTAATCCCAACATTAAAAACCAGAAAATTATCTTCATCAAGTCTACAAATACAACTCTGAGTTATTACTACAAATATTGATAAGTGAAAAATATTTTGTGATCCTTTAAAAAAAAAAAAAAAAACTCATGTTTCCATGTTGTGTAAATTCTCCCAGCACTTAGTCATGCTATGCAACCTGGGAATCAGAAGTAAAAGTGATTAAGACAAAAACAAAGCCTTCAATTGTCTGGTTCCATTATTAAAGATAAATGAAATGCCAAAGACAAGCATTAATAATAAGAGAGGGAAAAAGTCGATACATTCTCTTATTTTAATAACTTAAGGACTTTAAAAAGATCTGAAGTTTCACATTTTTTAAAAATGCAGTACAATTTTAATTGGAGAATAGGACAGATCAAAGGAACTTCATATTAAATTACAAAGCAGAGAAGAAACATTCTTCCAGCTAGTGATCAACTTAACTAACTGTACATCTGTATTATTTCTGCATCATAATTAACTCATCATTTTTTTTAAAGTGAACCAAAATGAACTTTCTTTTCCTAGAATTTTTCTTAATTTTTACCTAGATCTAAAAAAAAGTTTTTAAAATATGTCTTTAAATTACAACATGCCAAAATAATTGTAAGATACCTCCATAGCATTTTAAAAAGTATCTTAAAATTACAATGTAAGAATACTGTACTATACATTTCATACAACCCATAACTTTTATAATTTGGGATAAAGTTCAATTTTAAAATGAGCCCTAAGAATAGCTGGCGACCAGTAAAATAATATCAATTGTGAAACTCTGCTTTAAGAGATCCAAATTCTAATATCAAATTTATTTCTTCCAGGGCAGCTAGGTGGCACAATGGAGATTACCAGACCTAGAATCAGGAAGGCTCTTCGTGAGTTCAAATCTGACTCCAAACACTTAGCTATGTGACCCTGGACAAGTCACTTAACCCCTCTTCAATTCCACATATGTAAAATGAGTGGATTAGGAAATAGTAAACCACTCTGGTATATCTTTGCCAAGAAAACCCAAAAGAGATTATGAAAAGTTGGAAAAAGATCGACTAAACAACAAACTACATTAACACATTTTTGTTGTTCTACCTTGAAGATTTCTTTCCAGTTAGGAGATATGAGTAATAACCAGTGTTTGAAAATTAAATATCAGGATTGCAAAGACAAGAGATCATCCTCCTCCCCCTACTTCATGCAGAACTTCACATAATTAGAAAATTTTCAGAGTAACTGAAGAGTTTCCAAAGAAGTAGATTGCTAACCTCCTTCAGGAATGAATTTTGGGGGCTTTTGCTATTTTCTGAAGAATACTATAGCTTTAAAGGTTCATCACTGAATACCAAATTGCTCGTGGTTTTTTCCTCTTTGCTCATAAAGGAAAAAAAATGTTAAAAAGTTTTAAAAGTCAATAAAAAAAATCAAAGAAAATGAGGGTCATTTGATTCTGATCATCATTATGAAAATAATGGCCTATTTTATGATCATGAAGCGCCCACTTAGGATGTAACATCTCTTAATCTAACTCAGAAGAAGGATGGACATCATAGGATCATAAATTTATAGGTGGAAAGGACCATCAAGTCCAGCCTCTTGCTTTTACAGATAAGGAAATTAGATATGAGAAATGACCTTTACCTAGAGTTCTCCTAACTCCAATTCCCTGTATGTGTAAATATATATATATATATATATATATATATATATATATATATATATACACACACACACACATACACACACACACACACACACACACATATATATATACACATACACACACATACATACATAATATACCCATATATGTATGAATGCATATATATGTGTATATATATACATATATATATACACACACACACAAACTGTCCTTATTTAACACACAAATGTATATACATATATACATACATTCACACACTTGAATGCTAAATAAGGGTAGTAGTCTCTAATAAATAGCCCTTCCCACATTTGCAGTAGGAGAAGAGTAGAAAGCTGAAGAACACTCTCCCACATTTGCAGTAGGAGAAGAGTAGAAAGCTGAAGAACACTCTCCCACCTCAGCTCACACCAACAGTTGGGAAGCAAAGCTGAAAGTGTGTTCTTCTAGATTTTTGTACCAATTTGTACCTGCAACTTTCCACTTCAACCTCTGCCCCCTATTTCTTATGGAGATGACTATTTGCACAGAAATGGTTTCTTTTAAATCATTATTGTTTTTGAATGCACTTCTTGAAATCAATTATCAGCTCAACTTCAAAGTTTTTTGTAAATAAGTTTTAACGATTATCTCAGGACCACAACCTGAAACAATTGTACTAAAACTAAAAGATGAGTCTAAGCAATGAAGAATTGTAATTAATTTTTTAAAAAATGTTATCCCGAGTGCTGGCTACCATTTTTTTTCCCAGGCCATTTAACTTCATCAGCATCAGACACTACAGGTGACTGAAAAGTAGGAGCTGATAAAAAAACTAGGGACTAGTAATAATGATAGGTAGGAGATAAAGATTTACCTAAGTTTAATTTACAAGGCAAGTCTATGTAGACCATGAACCATCAGTGAATATTCATTATTATTAATAATAGCCTTCTAAACCAGAAAATCTAGAGGCAAGGGAGATCCAGTACTGTAGGCATAAAGCTTTCTAATAAGTCTAAAACCCCCAAGGACTGGCAAACTCTATATGGAAATTAAAAGCCCTTTGGCAATTTCAATGAGTTTGGCTGGAATGAGTTGGCCCAAATTCCTGGGATATAACTGACAACCTTGAGCAATAGGTAGCAGCACCACTGAATGAAAATTAAAGTTTAATTAAATTTTTATTTCTTGCCTTGAGGAATATGCTGCCATTTTGTTCAGTTTTTAACCTAATTCTCAAACTTTCCCTCTGCTATTTTTTTAGGCAGAAGGCTGGTCAAAGAGCCAAAAGAGTTAATGCAGAGTGACTGAACAATCCATCCATAAGCAATTACTATAGACCACTAATTCACCTTTTGGGGGGTCTTGGAGCTCAAAACTTTTCATTTTAAAATACTATGATGTTTTAATTTCAAATACAGTAAATTATCTATCAGATATACTTCAAACAAACAAAAGCTGCTTCCTGGGGGTCCTCAATAATTTTGAAGAATGAAAAGGAGCACCAAGACCAAAAAATTTGAGAATCACTGCTGGAATCTATCTAAAATGTTGATGGGACACAAAAGAATAGAAGCAAATCATTTTTAAAGAATTAGCCACTGGCTTAGGCTGGTAAAATCAATCACACCAGGATCCCCATTTTGTCTTTATGGATCTTAGCCTTCGATACATGTATAAACATGTGTAAAGATCAGTTTTATTTATTTATTTACATCTGCTTTTATTATGTTCTTATAAGCTACATTAAAACATTAACAGTTAAATCTCACATAGCTGCAACACAGCAATTTCCAATCAGCTTCTTTCCAAAGCTTTATATTCCCCATTAATTTTACTTCTTTTGCTCCAAAATTTAAAAAAAAAAAAATTGCTTCAGGATGTTTTCTCACACCAAGAGAATCTGGGACAATCTACCATGAATTCTTGGTAGTGTTTTAATTAGAACACAATAAATTCTTTTAGACAGCTAAATAGGATTGAGAATCCACCTAAATTTCTTTTGTTGAAATTCACATTGTCCTAAATTTCAAATCTTCTTAAAAAAAAAAAAATGCTATAAAAGAGTCAGTCATTCATAAACTTAAATAGAACTTTCTAAGTCTGAAAGGTAGAGTATAACAAAAATGGCAAAAAGTTTGAAAAGATTAACAAAGCACAGGCTTTAAATACTTGTTAAGTATTTAAAAGATGTTTTAATGTTTGAGAGAAGTTGCAGGCATTAAAATAAAAAAAAAGTATTTTGCATTAACATGTTATTCATGATAATTCAAGGCAATTAAATGAATCATGCACTTATAGATGGGAAAAACAGGGCAGCTTCCTCAAGGTCATTGAGCAAATCTAATAATATCCTGGTGTCTAGATCCAATCAATAGTTTTAAATGAATACATAGACTTCCCGTCTTTAATCTAAATGGTCATGGGTATTATGTTAGAGATATTACAAAGGAAAGAGGAAGAGATGTCATGTATAACTATGTCATGTATTCGTGATCCTGTACCTTAAGCAATCTCTATTATTTTTGCTGAAATAGTTCAATTACATCATCACCAACATACACATTCCCTAAAAAATGAAAAGTCCAAAAGATAATCTTTAAAGAACATATCCAAGTACCCGTGAAGGAGAGAATACAGAAGTTCAAAATATGTTCAATTACTAATCTTCTTCCTCTGCATCATCAAAAGAAAGCAGGCTACTATTTTTTATTTGTTTCTGAATGTTTTTTGGAACCAAGTCCTCCTTTTTTTTTTCTTCATCTTTTTTCTTCTTTCTGGAATTTGCTGTCAAACCCAAATACTTCTCATCAGAGGATCGCTTGGCTGGTTTTCTGAACATAATTTTCCCATCGGCTGGAGCTGGTTCTTCATCTACAGTAAAGAACAAAGTTAAAAACTTCTTTCAAATTATTCCACATCAGTATTTTCTCCTCTTCTGATTAAGCTTTGCAAAGTTAAACAATAAACATTAATGTTTAGTGAAAACTAGGAATCCCAACAAAATAAGCTAGTTCAAGATGTTCTCAAATCATGACTTCTCTCACTTCCAATACTTCAATTCTAGCATAAGTAAACAAATGGTAAGAAAACAACCTGATATTAACAATTAAAAAAAATATTTCCAGGGGATAACCCAGTCAGATTCTGAGCCTTCATTATCTACAGCAATGGAAATTCCAAATTAAGAAAAGAATGGTTAGTTTTGGGTTTTGGTTTTTTGGCGTGTGGCCAGACCAATGATTTCATTGATCTTGGGAGGTCTCCCTGGGGAGGAAATACCCTCTGTCTCCCAGTTCAAAAAAATCACCTGTTCCATTATTTATGTTCTTAAAGTATTGCCTGGGAGAACCAAGAAAGCTCATGTGAGTTGCCCAAGATCATACAACCAGTGTTCGTTAGAGGAGCATTTGGACTCAAGGCATTTTAACTAAGGTCACCTCCCATATTGAATTTATGCTCCAAAATTTTGTTTTTTAATCATATGGAACTCAGAATGTATTGTTCCATAGAAATAATTTTCCAAATAATAGTCAGTATCCTAGAACAGTTCACAAAAGTCCATAGTACCAGAAATATGGTACTAATTATATTATTTAAATTATACCTATTATACTGTCATTAGAAAATACATAATCCTCATCCCTCCCCTCCCTCCTCCACCCCCTCAAGCTTCTCTATATTTAGGGAATAGGAGAAGGAGGGATTAGGGAAGATGTTCTTGGATACTATTAATGTTTTACCTCTCTATGATTTTTATATGTGCAATAAAAGAAGGCTCTTTTCTAATTCAATCATTCCTCAGATATTCTGAAGTAAAGAACAAAAGGACTTCAGAAAATTGATGTTTAGAAGAATGATAATTCTTGAAGATCATTAATCTTCAAAAAAGGATTCAACTATGTTCACAATTTGGAACTTAAAGCAGATTCCAAACAAAAAGGAATTTCTAGGCAGGATAAAATTTAATTGATCAAAAAACCTCATTTCCTTAGTAAGCTGGTTAATCTAGGTTTAATTTGTCATTTTTGTCCAAAAGGAGGGAAAAGGTAAATTAAAAAGTAAGGGTCATTTCCTCTGGTCAAAGGATATAAAATTATCAAAAGAATTAAAAACTGTCATTTGAAAATGAATTCCAAGTCACTTATAAAGAAAATGTAAGTTAAACCAACTCTGAGATTTTACCTTTCAACCTACAAATTAGCAAAAGTGACAAAAACCAGGAAAAGTCAATTTGACGAGGCTGTGAAAGGACAAACACACTAATGCACTACTGGTAGAACTATAAAATGGTTCAACTATTCTGTATATCACCTTACTCTTTGATCTATCTATTCCACTAAATGAACAGGCCAAGGAAGTCCAAGATAGAAACAAAGGTCCATTCAACCAGCAGCAAGCTTTGTGGCAATATAGAATTAGAAACACAGTGGGTATCCACCAATTGGGGAATGGATGAAGAAGCTATGGTATATGGATATGATGAATTATTATTGTACACTAAAAAATATGGGAAATTCAGGAAAAAATGAAGATAAAAAAATCACAAGAATGAAAATGATTTCAATAACATAAGTGAAGCAAACTAAATGCCAAATTCTAAGTATTAATAATAATAATAATGGTCCTAGAAAACACATAAAATGGTCCTAGAAAAACCTCTCTCAAAGTATAGAGGTAGACTATTAATAGTAGCTAGCTTTATTTAGTGCTTTAAAATTTGAAAAACAATTTACAAATATAAACTCATTTTATCCTTAAAACAATCCTAGAAAGCATTATTATCTTTATTTTTACATTAGAGGAAAACTAAGCAGGCTGATTTGCCCAGGATCCTGCAGCTAGAAAGTGCCTCAAACCATATTTGAATTCAAGTTCTCTTCACTTCAGGTCCAGTGCTCTATCTACTGAGTTATTCAGCTGCCCTATTACTAGGTTAGAAAATTGTACATATTATCCAAAGTAGCCACTGTGTCAGATGTTAAATTTGAATTAACAAATGTAGTCCAGTGTTTTTAAGAATAAATTATGATAGAATCACTCACAACTACTCTGAAGGACATATGATGAAATCTCCTATCCATACCCAGAGAAGGAACTAATTGTGTCTGAATACAGATTGAAGCATTCTCTTTTTTTTTTTTTTCCTCTTTCTCTCTCTCTATTTCTTCCTTTTAACTTAATTTTTCTTGTAGGTTTTTATTTTTATTAGGGTGGGAGATCTATGTTTTCTTTTACCACTTGACTTTTATGGAAATGATTTGCATAATTTCACATGTGGTTTCTTAATTGTCAATGGAAATAAAGGAGAGACCATCCTAGAACTCAAAAATCTTAAAAACAAATGTAAAAAAAATTGTTTTGAATGTAACTGGAGAAAAATATTAAATAAATTTAAAAAAATAAAAAGGAATTATTGATAAATAAATATTTATTAAGCATCTTAAAAAAGAATAAATAACAAATCTGTTCATGTTATGTGCTTGGGATGTTATTTAGTAAAAATTTCTACAAAAGATTGGTCATAGAGATGAACAAAGTCCTACTGCTGACTTGGCAGAGTAGAAGTGCTATATTTTGAATTATGTGGTTTCCTGATGTTCTTTACTTCTATTAAATGACGATGGGCTTGCGATCTGTTTTCAGCAAAACCTCCATCAGGAGTGTAAATAAAGATCGCCTCGGTCTAAGAAATACCTGATGATCTAAATAAATCTTTCCTTTGGTTTCTTAAGGTTTTTTATAACTGCACTCCATGTTTTCTCCTCTTGAGCGAAAATAACATTTGGGAAAACAATAGATGCTGGGCAGAGAAAAAGACTGAGACAACAAAATAAAACTGGCAAGCATTTTTGACCTTGAGCATCAAGATGATTTACAGTTGTTGTTCAGTTGTTTTTCTGAATCTTTGTGATCTTATTTAGGGTTTTCTTGGCAAAGATATTGGAATGGTTCACTATTTCCTCCAGCTCATTTTGATAGATGAAGAAACTGAGGCAAATAGGGTTTATTGACTTGCTCAGGGTCACACAGCTAGGAAGTGTCTGAATTTGAACTTGGGTCTCTAAGATGTATTTTATATAAAATTGTAGGTGCATTTATGTCTTTCTAGTTCATTCAAATAGTTGTTTAAAATTTTTTAAAATAAATACAATCTAACATTCTTTCATTTTAAATTCTGTTGACTCAGTATCCTATTAGGCCAAAAGAAATCAAAGCATAAACTTGGATGGAGAGAGGAAGAACAGGAGTCTGTATCTGTGCTGGAAAGCAAGACTTCTCATGATGGAGTGGGAAGGGGCGTGAAACTTGGGAGTCCAAAGTGATCTGGATAAGAAGGAAGGCTCCATCAGTCACAGTTTTCTCATGATACTGAAGATTAAATGAGCTAACTAATGTAAGGAAAGCACTTTACAAATCTAAAGGCAGCATACAAACATCAGCTAGAATTACAAAAAGATAAAGGAATGATCCTGAGCAGCCTTCATTTCTGAACAATTTTGGAAAATGGAAAAACCAGAAGCATGAATCAAAGCCCAGAGTCTGGTATGCTAGCAGGTTACCATTTAGAGAATTTATAGGTGACAGAACATTTAAGAATCACAGCTTCACTGGACAATACATTTTTCTTAACTACACAAAAAACATTTTTTAAAAAAGGAAAAAAAAGGTCAGTCATGTAATAGAAGCTTCCAGATGACAGAATAGCAGTGTCTGACTAGTCTGGGGCTTATTGATTCCAATTTAACGACATATACTGTGCCCTCCTAATAGTATTATCACTATATTTATTACAAATGACTCAAGGCAGAGGAATCAGTGGCAGCATTGAAATAAATGGTGAATATTTTTTAAATGAACTCCAAGGTGGTGGGAGGCTGGGCTTGGCCAGTCACAACAACTACTAAGTTACTTGGGTGAGGGGCTCTGGCTGAAAATACTGATTTTTTTGCTGATTTTCTAGCTTGTAGTCTGAGAGGCCCCCTTCCCAAAGATAATTTTCTTTCTAAGGCAAAGAATCTAACTCTCATGACAATTTCCAGAGATCAGAAATGAGTTTGACTTTTAGTTGTCACTAGAAAGCTTAAAAAAAAAAAAGTGCTCCTCAATTAATCTGGGCCAACTGATTGTATATAAACCCAAGTAAGCTATTATTGCATGTGCCCTTTAAATCTATAATAGGAACACGCTGCTTCCTCTCTATAGCAGCTTTTATGAGCTGTGTGGCCTCCTGTCCACTCTTCAAGCTCAGATGTGATTTCCATTTGGATCTTTATCTACTCTTTAGACACCTTCCACTGCTGGCCTTTTGTCCATATCCATTCCAGCTGGATCAGTCTTCCTAGTTCAATCTCCCAGTATCTTTTGATCAGCTCACTTGATTCCCTCTAGTTTACCGTGGATACACAGCACATGGGGCAAAACTTTAGTTTAAATCCAGGCTTCTAATATTTCTGTATTAATGTTTTAAAGCTAACAAAAATGAGGGGAGAAAGATGGAGCCATTAGAACTACAGAGGCTTGTGAAGGAGAGAGAAACAAAGAGAGTGACTAATGCTGATAGGAGCTCTTCTGTTTCTTTTCCTGAGGGTTATCACTAGGAGTCTCTCCCCAGTGACAAACTCCTCTTTGGAACTGAGCTATCAGTACCTTTTTCCTAGCAGCAACAGGGAGGAGAAAAAGGACCTGGCTCACTTCCCTTTTTCCTAATCAATTTCTTAATTATTCCTACAAGGCTCAATCTGATCCAAGAGGCCCAAATGATTCCAATAAGAATTTTCTTTTTCCAACAAGAATAAAAAGAACTTTGATCTGGAGTTGGGATACCCAAGTTTGGATTCTGATTCTGAGAAATGCTGTTCATATTCTGATTCTAATACTTAATAAGTGTATAATCCTGGACAAACTACAGGATCAATGGGTCTTATTTTCATCATCTAAGAAATCAGATAAGACTAGATAATCTTTCCTTTTAATTCTAATCGGTTCCACATAGATGTAGATATTCTTACATCACAGTATACTGATATACCATAGTTATATATATTTAATAAAATTTAATTTAATTTAATAAAATTTAATAAAAAATGTAACCAAGTATAAAAAGATCAACAAGCACTTATGCACCTACTATATTGGAGTATTGTGCTAGGGATACAAAGAAAAGCAAAAGGAACCTCTGCCTTACAAAGGCTAACATTCTAATGAAGGGTCAAACTGCCTTTATTTTATTTTAAAATTATCTTAATTAGTACTTTCTGTTTTTATATCACATTCACTTCTGAATATATCCATTCCCTCATCCCTTACTCCATGCACATCCTGTGACAATAAATCAGCCGTTTAAATTGGAAAAATAGGAATAGCTGGGAACAATTCATTTCCAAAAAGGACAATCAAACTTTGTTATTACATCAAGCAATGTATTTGATCATAATCTGTATGAAATATTAGAGTTCATTTATATTACTTTCCTGGATGAGCATTACATATTGAAATGGATCCAAGAAAAGCACTGTCATACTTACCATAAGATTCTTATTAGTCTTATTATTAAAATAAGATGCTTATTAGATGGGGCTACAGAAGCCTCATGTGCCAGAATCCAAAGAGGAGACAGCCCAGGGACTACCTAATCATTCACCAACTCAGATGTGTCCAGGCACTTACTAAGACCAATGGTCTGCTGTTTTATAAGCAAACCATGCAGATAATGGTGAGATTCTTCCTTGGGAAGGTAACTCTGTCCAGTGAATGCAAAGTCAAATTCTGAATATAGAGTTCCACAGAAGTACTGGTCCCATTCCCCACTAGGTAGCAACCTCTTCTTGGAATGGTGACATCCCCTGGTTAGGAGATGGATGAAACCATGGGCAGTGAAATCACTCAATAATAGCAGGCAACAACTCATCTTGCCTAGGGGAAAGCCCATGTTATTATACCCAGGCATAGGTGAACTCATGATCCAAATAACCACTATGACCTCAGGTCTGTCTAGTTATGTAGGTATTCTTATTAAATTCAGTGGTTGAGTTATCATTTCAGGTACCTACTGAGAGCTGATATGGGGGAATTAAGCTGCAGACCTGTCAACCACTTTTATCTTCAGCCCCACAAGTGTCTCTTCCTTGTATTTACCATTGACTTGCAGCTTACTGGCTAGACCATTTATCTAAGTTGTTGGTGATAAGATAAATGGGCCTACCAGTCCCACCACACCTAATGGATGGCCAGATAAACTGCCTTTCATTATGACCATGGGTTGAATGGTGGTTATAGTACAAGTCCAACATGATCCTTTATATTATAGGGCACTGCTAGTAAAGAACCAATGAACTTCTATTAGCTGGGAAGGAAATGCTTATATAGGTTAATACTTAGGATGCTAATGAGAGACAAGGCTGTATTTATGTAGTTGGGGCCTCAAGATGTAGTAGCCATGAAACCTGTTTATGTTCCTAGCTAGTAGCAGGCCTGCTCTTAGCATTGTTCTAAATGTGCCATTTCTATCTCATAATGGATTACTACTAAGCTTGATTGATCTCATGAAAAAGGGAAACACATACAACACTATTATGGCCATATTCAGGTCAAAAAGTAAAAAGGTGACATACATACATACATATATATATATTAAGTTTCTCACTATTTATCAAGAATAAATATAGCAATATATTTAGCAATATATCAGAAACTGGTTTCCAATGTAACAGATTTTGGGGGGGATAGAAGGGAGTATAACTGGGGGTAACTCTTAAGAACAAAAACTCAATGGATGCATCTGTCTTTCCCTAAAAGAAATCTCCCATAAGCTCCATGAAGCATTATTGCTTATCACCAAAATCTCAAGTGCTACTAAATCAAAAGAAACATAAAAACCTAGTGGTAAAACTGCTTGGTTTACTTCTTAAAGTTATTAGGAGATTCAATAATGGGGCTCTTCCACCCCAAAAGCTATCAGCCTTCCTAATGGTCTGGCCAATCAGGAAAGCAGAATGTTTGGGTGGGGAATTAGATTGATATTAGAATAAATCTATCAACCATCATGCCCACTTTGTGTTGTGAAGAGGCACCATGTACAAACAACTTTTTAGCCAGGATACACTGTGCTCCTGCAGGTGAGTGCCTGGGGATTTAAGGGCATGGCTCTGCATTTTCTAGGGTGTGCCCCAAGGGCACTGTGTTTTCTGCTGGCTCAGTCACTGTGGGCCTGTTACCCAGGGTTTCTGACAGAAATAGGCAGGTCTGGATGATCTATGACCCTTTTAGCCAAGCTATGACAAAGTGCTGGAGAATGAAGGTACCCTGTGATGGGACAGTGAAGGCGTGCCTCTACTAACTAAATGAGAACTGCATTTGGTGAGTAAGGGGAACAGGGAATGAAGAGAGCAAACTGAGCTAAATCCACCTTGTGGTACCAAGTTCAGGACCTGCCAGCTCCAGGGGGAGAAAGAGAGATCATGATTCAGTTGAGTTTAATTCCACATCCATGGTTCAAAGGGAAGGTCAAGGGTGCCATGACTCCAAATGTTTGTTGGTCTTTGGTAGTCTGCCCTGACAGGTAATGCCTTTTAGAGCTGGTGATTAGATGAGGAAAGGGGAACTAAAGAGCTGTCAAGCTTCTTAGCTTTAAACTGATGGTGTGGGACCCCAATGAGGGTTATCCCACTAATCTAATATATCAATGTCAATCATATTAATGGAGAGAGGAGAAATGACAAGTTGAGGGGAGGGGAGGCCCTGCTATTCCTGCTACCAACCTCATGGGGCATATTTCTTCCTATATTTTTGCTACCACATTTTCCCTGTACTTCCTAGCTTCATAGGAGTCCTTTGAATAAATCTGAATTGAATAAATTCCCTGTGATGATCTAAAAGCATAGTAAATACTGAATGTTCCTGTTACCCTAAGGAACACAGAGAATATATTTATACTTTTGCTGATCTCTGGGAGGTAAGGAGAGGATTGGTCTTTGTTGGACCACTCACAGCCCTTGGGTCCTTAGGGCATCAGTCCCTTGGCTAAGGGTGCAAAGTTAGTTGAGATCAAGACATAAAAGTGGAATAGAAAATTGGCAGGATGTTGCCAACCCCTTAAGTATCCTAGGATGTTTCCTAAAATGACATCATCCTCCTTCTCTGGCCTTTTTCCTTTACCAGATGAAATAATACCCATATCCATTTATTGGGCTGGCTATATACCATTTCCTTCATAACAGCACAATCCAACAATAAAACAAATATGTTCCTGAGGGATATTTCAGAGGGTTCCTCTCTTCTTCTGCCCATAGGAGAAGGGATGTTGCCTTGCCATAGGAATCACAGTCTGTCTCTCTGCACTGAGGCTAGGATTTTTTTTCTAGTTTTTCTTGATGTATGATCCCTGCATAGTCACATTGAGTGGCTGTTTATCCTGAGGTTAGAAAGAACAATTCCCTTCAGGCATCCAAGAATGGGTTACACAATGGAGACCCAACAGAGGTGATAAGTGGCAATTAGCAATTTGTGCAGCTTCATAGTTTGAGACTCTCTTGTTGTGAACCTAATGCCAGCAGTCACTGGTATATATCCAATCTATTATTTCCTTTTCCCTGAGATACTGCATCTCTCTCTCCACTAAGTAAATGCTATGGTCCGACAAGTTCCCTGGTACCCAAATATAAACCAGCATTCTTGCCAAAAAAAATCTCCATCCATCTAAGGGAAAACATGGAGCCAAGAGGGAAGTATGTCTTGACAACAATCTAGGCGGCACCTTGAGTAAAGGCTCCAGTCTACAAGCTCAGCCTGATGAAAACCAAAGCTCTCTATACACAGAAAACCAGCTCTCAAGGTCTCAATTATTTAGCCAAAACCTGGCCTTACCTGGGGAAGGAGGGGAGGGCTTTGCACTTTCAAATTCCTAACTTTGGAACAACCCTGGCACTGACAACCAATGAGGAGGCCCAAATGAGGTCACATGACAGAAACTGCCTTCGAGATATCCCTGTGCCATGTGTGGGGCTGCATTTCTTTCATACCAGGGTCTCTCCCTTAACCACCAAAATCTGACAGGATTTTTAATTAATCAAGCAGCTAATCCCGCCACTTTAATCACCAACCTGAGGACCTTTTCTGCTCTGCAGCTACACGTGCCTGAAATGCCTTCTCCTGTAAGTAGCCTTAAGATTCGCTTCCTCTCCTTGACCTTTCAGCATCTCGTTCCACTTCTCCCTCTGCTTTTGCTAATTTAGCTGGTGTGATGAGCTGAATAGCTGGCCTCACCGCCATTCATGGCAAGGTCCTCCTGACAGCCCCACCCACCCAGCCCTCAGGCCCCACCCAAGTCCCATGGCTTCCCTCTCTGCTTCCCCATGTGGCCAGTAGAGAGAGACCACAGCTCTTGGGAGGACGATGGCCTAGGACATTAAGGTATGGAGACCATCCTGGAGATGTCGTTGGCCTGCAGATGTAACCAGGACCAGATGTGAGAAAACAAAAATCTTGCAGCGGCAAGGCTTCCTCCCTGAGATCATCAGGAACAACCCAGATGGAGGCAGAGAGGTCCCCAAGGTCCACCTTCAGTTTGCACACTAAGCCTGGAATTGCTTCAGGTTGCATACTAATCAGGAAAACAATGGACTTGAAGTCAGGAAGGCTCTCTTACTGACTTAGGCAAGTCATCTAACCATTCTCAAGTTTTCTCATTTATAAAATGGGGATCTAGTTATTGATTCTGTTTTCAAAGGGTTTTCTGTATAATCCAACAATCTCTGGCTTTCTCGTTCCTTTTTACCATTCGTGTTTTTCAATATGTTTTTTACAATGCTCATCTATTTCCACCTTTTCCTTGAAATCATCAAGTATCAAAGGATATTTTGACTTAATTTGGGAAAATCCAAGTTCCTTCTAGAATTTCTTACCTCTGTCTTTTAAATACACTTCATGCATGACCATGCAAAATGAGGGGAACCAAAGCTTCCACAAATGTCATGTTTCTTGTTGCTCTGAATCACATGATGAATCAAGTCCTATAATTCCATCATTTACTTTCCCAAGAATAGCAGAGGAGCCATCTTTCCATTTGAAGGCAACTTCCTTTTTTCTTCTAGTTCCATTTATGGCCAGAACATTGAATTTAATATGATGTAGGTCACTCAGTTATGTATGCAATTGCTGGGCATTGGATAAGGAGCTCATATCTGGGATGATAACTGCCAACTTAAAATTATTGGTATCCTAAAACCTGTATGATTCTTAGTACCTGAAGCCCATTTCTACCCCTCTGCCATCATAACTGTACAAGTCAGAAAAGGAATACGGAAGACGTGGGGACATTTATGTTTGTTTGCTTTATGAGGTATCATGGTGAAAGAATTCATCATCAAGTAACCAAATTACTGAATGGCGTATTTTGCTTCACAGAACCCTTTATTTAGAAAGAGTATTATTTAGGATGAACTATTTGTATATTCTTCCTTCTTTGGTATTTTCTTTTTATTTTTGTTTTAGGAATATTTAAAAAACTTCACCTACATAAAATTAAAGGCTAACATGAAAAGAATGATAATTAAGGCATTTGACTTTCTTTGTTTTAAAAGGATCATTAAAAAGACTTCATTTACAACTAATAACATGCAGAAACTATGTTTGATAATTTTTTCTATAAAATTATTTACTTCCCAAAATAAACATAAAATGTTTCTTTCATTACAACCCCTCTATTTCTAAATTACTTTTTCCTATCTTCATTACAAACAATTCAAGATTCCAAGTTTCCTTACAATTGAAGCACCTCCCACTAAAGGCATTCACGGTTTACTGACATTATTAGCAAAGCTCTGAGAATATTAGGCAAATATTTATGGTGAATTAGCTAACAGGACACCAACTATACCCTATAACTCCTGCCAAAACACAAGGGTTGTCTTTACTTAAAATTAAATTATAGACCACAGTATCTTGGAAAATCTTTCCTTTAAACAATGAAATGCTAAATCATACTTTCATGTGCTCTCAAGCTCAATCAAACTAAGGGATCAGATGGCCCACAGAGATCAACAATGTTTTATCACTTGAGAGTCCAATCTGTGCTAGAACAGTGCCCCCAAACAGTTAAAATCTCATGTTTCCAGGCTGGCCAATATAAAATGATCTGATTTTTCTTTATCTAGTTATTAATGGGAAAGTGTTCATACTAAGAAAAAGAATCTATTTCAGAGGCAAACTGGAAGAAGCGGGGGGCCAAATGTGAATCAATCCTTGAGGTGAGTATTCACACAAAATGATTCAAATTAGGAAAGAAGCAATTTGAATCAACACAATACATGACCTCACATAACAAATTAAAAGAAAAGTTGATTCAAAGGAAGTCAATCTTTTGTATATAATTAAACCATTGCTTTGATTTTTATTTTAAGGATACTGAAGATTGACAATTGTTTTAGTATGATATAAATCAAAGTGGAAAAATATGCCTTTTTTCCCCCCTCAATTTCAAAATAAAGGTGAATTCTTTCTTCAAATGTTAACATTTAAATGGATATATGATGTTTCTATAGGGCCTCAATATGAGAACCATGGCCATTCACTTTGAAGGATTTATATTCTAATAAGATGAAAATATATATATACATTTTACATAGACTTGGGTGAGACATCAGAATAAGTCACATTTATTATTTACAATGCAAATATATTTAAAAATTCCTTCAGAAAAAAAATTACATTTTGGATGAATACTTATAAAAATATAGATTGCCCAGGTTAACAGAGGAAGAAATAAATTACTTAAATAGGCCCATTTTAGAAAAAGAAATTGAACAAGCTATTAATCAACTCCTTAAGAAAAAATCTCCAGGGCCAGAAGGATTTATAAGTGAATTCTATCAAACATTTAAAGAAAATTAATTCCAATACCATGCAAACTATTGGGAAAAACCGGAAAAGAAAGAGACCTATCAAATTCCTTTAATGATGCAAATATGGTGCTGCTAGCTAAAACAGGTAGAGTGATAAAACAGAGAAAGAAAATTATAGACCAATTTCCCTAATGAATATTGATGCAAAAATCTTAAGTAAAATATTAAAAAAAGATTACAGCAAGTTATTACCAGGATAACACACCATGACCAAGTGGGATTTATACCAAGAACACAGGCATGGTTCAAGGAAAACTATTAGCATAATTGACTATATCAACAACCAAACTAACAGAAATCATATGATTATCTAAATAAAAACAGAAAAAGCATCTGGCAAAATCCAATACTCATTCCTATTAAAAACATTAGAGAGCATAAGAATAAATGGAATTTTCCTTAAAATAATTAGTAGCATCTATTTAAAACCATCAGCAAGCATTATATATAATGGGAATAAATTAGAAGTATTCCCAATAAGATCAGAACTGAAACAAGATCGCCCACTATCACCATTACTATTCAATACTGTATTGAAAATGCTAGCTTTAGTAATAAGACAAGAAAAATAAATTAAAGGAATTAGAGTAGGTAATGATGAAACCAAATTATCAATCTTTGCAGATGATATGATAGTATACTTAAAGAATCCAAGAGAATCAATTAAAAAACTACTAGAAACAATTCACATCTTTAACAAAGTTGTAGGATACGAAATAAATCTACAGAAATCATCAATATTTCTATGTTACTAACAAAGTCCAGTAGCAAAAGATAGAAAGTAAAATTCCATTTAAAATAATTGTAGATAACATAAAATATCTGGGAATCTACCTGCCAAGACAAAGTCAGGCTATACGAACATAATTACAAAACACTTTCTATACAAATAAAGTCAGATCTAAACAATTGGAAGAATATCAAGTGGTTGTGGGTAGGCTGAGCTAATATAATAAAAATGACAATTCTACCTAAATTAATCTACTTATTCAGTACCATACCAATCAAACTACCAAAAAACTACTTTACAAAGCTAGAAAAAATAATAATAAAGTTCATCTGGAAGAACAAAATATCAAAAATTTCAATTGAATTAATGAAAAAATGTAAATGAAGGTGGCCTAATTGTACCAGATATAAAATTATATTATAAAGCAGCAGTCATCAAACCATTTGGTACTTGTTAAAAAATAGAATAGTTAATCAATGGAATAGTGTAGTTTCCCAAGACACAATATTGATAAATTGTCAAAGGATAGGAACAGACAATTTTCAGATGAAGAAATTAAGACCATTTCTTGTCATATGAAAAAATGCTCTAAATCACTACTGATCAGAGAAATGCAAATTAAGACTACTCTGAGGTACCACTACACCTCTCAGATGGCTAAAATGATAATGAAAAGATAATGACAAATATTGGAGTGGATATGAGAAAACTGGGACAGTAATACACTGTTGGTGAAGTTGGGAACTGATCTAACCATTCTGGAGAGCAATTTGGAACTATGTCCAAAGGGCTATCAAATTGTGCATACCCTTTGATCCAGCAATGTCTATAATGGGCCTATATTCCAAAGAGATCATAAAAAAGGGAAAAGGACTACATGTGTAAAAATGTTTTTAGCAGCTCTTTTTGTAGTGGCAAGGAACTGGAAACTGAATGGATGGCTATCAGTTTGGGAATGGCTGAAAAAGTTACAATCTGTTAATGTTATGGAATATTATTGTTCTCTAAGAAATGAGCATCAGGATGATTTCAGAGACTCCAGGAGAGACTTACATGAATTGATGCTAAGTGAAATGAACAGAACCAGGAGAACATTGTACACTTTAGCAAGATTATAAGATGATTAATTTTGATAGATGTGGCTCTTTTCAACAGCGAGGTGATTCAGGCCAGTTCCAGTGGGCCTGTGATAGAGAGAACCATTTGCATCCAGAACAAAGACTGTCAGGACTGAATGTAAATCACAACATGATTTTTTCCACCTTTTTTGTTGTTAGCTTGCTTTTTGTTGTTTTTTTTGTCTTCATTTTTTTTTCCTTTTTGATTTTGTTTTCCTTGTGCACCATGATGAGTGTGGAAATATTTATAGAGGAATTGTACATATTTGGCATATATTGGATTGTTTCAGTCTATAAGGAAGAGGATGGAGGAAGGGAGGGAGAAAAATTTGGAACACAAGGTTTTCAAGAACTATTTTTGCATGTATTTTGAAAATAAAAAGCTATTATTTAAAAATAATTTTTTTAAATTACATTTTATAATTTCCTTTATAATTTCATTAAGAAGCAACCAGATGACTTTTCAAGACACAAATTGGTTGCACAATCAAAAAGGATGCTGCTGCATCGTCCAAAAGTTGGACCTGAAGCAACCCCTCCTGACTACTGCTGACAAACAAAATTATCAAGTGAACTTAGGACATTCAGAAGGAAGCTTCCTACTGTTGCTAGGGTTTTTCTTTAAATACATGTCAAGTGTTCTAGAAATAATAAAGTTATGTCAGTGCCCGTTATATGCCAGGCATTGAACTAAGCATAGGAAATACAATCCTTCCCCTCAAGGAGCTCAGTCTAATGGGATGGGGGTAGGGGGAGGGCATGCAAATAGCTAAATACAAACAAGATATAGACAAAATCAATGGGGGAGAGGGAGGGAGATAACAAAGATTAATAAGATATGAGGAAAAAGACAAGAAGCTCCAGCATTTACTAATGCAAGACTAACTTCTGCTCCCTCAAGTCACTGCTGCTTCATCAAATGGATATTCAACAGTTTTTCTTCTATACATTTTCCATTCATGTGTTTATCAGGTATAGCCCATACGGAGCATTTCTGACCAGTTAGGGACAGGAAGTAAGAATTGCCTCTGATCTTCAGAAAAAAGGTGGATCATCAATGATGATTGATGCCCAATATAAAACTACTTTCAACAAAATTACTAACCTTACCAACTCCTGAATGCCCAGACCCCAGAGAGAGGCAGGAGCAAGGGCAATGACAGTGATCCGTTTTTCCTAGGCCCCCTACGTTGGGGGAGAGCTACTGTAGTCCTGACCACCCCAGCTTATAGTGGTCATGATGAAGCCAGAGAACTATGGGAGCTGGGAAGAGTGAAGAAACTAAGGTTAGTACACAGAGAGGGCTCTGGTGAGACATAACAAATACTCATTTAAGGGGATCAGCATTCTACTTTATCATGCAACTCACACATTTTCTCTATCAATTTTTTTTCTTTTAAAAATTTTTTTTATTGAAGCTTTTTTTTTTCAAAACATATACAAGGATAATTTTTCAACATTGACCCTTGCAAAACCCTGTGTTCCAATTCCCCCAACCCTTCCTCCCATCCCCTCCCCTAGATGGCAAGTAAGCCAATATATATCAAACATGGTAAAAAAAAAAAATATGTAAATCCAATACAGGCATACATATTTATACAGTTATCTTGCTGCACAAGAAAAATCAGATCAAAAGGAAAATAAAATGAGAAAGAAAATAAGATTCAAGCAAATAACAAAAGAAGTGAAAATGATCCACACTCAGTTCCCACAGTTCTCTCTCTGGGTGTAGGAGGCTCTCACCATCACAAGATCATTGGAATTGCCCTGAGTCATCTCACTGTTGAGAAGAGCCACATCCATCAGAATTGATCATTGTATAATCTTGTTATTGCCATGTACAATGATCTCCTGGTTCTGTTCACTTCACTTAGAATCAGTTCCTGTAAATCTCTCTAGGCTTCTCTGAATTCTTCCTGCTGATCATTTCTTATAGAACAATAATATTCTATAACATTCATGTACTGTAACTTATTCGGCCATTCTCCAACTGATGGACATCCATCAGTTTCCAGTTCCTTGTCACTACAAAAAGAGCTGCCACAAACACTTTTGCACATGTGGGTCCCTTTCCCTCCTTTATGATGGTAGAGATAAAAGCACAGTGGATCAAAGGTGGTGCACAGTGTGATGGCTCTTTGGGCACAGTTCTAAATTGCTCTTCAGAATGGATGAATCCATTCTTAACTCCACCAACAATGTATTAGTGTGCCAGTTTTCCCACATCCCCTCCAACATTTGTCGTTATCTCTTCCTGTCATCTAGAGGTCCTACCATCATTTAAAGGGCATATCCTCCTTGTTCTTCTGGCCATCAATTCCTGAATTTCCTAAGCTTTTGGACTAATTTTTTAAAAGTTGCTTTAAGAAACAATGACAGGAAATAAATGTGTATAAATGTATTCTGTATGAATTTATATACATGCATTCATACATTTACATTTTTTAGTCCAGAAGTCTTGACATCAGTAGTGTAGCAAACTCCAGGTAGAAACTCCCTCCATGAAAGAAATGAACAACTTTTTCTGTAATTTACGGTCTTAGTGACTTGCCTGGTTCCCTGAGAGCTTAAGCAATTTATCCAGGGTCATACAGCCTGAGTGTATGAGGGGCTGGACTTGAACTCGATCTTTCTGATAAAAGTAATTTTTCTTAATTCATATGTGAGTATACCCCCTGCTCAAACTCTAGTGACTCTGTACTGCCTCCAGACAAAGATGATACTCCTGTTTGGTTTTTACATTTCTTCATAGCCTGACTCTAAGCCATCTTTCCAGTCTCTCTGTCTCTGTCACACACACACATACACACACACACACACACACACACACACACACACACACACACACGGATAACCAGTGGATGGAGTACTGAGCTCAGAATCAGGAAGTTCTGAGTTCAAATCTGCACGCAGGCACTTACTAGCTGTGTGACCTAGGAAGGTCACTTAACCTTTTTCTCCTTAACTGTATAATGGGGCTAATGACAGTGCCCAACACACAGTAGGCTCATAAGAAGCGCATCTTCCATCCTGTCGGTCCCTTTCTTTTCACACCCAGGCACAGGTGTACATCTGTAAACACGCATACACATTTACTTAGGAAGAAGAACTGTTTCCTCTTTTTGTCTCCGTCCTCATCTCTGTACCCAGCACAGAGCCTGGCAGGCTTCCCCCTGCATTGCTGGCTGATAGCTAACTCAGAGGCAAGCCAGCACTACCTACTGTACAATGCTGCTCCGCTAGACACACAGAACTATGTCAACAACACAAACATTATGGACGACACCCTTTTGTAAAGGGAGGGGAAACAACGTGGAAGCCTGACTCAATTCTCACAGGCAGAAAATCTTGCAGAAATTCACTTTTGAGGCAGCAGTTAAAATTCCATCTCTGAAAATGATGGGCCATTCCCCAGGACCGTTATTCCAATATGAGATTCATTAGGGACCATGGTACGGGACATGAGATGGGTGACCTCTGCCTGCTGAAGATGAGAAGTGGAAAGCTCTGGCCTGACTCCAATACTTAAACCTCATGTACTTGCAGAGTTAACGAGTGTTTTCAGGTCCTGATTGAATGCTACTGGTAGGGAACAAGTGAATGAGCTAAAGTTAAGGGAAACCCCGTGATATTTATATCAGGTTAGAGGCTGATCATAAAGCAGATCAATCACTAGCCAAAGAAATAGGAACCCTGGCCAGGTAGAAGACAAATTAGCTGTGGAGTTACAAAGAGGCCTGGCCAATGTTTGCCTGGACTTCTGTCTTGTTATCCCCACAACAATGCTAAGTTCCAACTAACCTTAAGTAACAGGACACAGCTAGGTGGTAAATGGAATTAGGAAGTCAGTCCTAAACTCTAATTCAGCCTCAGATCCTAGAACCAGCAGTGTGATCAGGTCAAATCACTTAACCACCGTCTGCCTCAGTTTTCTCATATGTATAATGGGGATAATAATCATCTACATCTCAGGTTGTTATGAGGACATAAGAAGTCAATATTTGTAAAGCACTTTTCAAAGCTTAAAGTGCTACATAAATGTTTCCTATTAACAGGAGTTAGCATGGGAGTGAATGGGGCAGGGAAGATAGAAGAGAGGGAAAATTCTAGCCTCGTCAATTATTAAGTCTGGAGTATACCAATTGGGCAAATTTGAGATGCCCCAAGAAGAGGGAAGGACAAATGTCAGAATCATGTATTTCTTTCTTCTCTTTAAACCACTTATCCTGGGTCACTTAGAAAAAGTGTCTAAGTAGCACAGTAGATGAAGAGCTGGCCTCAGGGTCAGGCAGATCTGGGAATGAGCCCTGCCCTTGCCACCTCGGTGCTCTAAACCTTCATATAGAGTCTTGTAATTCAATGCAGAGATCACAAAATTCTGATTTATTATCAGTCAAGGATTGATTTGTACACCTATTTTATATACCTGTAAGTCTGGGGTCATGAAAAACTAATTGGGTGAAAAGGGGTCAAGAGTGGGAAAAATTCAAGAAGCCCTGGTCTAAGCAAGTCTCTAAAATGCCAAGTGGCAGAGAAGATACTGATCTGCATTGGTAAAGGGAGCTTTCTCATCGCCAGGTCCCCTCCCTCCCTTACCCCTTTTGATCACTGGGCAGAGCAGAACTGGACAGAGGAAAACTGGCCATGAATTTTAGCAGCCCTGACTTCAATGTCAGAGTGAAGGGGTATGGAAGGAGGTCTGCCATCCCTGGCTACTATGGGGACTCACCAGTTGAGTGGCAAGCTAAAAGTTTCAGGTCCTGAGTTTATTCAAATGGGACAAGTAGAGTGGCAGGATTATAATAAAGCCATCATATATTAATCCAATTTCACATACTGCTATCTTGGCCACACTGCACAGAAAGGTAATAAAAAGAAAATTAATTTCCACTTAGGTGAAATGGGATAGCAGAGAGTTATATGCCTGACAACGTTGAAGAGAATAGTCAATAAGCCGGTAAAAGTGGTGCCAGGTGGGTGGTCTCCAGGGATCTGCATCTTTCCATGAGTGTCATGTTCCACACCAAAGAATACGGGCACTAATCACTTTTTTTTCTCAAATGGGCCTATGAAGTCAGTGGTGCAGATAGCTGCATCGACCCAGTCGGGGACTTTGGGCACCCCGTTGGCAGGAAGTCTCTTGTCCAACGCTGGTCAGCACCTGCTTTATAACTGAGAGCCTTAAAAATCTGCCCAAGGTCTCCTGGGACGCACATTCAAGGTCTGGGCCCTGGTCTTTCTGACCCAAGGCCAGCTCTCCATCACTCCACTTCGCTTCTTCTCTATGACTAATTCTCCAATACTCCAAACACCGAGGTTGTCTTCTATGTCACCCATTGTGACATCCTCTATCACTTGGGTTTTTTGTTTCCCACTTAGCGGTCAGCACTGAGATGAGAAGAATGGCATTAAAGCTGTGGGGTGATAAGGATCTGTGGGAGTGAAGCTCCTGCGCAAACCTCCTGTGGGAGCTGAGAATGGCCTATCTGGAGTGGGAATTGGGTGCTGGTCTCTGACTGGTAGTTACCCATCTGGTTATAATGAAGCGCAGGGACAGATGGTACAATCCATACCAATTTGACCTAATTGATAGCTAGTTGTTTTTTTATTAGTAATAGTAGACATGTTTATAAAAATAAATATTGCATAGTAAAATTTATATTTAAACTACATTATATATTATTATACAGTAATGAGATAGAAACATTAGCAACCAAACTGTAAATGCTTCTATAGTATCAAACTTAACATGTTTCATAGAGCACACAAACAAATCTCTAAAGATTTGGGGATTTAAAGCTGCAAAGACATTAATTATTATTTTCACTGCCTATTAATGAAGAAAGACTTCTCAAATTCTGGGCAGTATGGAATTCTGCTCCCAGAAATGTGAATCGGTACTGCAGGCAGCAAATATACCACTCAGAGGGGAAGAGCAGCACAGAAAGCTTTAACAAGCACTCTGTGAAAGAATAAACCCAGAATGATCAAGATGCTGCATCATTCATCTGAAACACTGAATAAAGAAATGTTGATTTGTTAATGCCTGTTACAATACCTTCTTTAAACTGGGAAAATACATTTTACATTTTCACATTAAAGAAGAAGACAGATGAGACTAACCTTGCTTTGTGTTTGCAAGGACAACCTCTAGGAATTGATAAAAATCTTTTCTCCAGCAGCCCAAAAGAGATGAAATTAAAGATGCAATCTTGGTTCTGATAGTTTTTAAATTGAAGCCTGAGAAAAAGCTAAACCTGAGACTACAAATCATGGAAAGCAGCATTTCTAGATCAAATGCTAAAAAAAACACTGGAAGGTTTGATTGACAAGTAAATGTGAAATTTAAAAAAATAAAAAGGAAAGGAAATATCTCAATAGGTAATTTTACACATACTTTTCATATCATGAATCAATATTGGAGCAGTTGTGAAAAAACAAAAACACGAATGCATTGTTGGTGGAGCTGTGAATTGATCCAACCATTCTGGAAAGCAATGTGAGATTATTCCAAGAGTGGCTAAATTGCTGATAATGATCAGCCCAGAGATTCCACTGCTAAACACATATCACAAGACCAATGACAAAAAAGAAAAGGCCCAATATACACCAAAATATTTGTAGTAGCACTTTTTATCACAGTAAAGAACTGGAAACAAAGTAGTTAGCCATCATCTGGGAGTGGCTAAACAAATTATGGTATGGTGTAGAAATATAATGAAATATTATTGTACTTTAAGAAATGAAGACTAATGAATTCAGAGAAGTATAGGAAGAGCAACATGAACTGATGAAAGGAGGGGAATCAATAAAAAAATATTAGTCATTAAACAGTGTCATTGGGAAAGAACGTCAAAAATAAAAACATCAAAATAAATGCTGCAAAATAATAACCAAAGAAGAAATATAAGAAGACATCTTCCCTGCCCCTGCTGCTTTATACAGATGGCAGATGAGGGATGCAAACATTACACTTTTGGATGTGTTGGTTGTTTTGTTGAACTTTTTCTTCCTTTCTGTTATTACAAGGAACAGTTCTATAAAGTGAGAGGGGGATACATCAGGAAATAGAATTGATGCAAAAACGAATGATATCAATAAAAAATTTTATCTTAATATCTGGTTCATATACCATTAACAAATGAATATTCTTCTTGATTTCATTAATGTCCCTCTAAAACCAAAGTTATTAAAAATCGTTAACTAACAAAAAATATGAAAAATTTGCTTAGAAGATCATAGATGCTGAGATCATAGATACCTCTGGAAGTTAAATTACTCAGGTTTTTAAGCAACCAAATATAGATATTGCACTATATAATATCTTTGGGCTTTGAAAAAATCATTTACCTCTTCCAAATTTGCCTAAATTGCAATCAGAAGTAAAATAGTGAGAGAAATCTCCTTTTTCATTTGAAATACAGTTGTATGGCTTCCAAGGGACAGATTCTTATTCTGATTTGCCACTGATATTCAAGAAAGTTTTAAATTTTCTTATTAAATTATATAGAATAATAGAATAAAAAGAAATCCATTCTATCATATACATGACTATGACCTCTAAATTAGCCTTGCAGATTTGGATTTAACACCACTTTTCTAATCATGCTAGCTTGAAATTTTAGTCTTTTTTGATATTATTTATTAATGATATTATTGATAACATTGTTTTATTAACAATTTATTATTATATATTAAAATGATCATAATTAACATTAATATAATGTTGATATTATTATCAGTTTTATCTACTTTTTCCAAAGTTTCCCTCCTCTCCCTCTTGCTTTTGATTTCCATTCTGCCACTCCAGCCCAGAATGTTGCTATTTGAGGCCCTGATAATCACTATTGCCTCCTAATTGATTTCCCTATCTCCATCTCTGCTCTAACCCAACCTGTCCATCACTTCCAGGTTAGTTTTACTGAAACACTGCTTGCACCAAGCCATTCCTATTCTCAAAAACCTTTCCTTTTTTTCCATTTATCCATCTGGATAAAGGCCAGACTCCTTGGCCCAGCATTCAACACATGCTTCATGTGAAGGACAAAGCTGTTATCAATCAAGAGGCCTGCGTTCTAATCCTGGCTGCACTAATAATTAGAAAGACATTAATTACACTGTGACTCAATTTCCTGATCTGTAAGAAATAATTAGACTGTGAACTCCTTAAGGGCAGGAGTTTTCTTTCGCCTCCTTTTGTATGTTTGGTGTACACCCTGACACACATTAGGCACTTAATACTTATTGACAGACTGGACTAAGATGCTCTCCTTTTCTAAAATGCCACAGTCACTTTTCTCATCTCTCTACTCTAGATTTTTGAACTCAGGTCCTCCTGACTTTAGGGCTGGTGTTCTATCCACTGCACCACCTAGCTGCCCTTCTACTCTAGAATTTTAATCAGTTTTTATGGGTTTAGCATCAACCCTCTGCTCAAATCAGACTGTCCCTCAACCACCCATTTATTCACACAGAACTCTCAATTCCTCTAGCACATGTTGCTTATTCCTCTCACTGACAACTTCATCAGGCACTGACTCCTGGCATGCATCCTACTGTTTCTCTATATTATTTAACCTCTGTATTGTGATTTTACTATTTTCACATGTAAAACATCCTGCTTTCCACCTAGACTGGGAGTTCTTGGCTCACCAGCTGCTGAAGGCCACAACCACCATCTCTGATCCTCTTTATTCTCCCCTCCCCCCCGCCCCGTGGAACCCCATATAATGACATGGCACGTACTATCAGGGGCAATGGCAGGAAGAGGAGAGGGTCCTGGGATTGAACGTTGCTTTATATACCTCGCTCTTTGGAGCTAGTGTCCTCACCAAGAAAACAACACCTGAGCTATCCCCCCTTCTTCATAGAGCCATTGTGGGGATCAGAAATAACAACTTGTACAGCCCAGAGACCATCTAGTCCAAGCCCTTTTTGTTTCAGAAAAGGAAACCTGGTCCCAAAGTGAACAAGTGATTTGCCCAGAGTGAGCGGGGCAGGCAGTGAATGTCAGAGATGGGAGGCCAGTCCCAGTCCCACTTGATCAGCTATGAATTATTATCAGCAGAAGCAGCAGTCCCAATGTGTGTGCAGTGTCTCAGGCAGTTCACAAGAGCAACCCAGGGAGCCAGGCCCAACAAGCCCAGCCCAATGAGCCTGGCCCAACCTCTCAAAGGGGGCAGGCGGAGAGACCATTCCTAAGACAGGCTCCAGCCCCTAGGTCAGAAGAAATGATGATGGAGAGGGCAGGCCATAAACTGCACAGGATCCTGCAGCCCCAGACATTA
Source organism: Antechinus flavipes (assembly GCF_016432865.1). Taxonomy (NCBI): domain Eukaryota; kingdom Metazoa; phylum Chordata; class Mammalia; order Dasyuromorphia; family Dasyuridae; genus Antechinus; species Antechinus flavipes. The sequence goes on along the minus strand of NC_067402.1, from coordinate 41,241,553 downwards.
AACATAGAAGCAGGTTCAGGGTTTACAAAACCAAGCCAAAGTGATCTAGAAATGATCTGGGCAGGGAGCTCCTTGGCTGATGACAGATGAAAGAAATGATAGGTGTGGGGCACAAAATCCCAAAGTTAAACCCACGCCACATGAGCTGGAAAGTTACTTTTTACAGGACTGGCAACGACCCAAGATCAAAGTTTCAAGCTGAGGTAGGAAAATGGAGCAAGTCCAGCCAAATGCAGCAGATAAACAATGTACAAGAAGACAAACTCTAAAATGGCTAAGTCAGCTTTCTCTCTGGGACGACACAGAAGCTCTCTGAAAGCTCCAAAGAGTCCAGGTGGCACATTTTTACACACACAAAGTGAACAGGACCAGAATAACATTAACACAAAACAAAAAAGGCTGCTTGCTGCCAAGTTTGGGTCATCTGCATATTTCAGAAAGTCCCTGGGCCCAGATGAACCAGAAAAGCAGCAGAAAAATCAATCTGAAAGATTATAATGAATGCAAGAAAAGGACATCTCGCGCCAATTACCATTTTGGCTTTTATGCAATTTCATTTCTCAGGAGAGCTCTCTTTCTCTCCCTTTTTTAAAAAAAATTTGATCTGCTTTTTTTTAGAAAGTTCTCCAAAGAAACCAGGAGCAAAGGCCGACCTCATTAAAAAAAAAAAAAAAAAAACCCACCTCATAAAAACATAGCAAATTGTCAAAACCCAGCCCATCCTCCATAAAGAAAGAAAATCTATATGTAAGATGAATCCACAACAAAGAATAATACATAGGGTTTGCAAAGTTTCCTAAAGATCATTTTAGTTGCAAAATTATATTCTGCATAAATGAGAGAGCAAAGAAAGAAATATGAGGGACTGTCATATTTCTTGTGCTCCTCCTCAAGCCTAAGTAGGAATGCAAAGGTAGCATCTGCTACCCAGAACATGGGCAGTCCCCAAATCAAGGGGCAATGGTAAATTATATTTTCTCACAAGAGCAATACTGAAATTCAGAGTTGTCTGAATTCCTGAACAATAGCTGTACATCACATATATGTCATGACCAACAATATTACAGAAAGGCAGATAGAATAGAAACCCCTATTATTATTTAAACTAGTAAAATTATACTTCATTTTCTATAAAGTTATTCTACCTATTGGTCATACAAGAAATCCCAATGTATTACAAAATGTACAAACAGGACACAAAAAAGCTAACTCTGTTGCCCACAAATTTAATTTAATCCTGCTATCATCTTAACAATAGTCTCTGATAAATAAGCACTTGATAATTTTTAAAACTTTAAAACAACTTTTAAAAGAATTTTTTATTTTCTTACATAGAGATAATTTTGTTTTGTTTTGTTTTATTGTTGGTTATTTTCACCATAACCATCAGGGAGAGGGATATGAAACAGTAAAATTCTGAATAAATTTAAAGAAGGAATCAGTCTATGTTGTTTAGTTTTAACTGTTTCTTAAAAAAACCTTTTTAAAAATGTTCTCTACTTCCCTCCCATTTTCATTCTTTGTTTAAAAATGGCTCTCTAGCAGGGGATTTGAGGTAATTTAACAGGATATATCAAAACAATTTTATATTAAAAAACAAAAGAGTATAAGAAAATAGGGAATTAGTGAAAAAAAACCTAAACTAAACTATACTTTTATATTAAACAATAATTTTAAACTTAAAACTTTAAAGGACTTTTGGGGATTGATTTAGATGGCTTAGCTCTAAGGGACATGGGGAAGAAAGCAATGGGAAACCATATAAAAGAAGTTAGGACTGACATTGTATTTTGTTATGATGCATTCAAAATTACTCTCTTAGCCTTTCAGTGTGGTTGGGCACATTCTTTAAGAAAACAAAAACAAAAAAATCCTTAGTAATTGCCTAAATAGTTCTTATTAAAGATGCCCAAGGCTCAACCAGGCCCAAGAGTCCCAGGAACATTATTTAACCAGCTGTACTAAAAGGTCATTCTACTGTGTTTCACTTTTATTTTTTTCTATTCTTCCATATCTGTATATATACATGTCCACAAATGCGTACAAACCTTTCTACATGCATATATGCAGATATTATTACACACACATATGTATACAAATGCACTGCGAACTTTAATAGATAAAGACTATAATTATACTCTGGGGACACCCCATAGCTGAGAAAGTCACTTAAAGTCACTTTGAACCTTAGTTTCTTTACAACGAGATAAGGTAAAGCACTTTTCAAATTTTAACACACTACATAAATGTAGGTTCTTAGCTAAATAATTCCTGAGTGAAAAAAAACAAACAATCAAGGTAATGGCACAGTCTTCCAGGAGGAAGAAGCATTTGAGTTGGCCTTGGGGGATGGGGAGGGGAACCACTCTTGAAGATAGGAAGAGGGGGAATTCCAGGCATGGGGAATAGCCAGAGCAAAAGCACGAAGGTATGATAATGTCCTAATACATGTTCCATGGCAGAAAGCCATCTAGTGTAGCTGGAGTGTAAGAATGCAGAGAGGGACTGACATGAGCCAATGTAAGGAAGGTATGCCAAGATCAACTTGGGACATCCTGTAATGTCAGGCAAAGGGAGGCTAGAGGAAGATTTATGAAGAAAAGAGTAATTTGTAAGAAGGATTATTGTAGTAGCATGTGGTAGGTGGGCTGGATTGGAATAGGGAGAGAATGGAGTTGGCAAGACTCACAGAGAATCTACGGAAATACTCTGCACAAGTGGTAATGAAGAGCTAAAATTCAGTGCAGCAGCAGGACGAAAAGATGGGATCCGGTAACTGATGGGATAGATACCTAGAGTAAGAGAGAGGAGAGTCAGGGACGACCCCTAGATTACCAACATAAGACATGGGAAGAATGGTAAAACCATAGAGAAAAATAGAATCATGAGAAGGGCAGGTTCAGGGGAAGATGATGAGCTCAGTTTAGGGCTCATTAAATGTACAAGAACAGTGAGACATCTGGGTGAAGATATCCTATGGGTAACTGGAGATGTAGGTCTGGAGAACAAGAAGTTCGGGACTAGATAGAACTAACTTTGGAGTCATCTACAAAGAGATGAAAGTGGAAACCATAGAATACAAGATTATCAAAGAAGAAAGTGGAGAGAGAGAAGAAAATGGAACCTTAGCGAACACAGGAAGAGAAGGATGAGCTAGTAGAATCAGGTATATGTTGTCTCTAAAATGAAAAAATTTAGGAAGAGGGGATGGAAAGCAGCACAAAAAACTACTAAGAGCTCTACAGGGATGAATATTGAAAAAAATTATTTAACAAACAATTCTATTGGAATCAGCTCTTTGAGAAGAGGAATTAAATTTGTATCTCAGTATCTGGCACATAGTAGGCACTTATTAACTGCTTATTGATCTGTCTAGACCTTTTGACAAGGACAAAAATACCTCATTAGTCCCTTTCTGGGAGACAATCCTTACAATGTATACATTGTTAATTCTAATTATAATTTGTGATATAACTAAAATATAAGATCTTATTAAAATTAGACTGTTACTTAAAGGTTATACTTTTTTAATGGCTGATTATTTTTGGAAAAGTTAGTTATTTTTTTAAAGCACTTCTTTTGAGAGCTAAAGAAAAAACTGGGGTTAGCAATAAAGCTACCAAAATAAAAGTAAAAATGGGGCAAATCCTGATTGGGGCCTATTAGTAGATACAAATAAAATCTAAAAATCTGTACCTGACTTATAAACAATAGCTGCCCTCTATTAAAATGGAGCTAGGAACTTATCAATGTAAATAGTCCTTCCAAAGATACAGATGCTAACCCATCTGTGCTTGCTTATTCTATGTGCCTCTAGTCCATATCTGCCCACAAAGTTAGCCACAACAATCCACCCAAAGAGCTGGAAGCATCCCTCAATTTCTCCTTACATGATGAAATTCTAATATGTGGTATGAAAACAAGAGATGGATTTTTAGAACCCTGAAAAGAAGACTTTTATAAAGTGATGCAGAGGGAAGTGAGCAGAACCAAGAGAATCATTTACACAATAGCAATACCATTTTAAAAACAAGCATCTTTGAAAGCTATAAGAACCCTGGACAATACAATGACCAACCATGATTCCAGAGGAGTAGTGATAAAGCATGCTACCAGACCCTAGACAGAGAAGTGACTAGTACAAGGAGAAGAATGAAACTTACATTTCTAGACATAGTCAAGGTGGGAATTTGTTTTGCTTGCCTAGACATGTTTTTGTTGCAAAGGTTTTTTTCTTCTTTTTTTTCTTTTTTAAATCAAGAGTAGGCTAAGTGGGAGAAGGAAAATGAAACTTTTTAAAAGATCCATACAATTGGAGTGATGACTAGAAGCCTTCATTTGAGTCTTCTATTTTTTCAGAGGCTTTTAATAGGTTTTCAGGTAAGTTGACTTAGGAGCAACCAATAAAATTCTAGTAGCTATCATATTAAATAGATCAAGAAAATATGATTAAAAAAATCATCCCATGCTTTAGTTTACTGCTATCATCTGGGAAATAAAACTGACTTAAAATATACCTGGTTTGGAAGATTTCATCTGCTGCTTAATTTTCATCGCTTCTTCTGCTGATAAATCTCCTTTTTTTAGCACAACAACTTGTGGCTGCTCATCTTCATTGTCACTTCTGTCATCATCTCCTTCAGGGATTTCCGGTTGAATTTTCTAGAAGAAAATTCCCAAACACAAAGCAGATCATTAACCTCAACCAACTCTACATCTCTGAAATTGCAAAATGGGAGGGAAAAAAAAAAGAACTTTGCTAAGTTCTTATAAATATTCCCTAAGTAAACAAGTACCCCCAATAAATTTCACAGTGGCTGAAAGGCAAATTTATACCATGCCTTACTGATACCCCTTATTTCCTCTGCTTTATAAGACATCTGTCCATTTCCTTCTTTTTGATGATTTTCTCAGTTTACAACATGTAAACTTGTAGTCCCATTGAAACAAATGAAGGCAGGGGAAATGATTATTAATAATCATTGTTCTCATGACCCACTCTTATGCAATTTTCCCATACCAATCTTTCTTGAGCCTTGCTCTGGTACATTCAAAACTCCACATTTCTCTATTCTCACTTTCAACCAACCAGTAAGCATAAATCCTTTAAAAGTACTGTACATGATCACATCAACACTTCGGGAATTTGTGGTTTCATTGTCCAGTCACACTTTCCACCAATGAAGATCAGAACCATTTTGTAACTTGGTTGATGAGCTTCTTATCCCTCCCATTAGACTGCTGGCTTCTTTGACTTGCACCTTTGCATCTTCAGCACCGAGCACTATGTCTCACACAAAGTAGATGCTCAATAAATGCACAATGACTAGCTGTGGTTACACTCATGAGAAAGCTCTGCAAATCTGACAAGCCTACACTGTTACCTGTCTATACTCAGTCCAGTTTGGTGGTAATAACAACAAAAATAGCATTTTTACAGTAGGTTAGGTTCACAAAGCACTCTACCTATGTTATCTCATTTAAGATAGGTAGATGTAGATGCAGTTATCATCTCCATTTTATAAATGGGAAAACTAAGGCTGAAATAGATAAATGCCGCAGCTAGAGTAACATTTAGATTCAAGCCATTCTGACTCTAAGCCTAGCACCCCAGCAACCATGTCACCAAGTGACAGCTTATCCTTCCCTCAATAACCAGAGGACCTCAATGCTGCAAAGGGGCATCAGAGCAGGAAATGGTACATAACAGACCTACTACATGACATCTATTATTTGGTTTTGTCCAGATGTTTGTCTTTATTTTCTCCTATTATTTCTGGTAGACTTGAAGTCAAAAGCCATGATAATATTCTCCAACTAGCCACATATAAGCAAAATAATGTTGGACAAATCACTAACCCTAATCTCTCTGGGTCCATTTGTCATTCATACCATGTGACCAATATTTGTCTGTTTGCTTTCTTGACCACTGTCTGCATATTGGTTGGATGGCTATCAAAGGTGCTTGACTCAGTGGCACATGTAAATTAGGTGCAAAGTAAATGCTCTGAAGGGATAAAAGGAAAAATGAAAATAAAATTCTTTGGGATATGGATAAGATTGAGATCTA